>NC_085966.1:16770543-17102418 GCF_910591565.1 Cydia splendana | reverse complement strand
CGAAACGTTTTTACATAAATATAAACGCGAAAGTTTGAACAGTACAATTTAGGAGTCAAGTGGTTTCAATAGTAACAAAGTAATGGATGAGAAAAGACCGCTTTCGAATCCCTCAAGAAACCTTCAAGAAAAGAGCGTATTGCCATCTTATGCCGGCAAGCATTTACAACCCCTCTGGTGTTGTGGGTGTCCATGGGCGACAGTAACCGCTTACCATCAGGCGATTCGTCTTCTCGTTGGCCTTCTACATCATTAAAAAAATCTACTGAACATCATTGTCATTTCAGTACTCAACATGCCGCTGTCTGTGTAACTTAAACCCTTACGGCTGGATTCGGGAAGTGAATTAGAGATTAACTAATAGATACAATATAGTAAAGATATATTATCTTTACTATATCGTATCTAGTAACTCTCTAATTCATTTCCCGAATCCAGCCGTTAGTCCGTGAATGGACTTTAAACAAAAAACGGGCAGCGGTACAGATGTCGACATGCATTATCCATTTTCCACCTGAGTCCGTGCTTACGACCGAAAAAACCGTGGATTTAGACACTCATTACGAGCCGGCCTCCAGACATGTGCCGTCTTTCCCCCTATTTTCACATAGTGTACACCCCCATCCGTATTGTGTGCATCCGGCTCGACGCCGGTCGCCCTTTGACATGTACTGCCAGCAATTAGTATGACGCGCGGCCGAGTCCGGACGAGGCCTTTAAAACGGGTGGGAATATTTCGGGAAAGTTCGTCGACTGGAACTTAGGCTGGGAACTCACTTAAAACTTAAATTCGGATCGCGTTTTTATCTTAACGGGAAAGGTAGTATGCTGGAACGTTTTTTGGGCAAATGGACTAGTGAATTGTTGATCTTATTATCATCATCATCTTCCTCTCGTTGTCCCGGCATTTTGCCACGCGGCTCATGGGAGCCTGCATGGGGTCCGCTTGAAAACTAATCTCATTGGTACGAGCCGGGGTTTGAACCCGCGACCTCCAGATTGAAAGTCGCACGCTCTTACCGCTAGGCCACCAGCGCTCTTATTATATGATCATTTTACTGGCCGTTTTTGTTTGACAGTTTGATGTAGTTGTAGATATTACTTACTATAGATTGCGCTAAAAATAAATGCTTAAGAACCCCTCGTGCTGATAATCAATTTCAACCCAAAAATTAAGTTCATAACACTAAAACGCGCGCGATATTGGTTGACAACGCATCATATTTAAAAACATAGAAGTTATTTACGATATGATAGGAAATCATTAGTTTAATGTCACTACAGTGTACCGCGGGGATCGCACCGGAACAGGCCGCCGCTCGAAGCTCGTGTGAATGTAATGCGTGCTTAAATAATGCACGCCAGTGTATTTTTTTCGCGGCAAATATGAGCGATAGCGAAGTTGCGCTAAAAGTGTAGTTTTAATCGCGAAATATAAACGTTGAAGCGCTTTCTTTTGTTTGCAAATGAACACTAGATATGTTGTTTTTTTTTTCATTTTGCAAATACTTACTTCATTTGGTAACGAATCTTTGGATCGTACTAAAATAAAAACCGGCCAAGTGCGAGTCGGACTCGCACACGAAGGGTTCCGTACCATTATCTATAAAAACGGTCACCCATCCAAGTACTGACCCCGCCCGACGTTGCTTAACTTCGGTCAAAAATCACGTTTGTTGTATCGGAGCCCCACTTAAATCTTTATTTTATTCTGTTTTTAGTATTTGTTGTTATAGCGGAAACACAAAAACATCATCTGTGAAAATTACAACTGTCTATCACGGTTCGTGAGATACAGCCTGGTGACAGACGGACGGACGGACGGACAGCGGAGTCTTAGTAATAGGGTCCGTTTTACCCTTTGGGTACGGAACCCTAAAAATGCGAAATAAAGAACTTTAACCGATTTTGATTATTTTCGATTATCTCTTTCTTGACAAATTTGTTCACATTGATTGGGCACCGCGTGCGGACATGATAGGTCATATTAGGCATTTATAAGTCCGTGTGAGATGCAGAGCAAGCCCTGTCAAAATCGTATCGTAACTAAAATTTGAATCTGCCTCCTGTTCGGTTTTTGTATACTTTTAAATATAAATTAAACAAACTTGCAGTAAAATCAACCGTAATTTAAATGTTGAATTAAAAGGTGCTTGCTGGAAGTTAACCTTTGACGTTTAATTCCGCTACGACTGTCTAATTTCGTTCAAGTAAAGACAAATAAAAGCTTTAACCGAGGAGCTTTCTTCTTCGAGAACAAAAGTTTCGCTAACGTATGCTGGTATTTTGATGAAGAATACGTATTATGTAGAGTACTAAATAAAAAAAACAACCCTTTTGCGTTTGCCGAAGTCTGATAAAAAACGTAAAACAACGTAAAATAAGAATCAAAGCATATATACCAACAAAAGTCGTCTCATGCAAAATTCCTTTACTCCCAAAAACGCTCCTCTAATCAAATCTGGACACTGGTAGTGCCCGTTAGAACTAATCCTAAGTGTCTACAAAAATGCATAATTCTTTCTTTTACCGAAGTCAGACAAAAATCATTCCTTCATATAAAAAAGTCGAACGTCAAAACACGTTTAGCTTTTTCCATAAGCCATAAGCAAAGATTTCAAGCGCACCAAAAATTTGTTACATCAACAACTTCAAAAAACAGCCCTAATCAAAGCTGGACACTGCCTGCTGCCAATGCGAACAGGGCTAATCCTAAGTGCAACGCGCGATAAGGATTAGAGCTGCCCTAATGGCCTCCAGCCCCTTGTACAAACCATAACTCAACCCTGCCTGGGCTCAACCGACTTAGCTTTGGCAGCCGTCATTTCTCAAAAGGCATGCGGTGACGTGGCCTAAGATTACAGATCGCGGTACTAGATGTAGCATAAAGGCTGATATAGACGGCGCGCGAACTCGCATGCGATTTTAGTTACATTGCAACCGACCGATCAAAACCCGCAATGTAATGAAACTCGCATGCGAGTTCTCGCATCGTCTAAATGAGCCCTAAGGACGCACGGTCACTACGGATTGACGGTCATATGCTTAAATTGTTGTTAAAAGATATTTTTTTGTTGTATAAAATCTACCGCGGATGGAGTATCGGGACAAACCTTACTGGATTAACGATACTTTTGTAATTAAGTTTAGATATTGTGTTGTAATTACCTGAATAAATTAAAACATATATACCTAGGTATATATATTTTTTGTAAACGCTTCTTTCAACCCGCGACCCGCTCATACAATATACTAAGTTATTATTTATCGTTCACCAGTGTTAGAAAATACATAAATAGAAGCTTAAATAAAAAAATGAAACAATACAAATTGGTAGACAGAAGGCGGTCTTATACCTAAAAGCAACAATCTCTTCCAGGAAACCTTTGGATGTTGGAGTTAACAGAAACAAAAACAAATACATAAGAGTATATGAAGCTAAATTAAATACATAATCGCATTTCAGTTGCGACTATATTTTACCATCGTTTCGGATTGTTTCATATTTAATAGATTCTAAATTGCAATGTAAGCAGAAGTCATTCATATTTTTTTATTGCAACCATGGTACAGTAAGTATTAGGTCATTACCTATGAAATTGGCGTTTTGTTCGGAGAATTTCAACGAAACACGAATTTCCATACAATTAATTTTGCGGATATTTTTTTGATGGCTAATTCAAACCAAACAAAATTTTTCCAGTAATTTTTGACACCTTTAAGGTATGTTTTCAATATCTCCATTTCTTGAAAATTGGTACCATTAGAAAAATATAAGTAATTTTAATACTCGAACCGACAGCACATGAAAAGACCTATTTTCAAGGCTTAATTCTGAACACTTAACAATAAAAAATAACAATTAATTGCTGTCAAGCAGTTTGGCGAAATCATATTGTAGTTTTATTGTATAGGTGAACCAGGATCTATTGAGGGTGCGCCATGTTACGGAAATTTGATGGTACTAATTTCTAGCAATGGCAACAATTTTAATAATAGACAACATCTACCCTCTATGATAGTTGTCAATATTGACAATGTAAACATTGCTTTGTCTAGTTTCGTGTGAATTATTATTAGACTGCAATAATCATGCCGAAAGTTTTAGATTTTACAGAGAAAAAGTTGTAAATAGTGTATATAGTTATTTATTGGAAAAATAACGTGCGGGAGAGAAATTTCTTCCATTAGAAAACATAACGAAATTACCACCTGAATTGACGGGTAAGTTTCAAACTTATGGACAAATGTCACTATAGTTAGGTCGTCACGATTTGGTTGATGTCTTGTAATAATTTGATTTGTGTATTAGGTGTATCGCATGCATCGGTATCACGGATTGCTAACGAAGGGCGTAAGGGCGGAATTAAACGACCAAACCTAAAAAAAAGTAAACAAAAAAAGAAAATAGATTTGGATGATTTTGATTTATGTGTCATACGTCGTAAAATTCACGAATTTTATAGCGTAAAAACCGAAGAAATATCCAAACATCAAACTTCGCACTTATTAAAGTTGTCGGAATAAAACAAAAATCATCTGCCAATTTCCATTGTCCCCACTATACAAATTGTTGCTATATAAAATTCAAAACGAGCGCCCTCTTGACAATACTCCCAAAGTTCTGGTTTACCTATAATTGTGTATGTACTTTTGTAAAAAAAAAAAAAAACTAGGATCAGACTTATATCTATGAACAAAAACGCCAATTTCATAGGTAAGGACCCAATATCTATGTCTATTTATGGTAGAAAGAGTCATGAAGAGGCTTCCGCTCGTGTTTAGAGATTTTATGAAACATCCCCTGTACGTATAAAATTACAAATGCCGAGTTCTATAGGTGTATAATATAAATATGGGTCGTTGTTGATGGCATACAATAGTCAGAGTAGATTTAGTAGATTAGAATGGATAGGAAGCACCTGACCTTGCGATACTTTAGAAGCGAAAGAACGCGTGGTTTTAAGGATACGGCTAGTCTCCCTAAACTATTTCTAATGCAGAATCTATCGGAGGTGGTTATGCCAGAGATTAATAAATATAACACGGACGTGGAAAAATGTAGCACTTAATTCGGCCGAGATGAGTTGCGTGACTTAGAATCGCTTCGCTTTTGTTTGCTAAATATCGTTATCGGTTAGAATGTGTGACGGCGCTTATATATTTTTGCGGCCTTCGTTATGTAGCATATTATTGCAGGTGACTGTACTGTGTAAATCAAAATATCGTGATCTACATTTGAAATATTTAAATCTAAATACTTAAGTGAATTGTGTTTTGGAATATGATCTAATTGATTTGTATCAATGCTGACTTAATTCAAAATAATCATTTCAAGTGATGTATTTGTTTAAACTCATCTTACCGTCTAAATCTTAGGTACCTTTTTTTACTACGACCGTGGCAAACAAGTATACAGCCCGCTGTTGTGCTTGGTAACCGAAGTCCACTGAGAATTGTATATATTGCAACATTACTGTCATTCGGAACTCCGTAAGCGACATGCAGGGAATGTATGGCATTTTATGTATGGTTGCACTATTTGTATGGAAGTTCTACTAACGCTATCTGTTAGATCTTGTGGCACGACGTTGACAGTGACAGAGGAGACTCCACAGTTCCCAGGATAGTCCCAAATGCCGAGTCAAAGTCTCAAGTTATTCAAACCGGCAAATTATTCAACTGAATTTCTATGGCCCGTATAACTCCTTAATTAAAGTTCATTATAATTAGCTTGTTATAAGCCATAATGTTTATGGCGCCCACATAATGACAGATACGTAATGATGGGAGCTGAATTACATTACAACCCGTAATCGCTTTATGATTCCGTATTAATTATATCGTTTATTTTGATTATTCAGCACAACTTGAGCTAGAACAATAGAAATAATAAATGTAATCGGCAATTTTCTTATTATATTACTTAATTTACGAAAATGTGTTCTTAGTTATTAGAACGTATATCTTATGACTTATGAGAGTTGGATACTATTAGTATTAGTGACAATGACATGAATACTACTGCCAGTGATTCTATTAATTCCAATACTATTTTTGAAGTGAACATTTTGTAGGAAAAAATGTTAAACTCGCAACAGGTCACGTGACCGTAAGATTTGTAAGACGTAAGACGGACACGTGACCTGATCGAAAACTGTTACAATGTCATTGAGTTTTCACTTCTGCCGGCACTCCCGGAGTGCAAGAGTGCAACCCGTTCTTTTTTTTGTAATAAACATACACAGATACAAATGGCAGACTTAAAACCTTGTGGTGTTATTCTCTCTACCAATCAATGTGGTGGTTGACCCTAAAAAGATAAATAGATTAAAGAAAAAAGTAATTTTCATCACACCGTCTGCTCGTTTGCCTCCTATATCATAATAAAAAAATAAAAAAATCACTTCACTGTCATTAGTCGATAGTGTCCGCAATATATTATGGTTTTTAACTTTAAGGCTTTTGCAATTTACAAATATAACTACCGAATATAAATATAATCTATATCCAGCTCTAAAAAAAGAAATTAACATCAAAAAAATTGGTACCTACTGGTCCTCTGAATAAATGATAGTCCAACCTGTCCAACTACGGTAATTCATCTTAATATAATGCTACATTAAACTCACACGTACATTCGAACCAGCGGTGTGGAAATTTATTACTAGCATTATATACATGTGTGTGTATATGTGTGTCGTTTTTCGTCAAAAGGTATTAAGGTTGTCTTTAGGCCAGTAAAGCTTAAAGATGCAGTTTGAAATCGTTCCTATTGACAACCAATAATCTTTTGATTTAGATTTATATTTCTTTATTATAATAATTACACTATAAATTTACATCATTTCAAAATTATGGTTCTCTTCTCAGCATGTTCGTCCAAATATTACATAATTAAATTTAAAAATAAACAAATTGCCTCTCCCAATAAGTGTCGTTGTCGTTACGTATGAAGAAAACTATTCGAAAAGAAAATTATTCATTTAAATAGGTATAAATGAAGTTAAATTGTCAGAATATAACACATATCTGAGGCATGCCCTACAATAATATGTGGCTTTCCGTCAGAGAAGGGTCCATACTTCATGTGCAAAAAAGACCTTTCTATCAGAATTTCTGTTGAAATTTTGAGATAAAAAAGGACACTGCATTTCAAGCATAAGGCCCCTTTTGTGATGGAAAGCCACATATACTTACTAAGTAATAAAATAGCTTATAAAAGCTAAATAGCTCCAAACTAGGTTAAACAGCATTTTGATAGACGAAATAAAACAATGACTTAACAATTTTATTGCGCTTTTACTGCAACGAAGAAACTATTGGAGTTACTTCAATGCAATGTTGGCACCTTGCCGTATCCTTACAAACATTATTGCACCACTATTATACGTTATGTTCCTGTCACATAACGCATCCAATAGATGCTGCATATGAAAAACATTGCTATCACCACTCAATATCAGTCTTAACACAATTTCACCATGAGGCCTACTTAAACTTAACTTTTGACATCGAAATTATATTTAAAGGATTAAACGAACTTACCTGTAAGTGAAGTTCTATCTGTATTATACGATATGCCTAGCCCGAGACAGGAGGCATATCGTATAATAGGTAAATGATGTTATTTTGTTGTTGCGTGTGCATTTATTTAGCTGGTACTTGTCGTACATTGGCGTAGCGAGAAGTACAGGCGAATGATAACAAAAAGACATCCGTTTGGTGTCGAAATTTAATGTAGACATCCATGAGAATGCGACAATGCGTATTTTTAGTTGCGCCTACGTTTACCGCCTGAACTCCATTTTATTTAGCTACAAGTTACTGAATTTTGCAAGTCTAAACCGACAACACCGTTCAAGCCTCATTCATCATGGTTCATTGTTAAAATTATAAATTATAGCTTTTATAAAACCTGTCATTGTCATGTACATATTACTATTACTATATGGGTTACTATTACTGTATTTACGTACTATGGCGTATGATGCAACTGAGTTGTAGTATAAACACGTGGCCACCGCAAATTTTCGTATGGTTTAAAAATGCAAACTCTATAAGGGGTAGTCTATGTTTTGCTGAATCGGAATATCGGCTATAAAATGTTATTGCCGGAGACTATGGTATCTTTTGGTAGGTTTGGTAGCATTATGTCCCTCATAAATATTTACATGTATCGATAAGATTAGGTTGCATGTTGCATTGCTAGTTAAATTGGAACAGATGTAGAAGTAAGTTTAGACAAGCATTGTACATTGTCTGATTTTGATGCATGGTTTTTTTAAAGAGTTTTCCTCCACGTAAGAAATTACATATCTAATACGTATGTATGTATATACAGGCTGTTTTTTCAACCCTTGGTCATATGTATTTTGCGATGTGAACATTATGTCTTCCTAAGCAACTTTTATTATGACACCAACCCCGGATTCGCAAAAAAAAACACCGGTGTCTCATTAATTTTGGCTGATCAGATGTTGAATTGATTAGTTGTTGTTTTGCTGATGTTTTCAAGGGAAATCCAATCTTTTTTTAGCAAAAGAAAGTTTTTCTTTGAATTTGTTAGTCTAATAATTCTACATGGTTTGTCTGTTTATCCTTGAAATATTTATTATATTAGGTATTATAAAAACTGGGCTACGAGTTTTTGCGATAATATTTTCGCAGCTCGTTCATCATGTTGTTGCCTACGCTTTTCGCAACGTTTTCAACTTAGATTATGTTTTCGAAGAATTATGTTATGTGGAATCTCTTGGGAGTCTAGGTCTAAGTTTAACCGTACTTTTACTTTTATTTCTTTCAATATTACAGTCTAGTAAATAAATTATTTTTGTTTTCATCTCTCTAGGTAATACCACCACCACTAATTTGGATATAAAAGATGGATAATAAAAGAATATAAAGGGAAATAATTTGCAAAAAATATTACTTACGGAAATATTTTACAAATAATGTAAATGGAAACCGATAAAGGAGCCTGAAACGAAATAGTTGATGTCAATTTGTGAAGCGATACTAATTGAAATGTAGTAGACACGCGAAATAACAATTACGGAATGAAAGATCGTTATGACACAGCTGATATTAACTAAACGGTTTTTATTGATTAAACAAATAAAAATGTATTTTGTTATCTGTGGTCGAACCAAGAATTTTCATTAAATAATTTTACACTTATTTTATAGTAAATAATGTAAAGCTTCAAAACGTTTTAGAATTCAAGCCTTAAATACTGTATTGTACATGGGTGTGGGGAGGCCTATGTCCAGCAGTGGACTTCCTCTGGCTGATATGATGATGATGATGATGATGATGATGATGACATGGGTGTAGATGACGATAATTTTGATTGAGGTAAGGTTTTATAGTTATTTTTAGTGAGACAATCTTGTTTGTTGCAATGTAACCGTTTCAATTCAAATATAAACTAAACATATTGAAAGAATTAAAAAAATATCGGTTACAAATGTCAAACTGTTCTTCCAAAGTTTGTAAAGTACTTACTTAGGAATGAATACGTTACAATAGAACTCGTAGTTAATATTTCAAAAAATTTCAATGAACGTGGCAAACATTGGCAAAATTTTAACGACAGTCGGTATTCAAAGAGGCCTTAACGAAAAATGAATTTTTAAATTTAGAGTGTGTGATTTTGATAAGGCGGCAATAAATTCAGAAAGGTTCGAATTTAGGTAGCGTAGGGTTGTCACATTATAGGCCCATTGTCGGCTATTCGCATTATTCCCTTATCAAGCTGGAAGTTAATGGGCGAGCTTTGTGCCCTCTATGATAAATTGATTCGTCCATACATAGCCTCATTGTAATGTAGATATTCTTAGCTGCTTAAGTGTGGATGATAAATGAAATGTTTTTGTCTATTCTAGTGTATTTGGGTGTAGTGTTGCGCCTAGTTAGCAAATCTTATTTTCGCCGTCTCACGCACCGCCATTTCAAACTTACAATTAAAGAATTAAATCAATATTAAACATATGAATTTATTTTTCCTTGAGTACCGCAGGTTGATAACATGATAACCTTCATAGGTATTTTAATCTTATACTTAGAAGCTCTGAGTACCTACTGACTACTGAACAATAACATTATGGTGAATAGAATCAGGCGTTACTTTGCGGAAATCCATACTAATTAAAACCAAAATATTACTTTGCTAATCCGCGAAAAGATAACGTGCTAGTCAATCAGTGCTAACCCGTTATACTTACTTGCATGTAAAAATACGCAAGTAAGTATAACGGGTTAGCACTGATTGACTAGCACGTTATCTTTTCGCGGATTAGCAAAGTAATATTTTGGTTTTAATTAATAACATTATGGTTTAAAACTGACTATTTACCTTGATTTAATATGTTTTTATTTATTAAATAAGTGATCTCGGTTATTTTGCCAAGTATCTTCAGCTCTAGTTAGGAGTACCCCATGCTTGCATGCATTACATGCATTGAGTACCTACTAATGATTCTATTGTTTATCTATTTATAGCAGTGATAATTATCGTAATAATTAAGTACCTACACCCATTATTAGGAAACACTCTTAGGTCCTAAAGATACTTGGTAGAGAGCTTTCGGGCGGTGTTTTATTTTGTTACAAAGTCTTTGTTATAACTTTTCTTTGAAGACTGTTCTAGTTTAAGTTCTTTCTTGATATGAGACACTAATAAGGATAAAATAAATTGTTTTATGTTATTTTGCTATGCAGCTAAGGGCTCACAGATACATGTATAACATACCTACATTCGTAACAGTTGTTCAAGAGATCTATGACAAAAAGTACTTACAAAGAAAGTTGATAGAGCAAGATATATTTTTAATGGAAGAGCTCACAGGCTGTCTGTAATAAAGACTAATACCGAAAATCAGGGACGCGTACTGAAACTTCATTACATAATTTATAAATGTAAAAGCTTTCTCGATAAGGCTTTCGGTCAAAGTAATTTATCATACGAGCGGAACGACCGTGATTTGTAAAAAAGTTTCATCCTCTCAAGAAGTTTCCAGTGTATTAGAGGATCCTGTTTAAGAAAAATGACTAGTCGAGGACGTGATAAATGATCATTTTTATAGTCTTCTTCAGTTTTAATGTTGATTTTATTATGAGGAAATTTTCTTTCTTTATTTTCATTGACCTAAATGAGGCAGAGATCCTTATTATGTATATACAAATCATTTTTTGCTTTCTAATAGTATGTAATTTTAATATTTACTTTAGTATCTGCGCGACCGACCTAACTCGAGACAGGACAGATAAGCAAATGTTATTTTTTTACTTAAAAAATGTGTCCTAAAATTTGACTGATACTGCACAGTAGAAAGGACAAGAACTAGGTTTTTCGAGGTTATGTTTAATGTCGCTTGTTCATTCACAAATTATAAAAAGTCCTTCAAAAATTTTCACACACCGTATTCGTTTCCAAAAATACTCCCCCATCGCTAGTTTCAGCATCTAACCCATTTCCCCCAGGTGGACACCCCGGACAGCGTGCTGCAAAGCGGGCTGGGTCTGGGCCCTGGGCCCGACACGGCCCTGCGCTCCATGGTAGACCCGAGAGACTATGATCGCCTCCGCTTCTTTCAAATGAACGCCCAACCCAACACCTTTGAAGAGACTATACATAGGGTGAGCGCATTAGCTTCTCCTGCTTACGGATTTTGACAGACATTATTCACAAATCTATGAAGTTGAATGCACGATACAGAGTGGCCATTTTGGGACGTGAATGTCGTTTAAGTCATGGCGTAATAACATGGTATTTAACACATACAAACAGTCATAACTTTTACACGTAAAATAACTTCTTATAAAATATTTGGAGATTATTTGTCTGTTAAAATCTTGTAGGAGGAAAAAGCTGTAGTCTGTTATCCTCTGAGTGGCAAATAATTTGTGTGTACTTCATATTATTACTTATATACCTACTCGATTTGATTTTTTGGGCGTTTTTATTTTATTGCTAAACATTTTATTTAAATATTATAAATAAATGTTTATTTAGGTGTATAATCTAGTTTAGATACCCTTCCTCTGTTGCTTTAAAATTTCAATATTGTTACTAGCATGTTTTGTTTTCATTCCAACGTTGAATATCTAAATTAAATATGTATCTATAACGAATACGTGTATTTTTTTCTATATTGTTATTATTTGCCAACGGAGAGTTAACAGGCTTTCAAAATTCAAAATTCTAAACAATGCATTTTTGGACACATTTTTATTCGGCATGCCCAAAAGAATTGGAGGTGGATCATTTCATTATTTTTGGTTATTCATACTCTCGCATTGTCTCATGGGTTCTTTAAAAAATAAACAAATATTGCAGTTGACAGTTTCAGTAGTCGTAGAAATATGAGCATGTCTTCATTACTGGAAAAGTTATCTTTTGTTTAAATTATGACATTTGTTCTACAGTAATTGAATTGGATTTATAATTGGCATAAAGCTTCATTTTTTTATCACTGTACTTCTTATGTTACTTTAAGTTGCACTTTTTTATTTACAGTTTCCTCACACAGCATGCATGCATGAAGTTATATTTTTTCAGAATTTCACAAAGTTGTCATAAAGTTTTCAATGTTACACCTACACAATTTAACTGGTTTTTGTGAACGTGGACATTAGGATATATCAATGTTTATTTGATACTGTTTTGTGTTCGTTTATTCGCAGAAAATATTGTCTGCAATCTGTTTTGCTTATAATATACCACACATATGTGTCTGATATGATTCGATTATGACCGTGAACCAAATAAAACGTGTGATACATGGGTCAAACAGATCACTGTGTTATGTCTTTCCTGTAGACATACACGAGAGTTAAGGGCTATAAAGGCTAATTTTCTTATTTAACCCTTATCCACATGAAAAGGTCCTCCTTTTATTTAGAGAACTATGATAAAATCATTGCTTACATGCCCACAAGCTGTTAACTATTGCCCACAGGAGAGAAAAATGTGCTGTTCGCGATAACACACTAGTTTTCTCTCCTGTGGGCAATAGTTAGCAGCTTGTGGGCATGTAAGTAATGATTTTATCATAGTTCTTTAAATAAAAGGAGGACCTTTTCACGTGGATAAGGGTTAAATAAGAAAATTAGCCTTTATAGCCCTTAAATCTCGTGTATGTCTACAGGAAAGACATAACACAGTGATCTGTTTGACCCACATATAAGTACATTTTAATAAGCCTTCGTCAAGGATATTAAAAAAGGAGCTCACTTTAAATTTATGCATTTAATGAACTCTCTATCCTTTGTTACAGTTAAAAGTTCAGGAAGCAATGAAGAAAAAAGACAAGATAGCGAGAGAACAGGAAGAGGTAATTTCCTTTACTTTTATGTCAACATACTTTTCACATAATTGTTAAATTTTTGACAGTTACTACCAGCATTATAGACACATCGTTATAGATACAGCTATATAGACATCGTTATAAACAAATTAGCATCTCCCTCTCAGAGGCCACCTAAACACAATGCCTACTTTAATAAATAAAAATTAATAAATTTACGTCTCATCCACTTAATTCATACAAAAGTAATCCGAGCCTCCAACATAACCGAATCAGTGCTTGTTTCCGTATGAAATATAGTCCTCCTACTGTTTGCACTAGCATTACACGGAAAGGCCGTTACCATCCCAACTTATCCGCACACATCCAAAACATAATCTGATGTGAGAGTCGCAGTAACATGTAATCTTCGAGTGTCTCGAACATTCGACGCGCGAGCCGAACCGCGGGCTAATCGTGCCCTAATCTCAAGCTAAGCCTATTAGAGGCAGTTGTATCGCTTCCCTTCGAAACTTCGGAAGCCCTTGCTCAGCACATTTAGAACTCTCGTAAAACTATGAGACCCTGCGTTGGAATATCGAACATTGAAATTTTACTGCGCCATAAACTGTTGCCGCACGAATTTGGGTACATGGTACGGCGATTGGTCTGATGTTGGTTATTATTTTTTTTATTGGACTGGAAGTCGATATCTCCATACAAATAGAGTTGTACACGATTGGTTATTGATCGTATTTTTCTTTTAATTATCCGTTTTCTCTTGCTAAGTACTTTTTCAGACGTACTTTTATTGTAAAACTTACTGCGTATTTTATACTTCAGAGGTATTAAAATCTTCTTTTATCTAAGAATTTTTTTCTTTGAATATTGCTTTTTATCGACGAACTTATTATAGGTAGGACATAATTTGTAAAGGCACATTGGAAACTTTTTCGTCATTTATCACCTTTAAGCCTCGTAATACATGACTTTCAGTTTTACTAAAGTCACTTACAAAATTCTTGAAATATGGCGTAAAAAAAGCTTATAAAAGTCTTTAATGTTTGATGTTGGAACTTTTTAAATTTACCTCGCAAAGTAACTAAAGGATTATTGTTTGAATTGATTTTGTGTGTTTGTTACAGATTTTAAGGGATATTAGACATGGACTGATGAACATGGGACGGGACGGTGTGCGAGGACCTTTTGGAGGTATGTTACATTTTGTCAGATGTTTAATAATGTACGATATTTTAATCGCATACTTTTAAATCATACTATACATGTACAATAGTAAATTTTAGTACTTCATATTAACAATAAAAAATCACATTTTTCTCAAGTACATACTATACTAAGTAGTTACTACTTAAAGATTCTGAACCATCATAATGAATAAGTACCTAATACTAATATAAAAAAAACGAAGTTGCAATACTTTCGTACTCGTTCATGCTCATTTAAAATATTGTCTTGATTTGCATAAGTATTGTAACTCTTGTTTTATATAAATAATTCTGATAAACAGTTTTTTACATAATTACCTTCATATCGCATGTTGCTTGCACGATGTCGGTTTTTTACTTAATTAAGTTTTGTTATTCAGTATATCTGCGGAACGCTTATTTTTTGATAAGTTACAAATGTACCTCTTTCAATATTGTACTGTGTGCTTTTGTTGTGCATCGTCCATCGATCATTATTGTCACGTTCCCGTTGATGGGCAAAACATCATTAAACTTCATGTTCAATCCACAAAACAAAGTGCCAAATAAAAGGCAAACAAATGACGTCTAACGCCCCGTATCAAGAGCGGCAGTTATTTAACTCACCTTCATCCATCAGATATATAATTTGCGTTAAATAAAAATCTACATGCATGTGTTTTAAAAATATTTTGCATCAAACCACGCACGGCTTTCCGATGTTCGTACACAGCTTTGAGAGCAGTGTTGTCAGTGATACCGCCACTTTGCGCCACCGGATTACGGATGGTCATTTTACGGTAAATTTTTTCGCAAATTATGTTCGCACGTTTTTTTATTTGCGCTAATGAAGGCTGCTACGCTGAAATAGTCTAATGACGAGCTCGTTTACAGACGACACGTATATGTACGACGACGAGGCGAGAGGCCTGTCTGGGCGAGGGCACTGGTATGATGAGCCGCCGTACGAGAGCGATCCCGAAGACTTTCTCATGGGCGGAGGAGCCCCGGCTGCCTCGTTTCAAAATGGCCGCGTGTGCTTCACCCTCAACCTCCGCAATGAATCGAGAGGTGAAGGCGTTATATCTCTCAGAAGCGCCGGCGACATAAGCCTAGCGAGAGCCCCTCGACGGGGATTAATAATTCCGCAGAGCGGACCCTACCCGACAACCGTGATCCCGTTACGAACAGCAAGGGACCGCGAGAGCGGGGATTACGCGGCATCCGACATACAGTCTATAGGCTCGAGGCTGTCTGGAATATCGCTGGACTCCACGAGGTCAGAGAGGGATTCCAGGAGAGGCTACCGGCAAATGTCAGGATACCGGATAGGCGACCCACTGTCGCCCGCTTCTTCGGATTACGAAGATCAAGAAAGCGAAACTGATTCACAACATATAGCAACCGTGCACCAGGTATAATAAGAGTTCTTTTCCGCGCTTGATTATGAATATAAATTGGTTTATTTCGCGATGAATTGGCATTAAAAATTAATAAATTAGCTGAGCAATCGCATATCGCTTTTGACTTGCAAGCCCTTCTTCCACTTAGTATTTTTTTAATAATTTCAGTCGGCCGAAGAGTGCGAAGGGGTGTCCAACCTTGCAGGAAAAGTGCGGGGGCTTAGGCAAGATGTACAAAGAAAAATTTCAAGATTACGACAAGAGACCGGACCGGAAGGCACCGACCGGCGGACGAGCGCCGACCAAGCGTTCCCTTGTTCTAATAGTTCGTTCGAAAGTCTTCCCAGCGGATCAGGCAGTAGTGAGTGGATTTATTGAGTTTTTGTCTGTGTTAATATAAATGTTTTTTGTAAATAAGTTTGTCTTTCCTTTCTTTGTACCAATAACTCCCCATATATTAATACTTACAGATAATAATGGTCTTGTAAATAGGTAGTCAAATTTTATTACCAAGTCCTTCATAATCATTACTAATCGCACTAACCTGTTTAACGTTGTCCTACCTATTCACAGTCTTACAAAGATGTACCTACAGGTATTTCTAGTTTCAATGTCGTGGTAATAGAAGGATCGTTAAACCTAGATGCCTAAGTCTAAACTATTTATGTCCAGGCACACAAGCATTGGTTCGAGCCGGTAGTAATCACTCATCTCTCTCGGCAGAAGAAAATATAGAATTAAGTCCGGCCGGGCGGAGCTTACTCACGCCGCAAATGCTGTGCCGGGCGCGCGCGCTCGTCGATTTCGTGCCCAATATTTACGACAAAGATGCTTTGAGATACAAGGTAAGATACCATGCAAATTGCACAGCCAATTAACTGCAGCATACCGCTGAGCAACTTTCATAAACTCGAATCATTATTTGTTGACAGAAAGGGGACATCATCGAGGTAATCAACATGAACGCATCTGGGATCTGGCGAGGAGTTTTAAATAACAAAGTTGGAAACTTTAAATTCGCAAACGTTGAAGTACTATCTGACAGAGAAACGATGCGATCGAGGTCATCAAAATGGTGCAAGAGTCGGGAGAGGCTTTGGGAAACGCGACCAAGAACGGTGGAAGAATTGTTGAGGAGAATAGACTTACCGGAGTACACAGTGGCCTTTGCAAGAAATGGATACGAAGATATAGAACTCTTTAAAGAAATTGAACCATCCGATCTTGATTACTTAGGAATAATGACCCCTGAGCACCGTACTCGCATTCTTGCTGCTGTACAACTGCTGCACCAACTTGAATGTAAGTTTAGAGTAAACCTTCATGACTATCAGTCGTCGTGTGATTACATTAATGACGTTTAGTGATAAAGGATTATTTCTGATTGTCTTAGGTGGCGAAGGTGACTGTGAAGGAGAAGGCGGTGGCTCCAGTTCCGAAGGTGGCGATTCGCCGTTCGGTCGTCGGCAATTTCCCCGTGACTCCGGGTGTTATGAAGCGGGCGTCGGAGTCGGCGGAGTAAGAGTCCGGACGTCTCCTCTCGTCCACAGATCAGACGAACCGTCGCACCGGCCGCCAGAGCCGGCTCCACAGGCCAAGCGTTCCGTCCGTCGCCGACAACCCGACGATGCCGAGTGCGACAGAATCGAGCGTTACCCCGGTACCAATGCGGAAAGAATCACGAACAGGAGCGTCGGCTTGCCTGGAGGCGGCCGGGACGATACATGCGAATCAGATCACAGGCTTAACGTAGTCAAATTCGTGGCCGGCGGAGAGCCGTGCGCTTCGGAAAAGAGTAGTGATTCTGGTGTGAGTAGTTCTTCGCTGAGTTCGGCGCATCCTCATCGTCCCTGAGCGAGGCCCGCCGCGCCCGCGCTCGCCTAGGCACTGGCGCGGGCGCGAGCGCAGGCCGCGCTGCCGCCCGCACCCCCCGGCCCCGCCGCAGAAGCAGAACCTTCCGAACCGCACACCGAGTAAAGCCTCGACAGGCTGTCGCGTCACGTCTAAAGTGAATCAGTATTTTTGTCGTACATTCCACCTTGTTCGAGTTTTACGCGCCGGTTACCGTGCATTAGATGACGACAATGAGAAGGGACTATCTAATATGCTTGCTAGGGGGCAGTGGGGGTTACCGTGGACGTTTTAGGTATTTCATCTATCAATCAGGCCGTTTTCGTAAAGAAAGCTAGCCGAATAGATAAGTAGAACGGCTGCAAAGAGCTTAGAAGTATGTAAAACACAGACAGACTTTGAATCATGGCATTTAAAGATTTAGAGATGTTTGTTCCGAAATAAGACTGATGGTTCTGTCTGGTCAGCTTTAAATACTTCTTTAATCTTATTGTATATGGGCATAGCGCCTATTGTAATATTTGGTGTTATGTTCAATGTTGGAACTAAAAGCAATTTCTCTGGCACTAAATATTATTAGCGATATAATATTATTTTAACAATGTTAAATAAATAAATTTCATACCTACTTTATTGATGGAACAAGAGGAAAAATGGCTAACAGACGTGCTTGTAAGGAATCTATTTCTTTGAAATAGATAGGTATATTACTTTCTTTCTAGTGATTAAATTGATGAGTTTTAAAGTTACTAGGGGAAATTACAGTGGCTTAGTCTTTGAAATCTTGTTATTGTGAATCGTATATAGTTATGATATTTGTTTAATAATACAGTTTTGAAATATCTTGTATTAATCTATCATTCCTTTACTAAAATTAAAAGCATATCATAACGACGCCAACCTTATTTTAAGTTGCTTTTAAGCGTTATTTTCATATACTCTGTTCAAAAATCACATTAAAAGTTCATTATGACAATACACAACCATTGAAAATGGTTTCTAATAAAATGCTGTCTTCGCTACAAAATGTTCTTTTTGAACAGAGTTAAATAGGTATATATATCGATGAATTATAAGTTGTAGAAGAGGCAATAAGCCAGTTAGGACTGGGGCGTTGTAAGCGCAACATTTCGATAGCAATAATTGTAAATAAAGTTAGTAGATAGGCTAATTATTGTACGTTGAAACTTTTTGTAATTTTTTAAGAGAGCTTTATGCGGGTGTCCGCATGTACAGTATAGTTGTAGGTGTCCCGGTGTGAGATTTTGAATTTCACCCAAGCTTCCGACTCGTGTTTTTGTCGTTCGCCGTACTTTATGGCTTTCACACTTGCGACTGGCCCGTGTCGTAAAATGACAAGTGAAGTTTTACTGCTGGCTGAAAATCTGACTTATTTTAGAGATTCGACAGAGGACCTCCATAAAAGTAAAACTAGAACCCTCTGATTTGTATTTCAACTCCAAAAATATTTTATTGATACTTTTAATAACAATTACTTATGTCCTTGATGTTACGTTTTAATTTTTAAATTATTAACAATCTGTCCATAATTGTTGTTCCGCAAAGCATCATATCGGAATAAGAATGAGTTAACTCGATGGGTCGTAAGACCACCCACATTGTATTTCTATAAAATTACAAATAAATCATTGACTGACATTGTTAAGCTAAATGTAAACGTCACCAAATTATTGGAAGAGGGTTAAAATTGTTATAAAGCAGAGCATTAAAAGTTTAGCTACCGAATCGAGCTACGAACTGTTTTAGTACGTGATGTACTCATTTGCCAGTCTCCTACATTTTCCGTATTTTTGCCAGTTCATTGCAGGACTCGCAGAGACCTCATCCGGCCAGTCTCCGTGCAAAGCGACTAATTAGCGAACACTCGCCTGCCATCAGTGTTCCCTTTTGTAAATTTTGTAAAAATCTCCTTAAAATGCACTTTTTGACTACAATTGTGAACTAGTCCGAACTATTAAGTGTATATAGATAAATGTTTGTTACTTGTATATTATAGATAGAATATATTTCTTTGGCAATTATTGTATATTCAATAATTCATTCTTTATTGAAACTTAAATGTTATAAAGTAATTTATTTATAATTGAATTACGTTTCAAATGCTCAGATAGAAAATGTGGATCCATTCGTTGGATACTAGGACTTGTTTTAAGACTTGTGATTACTGATACTTAAGCTGTACATTACATCTTCATTTAATTTGTGTTAGCCATATACTACTGTAATAGTACTTTTTTGTAGCCATATTTATATTTTTTTAATACAGACCTTATGATGTATGTTTACAAATCTGTTTACAAACATGGATTCTAAATTAATAAATCCAAAAATTACATCTGACTTATTATTTTCATCCTCGTAAAGATCAATTTACAGACAACATAGAGACAGTCCCATGTTATTATAACACTATAATAATATGGGACTGTTTGGCTACACAGCCAAAGAGGTTACACGCGAGGGGTTCCAGGGTTCCTTAAGGAAGGCAATGATGGAGAGTACTACATCGCAGAGCGACTTATGGAGGTCATGACCCTCAGACACGAGGATTCGACTAGGAAGTGTAGCCAAATAGCGTAGACCTCTTAAATTTGTCTCTTTCTTACACCCTATTACTATACTGTTACAATCTCCGTAAGACCCACCTAGGCAGAATGCCCATCCATATCAGTTCATTCGAAGGAAATTCACGAAAAACATTTTTCAACAACCATTATCATCACATCATCAGCTAAAAGTAGGTACCTAGATAGAAAGATAGAGGAATCGTGTTGTTACTCTAGATAAGGTTTTTATCTAATGAATCTACTCGAGTAGATCTTGTTTAGCACTTGGGCTGATAAATTTATAGCACCAGTAGATTTGGTGCCATGTAATTTAGACCAATTACCCTTGTGCAATTCTACAATTGTCAAACGAGTCCACCAATAAATTAATTTCATACCCAATTGACCATAGTCCATAAATCAAGTCGCATGAGACTTTTCGAAGCATTCCTTTGAAGGCGACGCTTAGATTTGCAATAAAAATACTGTTGTCCATCTGTATTAGATATAATGATATTACGGATATTACACTCACGACTGGGAGACAACAAAAGAGTCCAACGCATGGCTCGGGACCTTCCGTAGACGCGCGGAATGCTGGCAATGCATAAGCTGTCCCTATGCAGAAAATCTAGATGACTGCTAATGGCGATTTTCGCATAACAAATTCGAATTTTAAACGAGGCTTGAGCAACTACCATTATATTTACAGCCAGTCAGTTAGTAATGATTAAGCATTCAATCAGGAAAATTCTTGTACTTAGTCAGTGCTATCGCAGTAAGATTAACCAACATTGTTGAGTCAGAGACCAAGTAAATAGTAAAGACTGGTAATATACCTACATGTAAATGGATGATGATGGTGAATAGAAAGGAAGGATGAGGTTTGGTAACTGAGTTGTGCGGATGACAGAATCTGCTGAATTTTTACCCGATCCTGCGGCTCGCACAAGAACCTTTCTGCTTGTGGCCTTTGGTTCGATGAGCGTGTGAGGTCTTTATAATTTAGCTGCCCCTGGTGAATATCGATCGGAATGCGCCCAGACAGCTTAGGGAATTGATATCCCGGCGGTTAGCGCCGTGTTCATTGCACGGCGATGGATTATTTTCAACCGGATCAGGTAAGTGGTTTTTATTACGATTTGCTATCATAAAAGCGCTGGTGGCCTAGCGGTAAGAGCATGCGACTTTCAATCCGGAGGTCGCGGGTTCAAACCCCGGCTCGTACCAATGAGTTTTTCGGAACTTATGTACGAAATATCATTTGATATTTCCTGGTCGCTTTTCGGTGAAGGAAAACATCGTGAGGAAACCGGACTAATCCCAATAAGGTCTAGTTTACCCTCTGGGTTGGATGGTCAGATGGCAGTCGCTTCCGTAAAAACTAGTGCCTACGCCGATTCTCGGGATTAGTTGCCAAGCGGACCCCAGGCTCCCATGAGCCGTGGCAGAATGCCGGGATAACGCGAGGAAGATGATGATCATAATAGTCAAGATTTTATTATTGTAATCGAGGCGTCTCTATTCTGGCAAATATGCATGTGACTCAGACTATACGAAACTAATAAAGCACTGGTTCAATTTAGTCAAGTTGAAAACGAATAATAGCAACTAAGTAGCAAAATTTCCAAAAAGTTTCAAGCGTTATCACTACACCTTAATTTATAAAACAAAGTCCCCCACCGCGTCTGTCTGTTTGTGTGTAAGTATGTTCGCGATAAACTCAAAAAGTACTGAACGGATTTTCATGCGGTTTTCTCCTATCAATAGAGTGATTGTTGAGGAGTGTTTAGGTGTATAATTAGTTAAGGTTTTGTGTAAACCGTGCGAAGCTAGGGTGGGTCGCTAGTTTTGAGTTAATTTTGGGATGTCTGTAACTGAGCCGCAATAATTCTGTTTAGGAGATCGATTCTGATTTAAAATTTTGTTAAAGTTTTGATCTAATTATGTTACGACCTTGACACGATTCGCAGTGTATCTCAGGCGCGCCAATAAACGCGAGCGAGATGCCTATAATGACACGACTCTCAGGGCGTTTCGCGCGCACCAATCACCGGCGTGAGCGATTGTCCAGGTTAACATCAAAACCCTGAACGGCAGTGCTGGCTGCACCCTTCAAGCCTATCCCAATATAATCTGTTATTCATCATCAATATAGGTATATTCTATACAGTCTATATAGACTATACCGGATGATTTCGGGGTCGTGATCCAGAACCACTTTTTCTGACTCTGTAAATGATCCACATTATCATATGGTAGTATTTGATTAAAAGATAATTACTTGAATTATTCTTATTTTTCAAGTAAAATTAATGTTATACTAAGTAATTATGGTCACCCTATGACTTTTGACATACGCTGTATGGAAAGCGACAAGACGTCACATTGAGTAGGGTCACCAAATTGTATGCAACAATGTTTTTTCCTACTTGTCATCTGGAAAATAATCATCATTATTGGTGATAAACAATAATTAACAACATCATTAGGCTCATCTTTGGATTCTGTATGATGTCTGGCTCTCTTGCTCCACGACCCCGAAATCACCCTGTATATAGAACTAGTAGTTCGCCCCGAACTGAGAACTCACGGTTTGCCAAAAATTATATAGAGCGATTGACTTTGTTGCACCTACTTACTCGTATAGTTCGACATAAAATAGTAGAAATTAATTTTCAAGAAAAAAAAACAGACTTCTATGGGGGCCGGTGAAAGATTATTGTACATAGATGGTGCACTATGTAGAAAAGGAGGTAGAACCACCCACTTTCTAGTAGGTAGCATTTCGTTTCTGTAAGGGTCGCAGTTTTAGCCTCACGAACCCACTTCTCTGATAGGTTCTGCGAGGATTGCAGTTCGAACCTAACCAAAACCACTTTTCTAGTAGCTAACCTAACCTAACCTAACCTAACCTAACCTAACCTAACCTAACCTAACCTAACCTAACCTAACCCACATTGTTTCGGTTCTGTCAGGATCGCAGTTCAAACCTAACCTAACCCACTTAACGGCGCGTGCGGTGCTGGGGTTTGAGCGGGAGGGGCTAGTAAGTTTGGCATCATTATTATACTTTATACCTACATTTTATGGTAGGTAATCATGGTTTTTTTAGCTTAGGTATCAGTGGTTTTCCGGATCAAGGTCCGAGTCCGGATCCGGGTCCAGTTCCAGGTCCAAGTCCGGGTCCAGGTCCGGGTTCAGATCCAGATAAGAGCCCGGATCCGGTACAGGTCTGGCTCCAGGGCCAGCTCCGTCAAAATCGAAATTCGAAATCGCCAAACGTGTAGTCATTGAAGAGTTCTGTTCTGATCATCATCAGCAGTTCCACTTCATAAAATGCGACAGTTTTTAATGTAAATTCTTGATTTACTGATGAAAACACACAAATGTCTATACGCATGCCTTTAAGATTTGAGGAATTCCCTCGATTCCTCATGGATCCCATCATCAGAACTGGGTTTTGACAAAAACGGGACTAATCTGTATGCATATACCTACATACAATCATAAAATTTTTTTTTCAAAATCGGTCCAGTAATGACGGAGATATGGAGTAACAAACATAAAAAAAATCACAATCGAATCTCCTCCTTTTGAGATTTGGAAGTCGGTTAATAAATGAGGGCCCAACTTTCTACATCGCTGTCACATTTTTGACGTAAAATGCTTACACATGGCAACAATTTATAGTGTGTCAAGCCATTTCCGTCAGTAGAAAAAAAGCGGCTAAAAATGTAGGCGCGAAGGGTTATCGTCCCATAGAAAATTTGAATATCGCGCCTTTTTCTACTGACAAACTTGTTTGACCGACTATAGTATGGAAATTTTAGAGTTCCATTTTATTTTATTTTTACTATTTTATGTCCCACTATAGGCGGCAATGGATCAAAAATCGCGTGGATATATTATAAGGTCAGTGGAGGCCTTAACTGATACTGTATCTGTGGTAAGCCGAAATATTTCCTGTCAAATGTCAAATACCTATATTATGTTTATTTTTATCTTGCTAATTATATCAGAATGGTAAATTTAAAAACGATATTATAAAAGTGCAAGCCAAGCAATTTCATTTGATACCAAACTCGACTATATACTTTCTTGCAAAAAGATGACCAGAATAGCAAGACCCCTCACAAATAGCTTTTTAGTCTTCTAAGCTCTTCTAGCTCAATAACCCCTTGATCGAGCCTGCTCATAATTTAATGACTAAAATATAATGCCCTCAACTACACGTTTACCCAATTTCATTTAAATTAGAACAAATTTACTTAAGTTATTGAGTATCAAACTTTCCTCTGATAGTTCAGCTTAAAAACATGGAAATGCCGGGACGTGCCCCTAGCCAGCCGCGTGTCCGGGAGTCGAATGTAAGAACTTCGTTCGCTTCGCTCGCTCGATCGAATCAATAGTATCCAAGAACATCTTCCTATTTATAGAAATAACAATGAGAAATTTTGTGTATCCATTTCCATTAACTTCTGCATGAGACAGAGTGAATTCACAATACGAGGCCGCTCTAATGTCTCTGCTTCGTTTTTTGCACTGCTTTCTGTTATATGTTTTTTTTTGTGGTGGGAAGTGCACAGTTGCTGCCAGGCTGGTCCTGACATCATGCGGGTTCTTTTGGGAATGGTTAGCCTTTGGACTTAAATCGTCGTCTTTTTTAGAATTTGTTTTGGGAGCTTAAAAAGCGACTTGTAAATTTTACCGACCGATGAGGAAAAGAGTTAGGTACGACTCACCTGCAATAATATGTTACACAACAAAGGCCGCAAAAATATCTAACACGATCTTATTTGTAGAGCCATAAGAGCGTGTCACATATTTTTGCTGCCTTCGAAGTGTAACATACTATTGCAGGTGGCTGTACCTAAATGTTTCTCGAGTGTATATTAGTAGTATAAACTGATATAAATGTCACAGATATATGCAGTTGAAAATTTGTTGCTGTTAATGCTGACTGAGTCCAAGAACCCTTGATATTCTTGCTTGTATTTATGCCACACGCAACATACCTAGGGCTGATTTAGACGATGCGAGAACTCGCATGCGAGTTTCATACCATTGCGGGTTTTGATCGGTTGGTTGAATTGGACGTAACCGACAGTCCGCAATGTAACTAAAGTCGCATGCGAGTTCGCGCGCCGTCTAAATCAGCGTTAATTGTATGCGCGCTAAGTATGTGGCAGTGTATAGCAAAATTTTGACTTTTACACTACTTTTTTTTCTTCAGAGGTAGGTACTGCGAGAAACACTGGCAAATTATGTCAAAATGACATTATTTTGATGTCAAAATGAATGAATTGGCCTCAAGACAGGAATTGAGCCCACGCCGTAGGCTGAAAATCGCAAGTCTAAATTCAAATTAAAAAATGTATTCTGTAAGTAGGTCTGAACTCGTTGAACCAATTTATTGGCCATACATTGTCAGTATGTCAATGCAGCTCATGTGTATTGAAGTTAACCGAGTTTACGACTAATTATTACTGAGAGCTATCTCCAGCACATTAGGTGCGGGCCGGGCCGTAAAGCGGTATCTTCCTCACTTTCCGGTTATAAACGCGACTGCGAGCGGGAATAAATTTGTGGTCTCCAACGATATTCGTGGCGTATTTTATTCTGAAATGCATGTTTTGTAGTAATTTGTGGGTTTGGTTTCCTTGCGGAGAAAGGATGTAACTTCGGTTATTGTTTGCACAAACGTACTAAACTTGAGGTTTAGATCACCCAAGAAGCCCTACTCAATAAAAACCTATTGCGATATCGTCATTCAAACAGAATAGAAGAAATATTTTTTTATAAAAGCTAAAATTTGAATACTTGCTTTATTTACTTATCACCATTGTCCATTTTTTGACCAAATGGCGGGCCATAAATTTATACAAACTATACGTATATGATGGTCGTATTTACTTGTCTACGTGACCGCGTGGTAATGTATTTTACAATCGGACGGTGTTAAAAATTTACGTTAATTTTATCATTGCATATCGCCTTCCATAAAACCCGTGATGTCTACGTAGCATGTCAGTGACAACCACAAGACTTTATTTTTATGTGGTTTTGTGGCGCTTACTATAGTTATTGCGATGTCGTGTACCTATATTGCGACGGTTAGGACATTTTCATTTAAACGGGTTCTTCAGCACACATCTCTATGACATTAACAACATTACAAGATTAACTAGTCCCAAGTACACCCATAAAATCTTTAACAAATCGCTACTCCGTGTAAACTGTGCTAAAATACAGCGTACCTAAAATCATAAACCAGCTAGCCGCAACGCAAAGTCAATTTGGCAAATGCTGCACATCTCTCTTTACGGTCGGTGTGTTCCACGTCGCCTCGCCGTTTGTGCGGAGTTATGCCAAAATGGTATAAATGCCCAAACAGTACGCATACATAAGATCTTGTTGGCGAACAGAGCAATATGGGCGCTTTATGCATTGTTTTACGGCGTTGCGAACATTATGGGACATTCAACTAATCGGAAAGCTTGTAGTTTATAGTTCGCGTAGATGTCAATATTCAGTAGTACTTATAAAATAAATGATACAATATTTAATTTATAAGATAAACTGTATAGGGATGTAACGATACATGATTTTGCCGAAACGATACCGATACCGATGTTTGAAGTAAATATCTTTTGTCAATAAAAATATTCTATTATAATAATCGACGATACCGATATCGATAGCTTTGTATGTAGTTAGTTAATAAATCAAATAAATAAATAATTATGTACTTAACATGCATAATACCAATGTTTAATAGACACTCGATTTTGTTAAGTCTGAGAAAAATGCCAAATCAAAATAAAAGAAAACGTTCATCATCAGCATCACGCAATCAAAACAAAAGTAGTAAATCAAAATCAGTAATTAAAGTTCACTTGTGGTACATTTTTGTTAAGGAAACAAAGATTATTCATATTATTAGCAGATAATGTGTTGCGCAAATCATTTTGTATATTTGCGCTTTTCGAACCGTGATATCGGGTGTTTTTAATTCGGCGATGCCGATATATTCTAAGGTATCGGTATCCTTACATCGCTAAGATGATAAACGTACATGTGTTTGCATATTAATTTTGTATAAGCTTTGAATCTTCCAATTCGGCAAGCGTTGAACGATGTCAACATCCTGATATTTCTATTTTGGTACGAACAAGGGCATCCAAAATTGAAGACAATTTCACTAACTTTCATTGTGCCACTCTGTCCAGTATAACTGTCACTACATATTTTTAAATCTTCAATAAAATTGACTATTGCTCTAGCTAGAGAGAACACAGCCTGATTCAGTTTTTTACCTACGTTAATTGGATTTTTTAATGTTTGTCCATTTAAATTGTTTAAAGTTATTTTCTGTAGCGCGCAAATTGTGCAAAATACAACTGTATTAACATAAACATATACAGTATAAATGACAATGTCTCAAACCACGCAAAGAAGACCACGTCCTAATCTTATTAAAAAGCAACAGTAAGGTAAGCCCACTAGCAGGGCGGTCGGTTTGAAAATAAAAAGTTAATTAGGACATCAGGTAAACAACGGACACCCGCATCGCCGCTACCGCACCATTCTCCAAGGACTTACAAACGACAGGCTTAAAACGTTTATAAGCCCTTTTTACATGCACATGCGCCTAAACTGCCGTGGAAAAGGACGGAAGTATGCGTAAGCATATTATGTATATACGTCCTTTAGATTAACAGAACGGACCTACATGCGTTGTGACAGAGGGCAGTAAAGAACGCATTTTATTCGGTAGCGGTTTCTGCTTTCAATTCATTAAAAAATATACGTACAAATTGACACGGCATTACATAAATACTTATGAAATTGCCTTCCCACATGAGCTTTGTACTGCATGCGCAAACTCTGGCCGTATTTTACTTGTAAAAGTTTATTGGTAATTCAATTTGACTTCACCGTAGCGCTTCCTACGCTCGGATTAAGTAATTTTCAGAAGATCATTTGACATTTTCGCCAAACCCGTGTTAAACTTTTATAAAAAAAAATTTCAAAGAGCGCAACACGATCAAAATTATTCACGCAGTTATTTATGTTCCCGTCTATAATCAAATTACGGGAACAAAACTCATTATCCAACTTCAAAGGGAGCTAATAGAAAATATTTCAAAGTGAGTGCGGAATATACGTACGTTCCTAAGGGAATGTGTCTAAGATTTATCTTTGCGCTGAAAAATGGTCGGAGGCTCGTGATTAAGCGTTGTGTGGGCACGTAACTCATCGACGGGATAATTGTGAAGGCTATGCGGAGACGGTTTATGAATTTGTTCCTTCGAGTAAAGTCGGTAATGGATTCGTAAATCGGTTGTAGTGCTTTTTTTGAAATTTGGTGAGGGCTTGCCATAAAGTTTTACCATAATTATTTTTTTATACGTGATTAAACTATTTTTTTAACGCCATAAGATATACGTATGTACTAAAAAAATAAGATATTAGGTACATACTTAATTTTATTGAAAAGATAATAATATATAATTATACCTAAGGTTATTTTTATATTAACTCGTGAATTGCAACTGAACCCCATTGTCATTAATATAATTGACTTGTACTTATTAAACGAATAAAAATAGACTTACAGGCCATTTCAACCGTACACTGACATCAGTAACTTAATGATGGATTGTTGGCACTTACATAGTTATCGTGCGTCTCGCTCACGCCAATAATACATGTACGAACAAGCACGAGCGAAACGGACGATAAGTAAATGTCATCAATCACATATCATGCTGATGTCAGTGTACATTCGAATTGGCCTGATAAGTATTTTACACAGCGCATTTTAGCACCTACTACACACATTAGGTAGGTACGTGGTCGCTTTACTATAGGAATACAAAAAGTCCTATAACCGTTGTTAAACAAACGTTTACAGGCTGTTTTCGATTAGCATGGCATAATTGCAGTGCCACGATCTCGCAGGTGGTCCAAAGGACAGATCACTTCCCCACTAGATAGAACGTAAGAAAACCACGCGTGTTTGTATGTGTTCTCATACTAATGAAGCATAATAAAAGCGCAACCACTCAGTTTCGATTGCGATAAGAAATCGAGAGCGTTTATCTTTGGTGGGACTCCTATTTTAAGATAAAGAAATAATTAATCACTGTAAAATTAAACGTATTATATTTATCCTGACATCGCAAGAATATTTTACATAAGACAGTTAAAGTGACACCAAGATATCATTGAATTAGCGCCAAGCCAACCAAAACAGGTTCGCCACATCTTCATGCATGCCTCAGATTACCGATTAACGTCTAGTTAAGTTGTGAAGGAAATGTTTTTTGAAAAGAAACAGTGCGGTGGGACCATCCAAGAACTCTAGATTTGATGGATATCCCAGCGTTATTCATAGTTTTGATGTGCAGCGCCTCGCGTGGTAAATTAAAGAACTAATTCGACCAAAATGCCGCGGCAAATTACAAACGGCGCTTTTAATGTCATAAGGTATTTTACAAATTGCCTTGACTTTTACAATTTGCCTTCCCCATTTTACAAACGGCGTCATTATTTTACAAACGTGAAAACGTTTGTAAATTATTGACGACGCCGTTTGTAAACGGCGGATTCTTACTAAATGCCTGCGACATATACATAGGTAAGTAATCTGTGTTCTAACGTAAATGTAAATGCACTTAGTACTCACGGCTAAGGAAAAACAACATAATGCTAGGAACTAGTACGCTCTTAGCATCTTCTTGTTTTAAACGAAAGAGTGCCATAATTCTACGCACCCTGTACTTTTAATAATCAATGTGCACGGGTAAATGGTTGGTTTGGATTAGAGACCAGTAAAAATAAACACTGGTAACCTCTATTTAGTTTTAATACTGAATCATTTTAAGATTGTAGGTGAGCAAACGCATGTATTATAACCTTGTAGGTACCGTAAAATGGGGTGAGTAGGGTCAAAACTGAAATTCAAACCTAGATAACATTTTATTTTTACATACCTATGAAAACTGAATGGTGTATATAATAAGTGTTCCGGACGTTTGTATTTTAGTTTATATTTTATTTTGGGTAGTTCAATTTCATAACTTTGACGATAAAGAGGAAAACCCACCTCACCCCGTAGTGCCTCGTATTTGGAGTGAGAGGGGTTTTCATACAAAGGTGATTTTGGAAGATTGTTGGATCGGTTTTTTTTTATTATGCGTATTACTATAGCTCCATTTTAAATTGGAATACATTATTTTTGTAGCAGTAGCCTTAAAATCCCTTCTCACCCCCCTCTCAGACCTTCTCTCCCCATTCATAACCCACCTCTCCCCGCGAAACCTATTCACCCCGTTTTACGGTACTGCGCAAAGTTCTCCATAAAGAACAATTTATAAACTGAAATAGATGTCATATATAGAAAGGTGACCAAGCCCTCAGTGGCCGAGGCCGGGATCTTATAAAACACTACTAGGTACTAAAGGTAAAATATTTAGTAAATTAACTTGATTTATTCACAATTTGTAAAGAAAACTTTATTGTATGTGGTGCATCGAGGAATTCCAAAATCGGAACAAAAGTGTGAATCGGAACAGAATCCCGAAGTTACTTAAAATGCGTGGGCCTTTAAGGAGGAATTCAATAAAAGGTGGTAGTATTTGGTGCTCGACGCGGTCCGAGTACATGTCTCTCTCTCTCTCTCTCTCTGAAAGTTAAGTCATTGTCAATAGAGGTGACGGCAAGGTTACTTCTATTGGGCACTAGCATGTCGAGCACTCCTACAATATGCACGGGCATTAGAAGTCCTTAATATTGAATTGTCTCTGGTTTGGATTACCGGACGATTTATCTATTTTCCGGTAGACCAGCTTCGGTATGGCTTAATCCCGAGTAATTGACGTAGGTCGTAAACCACAGGTTCACTGTGGAATAAAATAATTAATGTTTACCGAGACAGTCTTAAGACTAATGTCGGTCTAGTCAAACAGAATAGAAACCTATATTTAAATTGTCTAGATATTTTTTTACGGAAAATATGTACATGCTGGGAAAAGAAATGACTGATATAAAGTAAGTAAAGAAATCAGTATTTATAACAGATATATATAAATTAAAGAATAAAGAACTTATTTAGTTCTTCGGAATTAGGTACGAAGCCTATTTTAAAGGTAAGGAGGTAAAAAAAAACTTGAAGTCGTTTTATTGCGGAAGTAGAATGAAAAATTATTGCTTTTCCCAAACAAATCCAATTCAAAATATATAATAATATAAATCATTTAAAGGAGCTTTACAACGAATTTTGATGGAAGCACACTTATGTTGCTATCATAATTTTGTTTAAACTAGCAAATTTCCAATTATTTTCGAAGTAAGTGCATTACATTCCCGTTACTGGTGCATAATTGGCTAGCCCACTTTGAGCCGGACTGGTTACATTTCATTTAGTAAAGCAAACTGTTCAATTTAATCCCGGTATCGGACTGAATATGGACCTCGTCAGTTCTGTGGCGCGGAATACCGCATTTCCTGGCTGACTACTTAGGTACGTACTAGGTACTATATTAATATCTGGAATTAGAATCTAGTAGAATTAGTAAAATAGATAAGTAAGTACTTTTTTTATTCAGGCATATTTTATGTAACAATATTGTTATAATACTGATTGACAAAGGACTGTCTCATTTCAAACATACACAGGGAGAATCATACTGTGTTTGTCTTACGCTAGTACCTATTACCTACTAGCACCCAAAAGAAAGGGATGAGTACAGTTTTCCTGGATCCTGAAAAGTTGCGTTTGTCAGACATTTTTATATGAATTTTCGTGGTTTTTAAACAACGAAAAAATCCTAGAATTTAAAACATATTCACAAACTTATAAATAGGTACCTATAACATAACTTTGATTATGAGTACAGTTTTCCTGGATCCTGAAAAGTTGCGTTTGTCAGACATTTTTGTATCACATTTCGTGGTTTTTAAACAACGAAAAATGCGAAAAAATCCTAGAATTTAAAACATACTTATTCACAAACCTATAAATATGTACCTATAACATAACTTTGATTATTATACATAAGAGGAAAATACCAGAGTAATATCGTGTTGACGTAATATCTGGCTCCATTTTTTTATAAAAACACATGAGAATTCATGTTGAGTTTTTTTTAAGCCATTTAATTCCTCAATAAAAAAATATACATATTTCATTATTAAATATATTATTAAATTAAATTAAATATTATCAAACTAATGTCATGCAAGTTTAAATTGTAAAATTCTCGCCTCCTCCATTTTACTCCACATTTCCCTGTCTTGGGCTATTGTTACCCAGTCGTTGTGTGTTGAGTTTAGAAGCCAAAATCTCTCTCATCTGATTTCTTTTCAACAAAAAACACCTATTTTTCTCTTTTTAGCTTCGGATTTGTGCGCCTTCGTATATGCCGAACGGAACTGTATCATAAATTCATCGGTTTAAAAATGAAAGCCTTCCTGCAACCATTTTCCAAAATGTGATCCCGGAGTGAGCATTTGGCTGTTTAAAAAAGGTATGCTTGTATCTACATCTTCCTTTGTTCTGTTTGATTTAACGTTCTTTGCTGGCTTTATCGTCAATTCTCTTGTTTCTAACCATCTGTAAGTATTAAATAGCAAAAAATGAATGAAATGAAATCTCTTTTAATAATTTTTGATGCTGTAAATTAGTGTAAATGGCAAAAACAGGTGACCGACAGAGCGAAACTAGGAAAGTGATGAAACTAGGAGAGAGTTGCTTGCTATGAACAAATCGGGATTAAAATTACTTCATGCGGAAAACCGAGATAAATGTCGAAAAAATAATGTTCACGAAAAAATAAGCTAGATGGATGTTTTGTATTTGTAAACCTCGATATAGTTCTTCCTCTGCTTCAAGAAAGAGTAAGCTTCTGGTCGAATTAACCTCTAAAATACTCAATTAATTTGGTCAACTTTCTTATAAAAAAACTCATAAGCTCTTAATAAGAGAACACATGCATAATTCTAAACAATATAACAATTTCAAACCATTTTAATTATTCGCAATTTAACAGCAAAGGCGTAATCCCCGGCTCAAACTAGCCTCACCATGTACCAAACGTTAACAACGGATATTCCTTTTTTACTACGTCCCTGTCGAGTTGTGAAAAAATACAAACAATAAAAGACGGACAGAGGATGCGCGAAGCGCTTCGCCCTCGCCATAAAATTAAATGGGAAAAAGGGCTTTTTTTACAAACGCTTGCTACGTGCAACTTTCGAGCGGGTCACTACAGATCTCTGCTCTGCTCGCTTAAAGTTATGAAAAATCGCATAAGTTAAACCTCCACTCGAGATAACCCCGGGTTATTGCTTTTTTGTGACGTTACGTGCTCCGCCAAGAGTTTTTGTTCAGTTGAAATTAATGTTTTAAGATCTTAAGTTGTACTGGGATAGTTAGTTGGAGTTACTCTTACAATGTTTAATGAACTTTCCAGTACTCGGTTAAGGAATGTGCAAGGAAAATGAAGGTTTTTCTACAAAGTACAAAATGCTTTTAAATTTATTCAAGTGAAGATTAACGAAATTGTGCTGAAATATGTGCAGATGTAGTAGACCATACTTGTCGATGAGAAAAGCAACCAATAGTAAACAGTAATTTTATGTTTTATAAAAGACGACGGTTTTTTTGTTTTGTCCCTCTCGCTGTTGAGTCGGCTGGTCCTTGGTGTTCCGAGGCGAAGGTTTTTGTGAGGGACCTGGGAAAACGCATGCGGGATAGGGGTTGCGATCCTAGGTCTGGTTCGTACCTGGTCCAGCGTATATCGTTGGCTATTCAGCGCGGGAACGCCACTGGTATTTTGGGGACGTTTGTGCCGGGTACTTACCGGATTAGGATATAGGTTTATGGCTTGCTTGTGTTTTGTAATGACCAATTTCCTTTTAAATTTGACGATGCATGTTGCAGATGACATATGTGAAAGTATACATTTTATTTTGACGAAACCTGAGGTGGATGAGCTATCTGTATGATGACGAAGCCTGCGCTGTGGATCTGAAGGTACCTATGCTGTTATTATTATGTTTTTCTTTTTTGGGTCAATAAATTATATGTTATAAAAGTCATATATAAGTTCTGAGAAAGTTGAGAAACTCAATGGTAGAAACGAACCAAGTTTCGAACCTGCTATCGCTAGTCCCGAATCCGCAAAAAAAATGTCTGTGTTATGTCCTGCAAACACATACTGCTAGGTTCGATGACAGGTCGAGACATCTCATCAGGGTTTACATCTGCAAATCGATTTACACTCAATAATGCACAGACCCGATTGCTGAGGGACTCAACCGTGCCATATAGGGTTGCCAACCAAGACTAACAGCAGTTAGTAAGTAGGTATACCTATAGCCTTACCTTAATTTGATCCTGTATTTTATTCGAGAATGATTTACCTGCTTTATCCGGCACGACTGAGGTTTGAACCCACGATTTTGGACTACAAAACATATAGAAGGTAAATATTTACGTTATATTTTTAGGACACCTATTATAATCATTTACTTATTTGTTGCAAACCATGGTATTATAGATGTTCTCAAAATGAAATAAGTACAGTCATTTACCCTTACGAATAGCAAAACAGATTACATTCAACAGGTACTGACAAGGGTCTGTCGTGTTCAAGCTGTCAACAAGCACTCACTTCTACAAATTCAATGCCTAGTAGTTGAATTTATTATTGGCATTTTCTTTATATCGGCTGATCTGACCCACCTCACATGGGACGAAATAAATAGGGTTATTATTTGTAATGAAACCTTAGAAACAAACACCGGTGGCTCAGTGGTTGTAGATACAAGCGTCCCAACCTGCTAGTCGTGGGGTCAAACACTTCAATCCCCTCATACCTTCCAACCAGTTTGTAGATTATAGGTACTGCTGTTGCAGGAATATCTTAACGAAACCTACACATATTCTCTTAATATTAGAGTGTAGATCAGATTTTCTTCCAAGAAATAATGTAGCATGCAGTTCATCTTCCTCACCACAGCATCCTGACATTGTATGCGTCACTGCGTTCACATGCGGACAGAAAACAACAACCTGAGGTATCTAAGCTCATTGCGCGGCCTACCTGATCAAAGTAAGTTCTTCCACAACTTTTGAATACTGAAAGGCAAACAGTTTAACCCACTCCCTCTGCCTTCCACAAGCCCCTGCCTGTGCTCAGTATTGCAACGTATATGGTCTTGATGAATCACGGACACACATTTTTTAAGTGAAACTAAAGTTAAGTAAAACTAAAACTAAAGTAAAACTCCCAAACCGAATTGAATTTGATATTTTTAGGGTTTAACGAATATGAATTGATTCTTTCAAATTACTCTTGATTATCACTTCGATCACGTAAGTTAAATAGGCAAATGAATAATTTAATAAAATAAAAAATAAATAAGGCAAATAGGAATACAAAATGACACAGATCACCTCACATTACACGATGAGATGGATACCAGTGTTTTATGCAGCTGTGTTGCCAATAGATACCTTGTCTATACCTTAGATACCTTCTGTGCATGTTATTATAATCAGTTTGCACTATTGGTGCAATACACCAGTCGCAGCCCTGAGGTGGATATTAACCACTCCAGGGCTAATTGTTCCCGCTCAATTATCGAGTGACAACGTGCCCGAGCTGTCCCTGTCAAAGTTACGTTTACGCCTTTGTATCTTCATATCTTGTCCCATTGACATAAAGGCGAAAATGTATACGTATTATGTTTGATTTTGCGCCCGCTAACTCACACACACCGCATGGATTGTTTCACACAGAAAAATTACGATTTAGTAAGTACATAAGTAATTGTGAGATATCAAAAAGTACACTACTTTATGGCAAATATGTGTAGTATTTGATAAAGTAAGTAAGTATGTAACTACCTAAAACACGTGGTAAGAAAAAGGAACCGTGGAAGCTCGAAGATCCACTGAGTCAACGCAACGAAGAAATTAGCTAAGTGAATGACCGTAAAACCACCATATATTTATGGTCCAAAATAAAAACGAATGTCTTCGTTCAAGTGTGACTATTATGTGAATGACGTAGTTGAAATGGTTAAATATCTTTATAGTAAATGGAAGACAAAACTCAGACAAAACTAAAAAGAACCTTGATATTTTATACTTTGCACATATTAAACTTGTGGTTCATAGTTGCAGATCTCGACTGCAGTTGGGTGTTTACGGTATAACTAAGCTTACAGATACTAAACGAAGAAGATAATCCTTACCTTTGGTTAAATATTACGTAAGTGTCAAATTTAGAAATTTCTTTCCACCAATTTATGGGAAATTAGGCAGTGCTAACGTCGTAAAAGCTAATATCTAATATACGATGTCCGTTGAAATTGCTACGCGATTACCATGCTTTGGCTATCACACATCCGCGACGAAGATCTGAGCATCCGCGGCAAATCGCTTCATGCATAAATGCCAGCCGTCTGTTATACCAGTGTGTTGTCTATTTACTAAGAAATAAGATCGCTTTCGCCATAGCTGAATGCCGCTTAGGCCGTGCATTCTCATTGCTTTCGCGAGGACGTGCAATACTATTTCTTTTTCAACTCGGTAGAACGTGACCCCTAACTATATCAATTGTGAAATTATAGAGCAGAGCACTTATACTGGTCTGCCTGAGCTTTTGACTGACCTGAGCTCGTTAAGCGATTGATATGACTCCCCGGATATTAACCGCTTCTCGGCTAATTGCTACCGTTCAATTTTCAACCGACTGTCAACGTATTGGTAGGCTGCTTCTGTAATCGGGTGGCAAATTCGATTTGTTTTATTGACAGCAGGTGTTCGCGGCTAGAACTGAAGCTACGCCCACTTTTGTGTAAAGGGACGTTGTTTACAACGACCTGTGAAGTGTTATTACTGATATACATGCAAAGATTTTTCATACCTATATTTCTCTAGAACGCATTTTATTGGGGTGCATCAGAAAGGGGGAAAATAAGCCTTCTTGGATTAGTCCAAATTCCTTGCGTGAAACACGTCACCGAAAAGTTTGCAAATATCATAGTTCATGATATTTTGTCCATATGAAGATAGGTACTTAAGTTCCGATAGGCTTATGGTACGAGGCGGATGATGTAGATGTAGATGTAGTGTAGGGACGCCTGGCCGGAAGCAGGCGGGCTGTCGATCGCGTGTCGCGTTCATTCAGCCCGATTCCCTGGAGTCGGAGCTGCAGGTTACTGTCCCGGCGGCATTCCCTCACCATTCTCCTCAAATCTTCTTGTTTTCCTGCAGAACAGAAGGACATCTTTGAGTTCGACGTCCTTTAGTTCGTTCTCTTTACGAGGCGGAAGTTCGAACTCAACGCCCTCCGGTTTGGAAGTGGTACGCCTTGGGATGCATCTGCAGTAAGTAGTAGGACGATTTAGTTGCAAGGCGCGTGTAATACTGCGCGAGCGCTTCCTGGGCTATAACCGCTAAATTCAAACTTCGAAAATTTCGAGCAACTATCTCTTTATAATTAAAGACGTAATCGTCTTCAATGGAGTAAAAGAGAAAGATGCCCGAAATTTGTGAACTTTGGTGTTCGCGGTAGGGTAGGTCCTCTGTGTAGCGTGCGAACGGCGCATTCCACAAATCTGGACGAACCTTTACAAGAGGTACCGGTGTTCTACAGCTAATTGTTCTCCAATTATCGACAACTGTCGATTTGTTCGACGTCTATCTCGATAACCAGTTTAGCGGCATTCGATTGTTTTATTGCGCCCGCAAGCCTCGCAATCTAATCGATTTAAGCATCCAATTTTCATTATTTTAACACCCCGTATTTCAGAAATAACTAGGAAAGTAGAAGTCTAACTGTAAATAGAGAGATGAAAGGAGCATGTTTTTAAAAATTAGCTGATACGTAATTACGTTCAATGTATTTTTTTGATTTTTACTCATTACACGAAAATAATGTAAGAATTATTTTTTTGTGTAATGGGTAAAAATCAAAAAGATATATTAAAATATTACATGGTAATTAATAACGTTTAATAATTAATCATTTGTACTAAAACAATAACTAATAGAGTTGCCTTCAGTCTATTGACAAAATTGACCACGATTTCCTCAAAGGAACTTTTAGAGAAACGTATCGTCTATTCAGCTAACCGTATTTAAGTCTTACCGTTACTCTTAAACGCATAGTAAATTGCGACTGTTGTACCTACTGTATCCTCAATCAAGTAAATTGAATAACAATCAAGAGAAATAAATTCCGACAACTATATTTTGTGCTAGGTTCAGAATTCACTAGGTGTACCATACAAGGAAAACAATACCGTCCAGGCTAAGTGACGTTACGTATAATGCCTGCAAAGTTGCTAACAAAGCCTAAAACAGCACACCTTATACCTAAAATGCCGTGTTAAACCACGAGAACTATACAGGCATTTCTATTTAAAGTTGTAAGTACATTTTTATTTAAAGAGCTAGGAAAACTAGCTTAAATACTTTTACAGATTTGCCATGCAAATTCATTTATTCCATCCGATTTCAATGCTCTTGTATTCCGAGTTGTATAGCCAAGTCCAGTTGCCATGCAAATTCATTTATTCCATCAGATTTCAATGCTCTTGTATTCCGAGTTGTATAGCCAAGTCCAGTACCTACACGCATGCTGTGGTTCGAAATCGGCTAGGATTTCTTTGTCATACTTCATCATACATGTAGCGATATCGCTACAATGACTGAATTGAACCATTCAATCTCGATAAATCTGACGTATAGTCTTGTTGCTTAAGGATTATGGGCTCCGATTCATAATGCCATAAGCGCCTTTGGCCTACATATAGATATACGATCTTATTCAAACAAGCCCAAGAAACGCCGCGCGGTGAATGCGAGCGACGTAAAAGCAACATCCCAAATGAACTGTTGTTGAATAATTGATGTTCCCGACGTTCCCGTCGGTTCTCGAGACGATTGTCTCATTTCCACACAGAATAGTAATTGAGGCAGATTTGTTAGTTGATATACGTAGGTATGTTTCTTATGATGTTGTCTTTAAGTGGGACAGCGTTTTTGTTGTCACTTTTAGGTATTTCCCTATTTACACAACAAAAAATTACCATAACTTTAAGATCCCTAGTTAATTATGATAGGCAGGTATTTTCAAAAACTTTTTAAAAATACAAATATTTTGCGATAAAAGGTACTCTGAACAGTGAATACCTAGTCTGAATTAAAAAGTTTACTCGGAATTTCCGAGTTGATAAGACTCTCTTTATTCTTTGAAAACAGTGTGTCAATCAGTCTTCTATCTTCTAAAACAAACTTTTATTTGTATTTTAAATACAAGTATTTCAAATAAGTCACATCTCTGGTTCTAATAGGTACGTACTCTCTTGGCATGGGCCGAGGCGTCCAACACTTCGTTTTCTATGACGGGTGCTCGGTATCGGTAACCATGTGATGCTTTCTATAGAAAACTGAAGTTTCTGAAGGCTAGGCCCGGACCCGAACCGTTCTAGCGTGAGTCATCCTTTAGGTGTAAAACATCCGGATTGGCCTTTTATCAAGCACTGGGATATTAATTCACGTTAAATTGTAATAAAATATGAAACATACCATTATTACCGAATCTCCAATTCAATCCAATTGAGAATAGAGGATGTCATTATTTTCTGCCTTTCTACATTATTTAGTTGCTGTCTTTAAGCAACAAAGTATACACACTAAATAACCATACTGCAGGGCTAACATATCATTGCGTCTATCCTACTTGGGAACACAATCGCATCCTATTGTCATACCATTTTCAGAATAAAATGCGTTCATAAATAAATACAGGAACCATAACTAAACGAATATAACTGACTTTCCTCGGAGTCCGTGTACTATTAGATAAACATTTACCTTATCTAAAGGTGTTACTAGACTTACTAGTTACCCGCCCGCGGCTTTGTAAACTTTCAGAAACTCCTCTCTTAGTGGCGTTCCATAACATTTGAACTGAACTGTTATATCTGTATAAAAATATTGTATTATATTTGGATTTTAATATAAACTTAAACCAGGTAGGAGCCAGAAATAAATCACTATAGCAAGGACGCTAAGGACAAAGAATTTTGTACATTGACCCGCCCGTTCATATCTCATATAAAATCAATTTCCAAATCGAGAGTGAATAGGGAATATAACGCAAAACTCTGCGTAGGGGGCGCCACTACCACTATCCATCACAATCTAAGGGTCTACCACTTTCCCGAATGAAGGTTAGGGAGGCGATGGCTGAGATACGCGTCATACTCGTGAACGGGTGCTGTTTGTGGAGACTGGTCTGTTTAAGCTAACACGAGCTATTATTATACTTAGTAACTTTATTTTTGAGTTTAATTACAGTGAGTCGCCTCATTCTGCTCTCGTATGTTTCTTTTCTCTTTATAAATGTGTTAATTATACGGGATTTTGACTCTGTATTCGGAGACCCTATATACCTATTTCTAAGGATAATTTGATTAACTATATAATCTTATAGTTCTGTCACCTAGAGACATTTACACCTCTAAATATTATAGATTTTTTTGTTTTTCTGTATCTGTATTTGCAGTTAGTTGTATTTTATAAAATTGTTGATGTATTGTTATTATTTTTGCTTGTATGTAAATTCAATGTTGACGTGTAAAAGTGCCCTTGTGGCCCATTTGCTGAATAAATGTTGAAGTTTGAAAGAAGAAAATCGAAATTTCGTAACCTCTCTATCACTTGCATATTCGAGCGATAAAGAGGCAGATAACTAAATTTCCATTATCGCGTTTCCCGGTAGGCCCTTGTTAACAAACCGCCTTGATGCATCAATGTCATATTTTAATCTCTGTGAAAACTTGTCAAAAATCAGTTTAAGGCACAGTATGTATAAGTTACCTACTCTATGGTTTACTAGCTAGTTTAGTGCTGCACTCTGGCGGCAGAACATTGCAGTAATACCTCCTATAGACATCTCTTAGATAAGCATCCTCCATCCTAGACCATATCTGCACTTACCTACTATCAGGTGAGATTGTGGTCAAATGCTTTCCTTTCCCCAAATTATTTTATTTCATACATTAACACCCGGAGCGCTGGACCAAACTAGCTACAGACTGAGTCCCACAGGGCGGATCTCGGGACAGAGGAAGACCAAAACGGAGATGGCGGGACGACCTTGACACATTTTGTTAAGAGCGGCGGGAGTGTACATCGGATAGGACCAAATGGCGGGAAAGAGGGGAGGCATTTGCCCAGCACTGGGACACTCATATAGGCTAATAACGACGACCGGTCTGGCCTAGTGGATAGTGACCCTGTCTGCTAAGCCGATGGTCCTGGGTTCGAATCCCAGTAAGGGCATTTATTTGTGTGATGAACACTAATATTTGTTCCTGAGTCATGGTTGTTTTCTATGTATATAAGTATGTATTTATCTATACAAGTATGTATATCGTCGCTTAGTACCCATAGTACAAGCTTTGCTTAGTTTGGGGCTAGGTTTGATCTGTGTAAGATGTCCCCTAATATTTATTATTTATTATTTATTAATAAAAAAAATACATTAACAAACTTTAGTCGGTATTCGTACGGTGCCCTTTCTGTTCAGCTGTTCTTTGCACAACACAGCCTCTTTGTGACTTGGTTCTCCAAGTTCGCTAATTGGATCAAGATCCCTTGTTTAAGAAAAATCTACTGTTGAGTTATCTACTACCTAAAGTTTACTTTGCATTTAGCTCTAATTAAATTTTGCTGATTGGAGAAATTTATGGGGAGCATTAGATTGCTCGCGAATCCGACATTGTTGTAATTATGTTATCTTAAACGATGTCTATTGAAACGGCGCATATTGTTAATGAAAACAATGATTTAGGACTAAGCAAAATCTATATTGATAAACTTTGATGATAAATAATTGGTTAATCAATCACGTTTATTAGACTTGGGGTATATATACCTACTTCGTTATTCGTTATACACTAGTCAAAAAATAGGAGAAAACCGTAAAATACATTTGGAGCTACTACTACACTAAATAAAGCTATAAACAATTAAACATACGAAATCATTCCCGCACTCAAAACCCCGGGGTACCTATGTTCATAACTCGAATTTATGAGAATTATAATTTATGCTTCTATACTTATTAGTGCTAACGCAAGTACCCACTTAAAATGTACATACGTAGGTACAATCAGCAGAATTATTAGCTAAGAATTCCTTTTTGCATGCATTTGTTTTGTGCTAATCTAATAGTTTTGCTGACTGTACATTGGACGTAATACCTTGTGTGGCGGTCCGCGTCTGTCGTGTTTGGAGCGTGTTTTCGTGGCCCTCGGGTTACAACATTGCCTGCAACAAGGTGCCTAGACCTTCTACTCCATATGTTCTAGCAACACGAGCAACACAACACTATTAATTTAAACTTTCACGATTTTTAAAAATTATAAAATTGCTCAACGGGACTTAATCGCATATTTAAGTTTTAAGATTTACCTCCGACGTTTCGACGACGGTGTTGTCCCCGGATCTATATCTGAATCTCTAAAGTCTTTTCTCCTATCTTTGCATTCCCTAATATTGTTTGTCATAATGATCAGTTGTCCTAACACTCGTATACCCTAATTTTGGTTTCCCTATTTTCGAATGGCCGATTTTTTTGTCCTAATATGTTTTTCCCTAATGGCACTTTCCATATTGAGTATTTATCCTAATGTTATGTAGCATAATTCTTTTTTGCCTACTTATTGTTAGGCCTAAAAATTATATATCCTAACCATCATGTTACCTAATTTTACTTAGCCTATCGTTGCTTGACCTAACACTCGTATGCCCTAATTTTGATTTCCCTATTTCGTTTCGTTTTTACAATGGTCGCAGTTCTAATCTAACCTAACCCACTTTTGTGGCAGTTTTGCGAGGATCACAGTTATAACCTAAACTAACCCACTTTTGTGGCAACAGTTCGTTTTTGCAAGGATCGCAGTTCTAACCTAACCTAACCCACTTTTGTGGCAGCAGTTCATGTTTGCGAGGATCACAGTTCTAACCTAACCTAACTCACTTTTGTGGCAACAGTTCGTTTTTGCAAGGATCGCAGTTCTAACGTAACTTAACCCACTTTTGTGGCAGCAGTTCGTTTTTGCGAGGATCACAGTTCTAACGTAACCTAACCCACTTTTGTGGCAACAGTTCATTTTTGCAAGGATCGCAGTTCTAACCTAACCTAACCCACTTGTGGCAGCAGTTCGTTTTTGCGAGGGTCACAGTTCTAACCTAACCTAACCCACTTTTGTGGCAACAGTTCGTTACCATTCATTATGGAAAGTAATTGTTAAGATAATTGATCAATAGGAAAAGTAACTGTTATGACAATTGATCATTAGGGCAATAGCCATTAGGTCAAAACAGTTAGAGCATGTTATTTTATGCCAAACATTGTTAGGGATTTCGAAGAATATGGTAAAAAACATTAGCGATCTTGATAGTTATGGTACAAATGCTTAGGACAAATGAGTCTTAGGCTAACCATTACATTATGGAAAATAATCGTTATGAGGCATGTGCCCTAACGATCTAGTTTGTCCTAGTTTGTCCTAATGGGCATGTGCCCATTAGGACAAACTAGTTAGGGCAAGTGACTTTAGGACAAACGTTGTTAGGGATTCAGAAGGACACCCTTGTCCCCGTAGTCTCGGAGACGACTCAAGACAGTCTTCTCCGAGACCACGGGGACAACGCCGTCCTAAATAATTACATTGCAGTACATTTAACGGACTTATAATATTAAATTAATATTCGAATATACTTAGGTATTTCGGACAATAATACCGAAGAAACTTCAACTCAAGCTGACATTGTAGTTAGTAAGTACTTATTACGAATTGTAGTTGAAACTTTTTTATCGCCCTCATATTTTACCGAACTTACTTTAAAAGCAATTTCAACTTATGCACTTGGAACTTTTTGCTACAAATATTGTAACGACACCACCTATTTTAAATTTTAACGATTCTTTTGGTTTAAAAAAAAATGTTTGAATGACAAAATAAAGGGGCCCACTGATTAACAGTCCGCCGGACGGTATTGGCCTGTCAGTTAGAACAAAATTTGGACAGTTCCGAACAACTGAATGGCCGATACCGTCCAGCGGATTGTTAATCAGTGGGCCCCTTAAGAACCTAACTCTTTTCATTTATTATACTTTTGTTTTAAATTTACAAGTAAAATTTACTTGATAACTCAAATATCTACGAGTAGTTACTAGATTGTACGATAATAAGGCATTGCACTATAAAGTGAAATAAAAAAAATAGTGCTAAATTACTTAAGAATTACCTCAGAAGAACTGGAAGAGATCCCTTAATGGGATAAGTTTGCCTTCGTAGTAATGAATGTTATTTTTCCTGTTTTGTTTTGATTTTTGTGCAATAAAGTCATTATTTGTTTTTGCTACTTACACAACTTCGATTTTATGCAGTTTACCAGACTGCTTTCTTTCAAATCTTTTCTGCGTAAAATAAAAATCTGAATGTGCATATAAGGTGCTAACAAATTAGTCACGGATATTTTTACAGCTGATAGTACTCGGTTCTCGGAGTACATTTAAGTATGAAACATCATTGGTTTTGTTATGTTTTTTTGGAGAAAACTAGGAAACAAATTTGCTACGTTAAAACACCCTGTTAATAAGATAATTAAATGAGACCTTTTTAGACATTCTAGAACCTCTTTAAACTTGAGGTGACATGACATGACAGACAGTGTTAAACATCTTGACAGGTACATAATAGGGGTGATTATTTTAAAAATAAATTATAATATTTTTTTTTGTTCGGTAAATGAAAACAAAAAAATGATATACAAAGGTTCCTTAATTACAGTTAAAAGTTAATAGTTTTAATGTAATGTATTATGTCTTAAAATATCCGTGACTAATTTGTTAGCACCTTATATATATCAGTAATATATCACATCGAAACGTATGTGTGAGTGATTACGGCGGGCGAACGCCCTTATTAGCCTCGCAATGGAAGGCTTCATTTCTTTGTTATGCTATTGATTTCTTTTATTTTACATTCTCATATCAATGCCGCAGGTCTTTGAACTCGTACTTTGCAACATAGATGTTTAGTAAACAGCAGAGGTTGCCTGTGATGACAAACGCACGACTGGGGCCAATTGCATAATAATACGAGCTACTACTACGAGTATTAATGTTTTGAAGTATACCTTAATTAGTATTAGCTTGTATTTATTATGCAATAGGCCCCAGGTCTTTCTAAAGATCCTTGGGGGAACAAGCCTATGTCCAGCAATAGTAGTTTTTAAGCTGATATAATTACCGCGGCAATGTCAGTGACGATAATTACAACTATGACAATTTGCGATGTTTTAAGTCAGGGGAGAGTAAACGTGTTTCATTTAAGTTACCCACAATTCCGGTTTGTTTCTAGTAAATAAATTAGTTAGTATAATGTTTAAGCCTGCAGATTTTAACTATGACAACTCGAATTTATCTAACCTCTGCATTACTTATATCATACAGTTGACGACGAGACATGCACTCCTTCAACATCCCGGTTCATAAATGGGAGAGCTTGCCGAGGACAGAGATAAGTGGCGCAAACTGGTATTTGACGGTCGTAAAATCTACGATGACGCTTGGTTTAAGACACTCGCAAGTAAGCAAGCCAAACGTCATCAGCGCGACATCTGTTCGCCACGGGCACACTACACCTGCCTGTTTTGCGGTCGTGGTTGCCGCTCCCGTATTGGCGTATACAGCCATGAAAAACGTGGTCGCCCTGCCTGACACTGTATAGTCTGCAATAGACTGAAAGGCCTATGATGATGACAGTCGACGAATCGTAATATCCTATGTCATGACCTATCACAAAATAAATTCAAATCACTCTTCAATTATATCTACTGCGAGCAGCGTCAAAATGAACGGATACCGTATACAGAGCAACTAATTATGCAAGTGAAAACGCGGATAGTTCTGATTAACTCCACTGGGATCTGACTAATCAGCTCCCAAAATAAGCCCGATAATGATGCAATCTGCCTTTGTAATCAGCTCCATTTCCCATGGAAATTAGACTGCAGCTAAGTTAAAATAAATCATCATCATCAACCTTTTTTAACGTGGACATGGTGGAAAATTACTTACTTGATTACGTGATTTCTATCTTCGATTAATTAACAGGCATAAAATAATCACTGGCTTTGGTTCAGCCCAAAGCTTCCAAAATTCATTCCATTATACAAACCATGCTATCTTTTTTGGATAAGTTGTAGGGGTCGTCTTTATATAGGTTCCACTTTGGGGGGAAACAAGCATAATAAGCAGTTACCGAATTCTATGGAGGTTTCTAACTCCAGCAGTGCGGGGAATGTATAGGTATGTTTCTGACCATTTAAAACTTCTAAAACTACGGAAAAAAATCTGCAGCTGTAGGTACCAACTATATTTTTATTCAATTTCAAAAATATAACATCATAAACTGCCATTATTATTATTGGACGCGGGACGCCACACACGCTCCACACGACGGCCATTCGTGGGCCTACAACAGTCATACTAATTACCATTAAACGCATTCGATGCGTTACCTTTATTGTCGATTCGTGACTTTATATCGGGAGCGTAATGGATTGTTAGATTGGTATCGATTTTTTGACTATAGCTTTAAACGGGGTTTTTGTTAAAGCGACATTAATTTAAACAAATGTGATGACTACATCACATTTGTTAGGTTTCTCTAACAAACTTCAAAAGTTTAGGACCATCTGGAAGAAACCATGAAATTGGGCCTACCTATTTATCTAATCTTAGGTAAGAACAAAATAGAAATGAAAAATCTTGTCATGTGGGTGTTTCCCCACTTTTGTGTCCCATTTTGTAGGTTTTCATTGTGTTTAGAAAAACGAAAGTAGTTACAATTACAACAACAATAAGTATATTCTTCATTAAATTCTCTACAATGACAAATTATGCGAGGTGCAAAATTTCCGTCGCCTTGATAAAACTGACTTGTTTGTTTGGCCTATTCGTGACATGAACAAGAATTAGGTTAGGACCTAAGTGTTAGGTTAGCTATGCCAAATTTCAGCAATCATAAATCAATTCCCTTCGGCTGATGTTGAGATCCGATCTGTTTATTCACATCCCCTGCACGTTTTAAGCAACAATGATGACAGTAATATGAATTTATTCAATATAAAATTCACGTCGGATCTAAGTTCTGAAACAGCTGCTCAGTGAAGTGAATTTTGAACTATAAAAAAAACAAATCATTGGAATTACTTAGGTACATTTTTCTCAAACCTTTAATTAAACTTTCTTTACCCTGTTATTAAATTCCAGCTTTCGCCGAAAACCCCTTGTTTTCTCACTATTACAAACTTAATTGAAAACAAGCAGAAGACGTATTTTTCATCAGATTCATTAATTTAAATTTGTTTACTTTTTGTTTCAAATCTTAATTAAGACTAAACTTGACAGATTTTTATGACGCAAATTGCGTTAATTTTAATAAAGTTTTTACGTTAGTTTTGTAATTATGCTGGATCAACTTAGACGGTATTTAGGTGTTAAGCGTTCACACTTGTTATTTAATACTTACTCTTATTTAATATCTTGTTAAATCAACAAGATATTAAATAAGAGTAATTCACTAGAAATTCAAGAAAATAGGTACACTTATTGAGTTATATTTTGGAAAATTAAAATTATTTTCATGTATTATGTATATTAGTAGTTAATATTTGCGTTTTGTGCTTCCTTCAATCCTTGCAATTTAAAAAACTGGTATAGATTATAATAATAGACCCTCTACAATGACTTATTCGAGTGATAGGATGTTATCGAGCGCGACTCCATTCCATACATCTAGCGCTACTTCAATTGGGGCATTATCTATGAAAAGGGACCTTATTGTCGATTGCGCTTACGCCGCACAGCGTCGCGTGGCATATCATCATCATCATTTCAGCCTATATACGTCCCACTGCTGGGCACAGGCCTCCTCTCATGCGCGAGAGGGCTTGGGCTATAGTCCCCACGCTAGCCCAATGCTGATTGGGGACTTCACATACACCTTTGAATTTCTTCGCAGATGTATGCAGGTTTCCTCACGATGTTTTCCTTCACCGAAAAGCTAGTGGTAAATATCAAATGATATTTCGTACATAAGTTCCGAAAAACTCATTGGTACGAGCCAGGATTTGAACCCGCGACCTCCGGATTGAAAGTCGGACGTCATATCCACTCGGCCACCACCGCTCTTTGGTGCGCGTGGCATATGGTTGTATTTATATAGGAGCATCGTTAATAATGACGTAAGCGCCATCGACAATAAGGTCCCTTTTCATAGATAATGCCCCAATTATGGAGTCGCGCGCGAGAATGCAAGTCTTGCTAGCGGGTCAGGCATAGCCAAATGTCTGTCTTAAGGGGCAGTCTAGTTTGTTATTAGCAGACAGTAAGTTTCCGTTATGTGCGTTAAGGAGTATTTTAATACTACAGTTAAACACACGATATCCACATATTACCATGATATCGTCTGGATCTCCGAGTACAGAACGTCGTGTAAATCGGAGATTTACGCATGCAATAAATCAGTCAGGGTAAGCCAGCCAATACGTTACGGGGGCGAGCAGGGCGACCCGCGACCGCTGTCGTACAACACACCTTGGTAAAAATACCTATAGCTACCCTTTGGTTTTCAAAAGCAAGTATAATGAGGATATACCTAATAGGGATGTTGCGTGTAGGTATTAAAAATAAATTCTTCACACTATACACGAAATAAAGCGCCAGAAATATTAGAAAAACCTAGACCGCAGTTATTTTCGGATACAATTTATATTTAATAAATCTGAAAGAACAATAAAGAGTAGGTAGCTTGACCATGACGTCATTGTTCTGTTTTTCATATAGAATCCATAGTGGTTAGAATCATTGTGACAGTTCGAAAAAAGAAACTGATTTGACTAGTCAGTCAACTATCCTTTTCTGTTATTATAGAAACCTAAGTTATGTCAGGGGTGCGAAACTCCTGAGATCGGCCAAACTCGGCTCCGCTCGACTCAGCATTGCTCAGAGCAATTATTAGGGTTGGCACCACTTGACTTCCTTTTGCGTGCACGACCACAGATAAGATAATCACTTGAATTTTGACAACCCTAAATAGCCGAAAGGGATAGTGCCATATATTAGAAAGGGATAGCATGATTCGACCCTGAACCCCTGTCAAACTTCGGTTTTGTAAGAAGTTTCCTTTCTGTACGGTAGTACTATTATTTATTCTGTGGTTATATTGTTCGACCCAGGCCCATAATATTTATGGTCGCTAAAATGAAAGAAAACTGACGTAAATATTTGATTCCCAAATCATGGCCATGACCACCAGCCAAGCTATAAATAAGCCAGTCAATTTGAATACGACCATTTTATTATTGAATATTAATGGCTTAATGTCTTCACTTAATCGGCCAATAACCCATGACAATCCACTTGTCATGGTTATTAGCCTTGTGTAAAAAGTTTTACAGTATGGGGTTCTTCAAAAAAGCAGTGTACAGGTTTTTAAAAGGTCGGCAACGCGCTTGTAACACCTCTGGAGTTGCAGGCGTCCATAGGCTACGGTGACTGCTTACCAACAGGCGGACCGTAAGCTTGTTTGCCACCGATGTGGTATAAAAAAAAAGGTTTACTCGGGTAATTCCGAATGTCGAAAACTGTCGGATAATTCCGAAAAGAGACTTTTATTATGATGGAATTAAGGGTGATTTTCATCTGAATTTCGGAATTATCCGACATTCAGTATTACCCGAATACACCTTAGTACTTATTAAATCCTTTAGGTTTATTATCGATCCAACTACAAATGAAATAAAATACCTACGTAGCAAGACTTACAAATATTTATCTTAATAGACATAATATAACAGAACAAGGGGCTCGCTAACCAACACGCACGCCCGACAAGGAACAGCACTCCCTACCTCATTACGATTTAAGAGCGTGATATTTACACTGATATTTTGACGTGACAACATGGCAGCACGTTCAAGGGTTACCTACATGAGGATATGAAAACCTTAGGCTATTCTAGTAAAATACTAAATATTAATAATTAATGCCATGGCAGTAGCCATTACTTACACTTGAAGTTACTAAGGATGGCGAATGCAGCAGCGTTGCTGTTACAGAATTACTGGTGCAAGTGCTGCAGAAATTATTAATGTAGGTATGTATTATACTCCATGTATGTATAGGTAAATACGTCTGATTGTGGTGTGTTTTATTAACTAAAATCGAAGTATTTGAAATCGGAAATGGCGGGTACTTAAGGGGCGGCGAAACGAGCTAAAACATTTTTTTGGCCGCCAAAGATGGCCACGTAGATTTAACCTCGTGCATTGTAAGTATGTGCATTACAATAGGACGTTGTATTATTAGCAGTTTAGAGGGGTTAATCAACTGAGATAGTTCGATTCTCAGAAGTTTGGTTACTAGAAATCACATATTTAATATCAGATTAAAAATATAAAAAGGACTATAGATATACAGGATGATTCACGAGACGTGAGCAGGACTAATCCTGCACACTCAGTAACCGATAATTGATCGATCACCGTCGTATTTAGGTGAAACTACCACACTTTTTCCAATTTTTTTACTTTTTGGCGAGGGCAAATTTAATTATCTACAATCATGGTCATGCTACAAGACCTAATTAATAAACATAAAACCTCTTTACCGTAACCGTAAACCGTAATGACAGCATTTTGATTTCGAAGAAAATAAACTGTATAACTTGAGTGAGATACGAGTTTAAAAAAGTACCGTGATGACAGTGATGACATTCAATTTGTCATAGAATATCGGTACCTAGTTTAGTATTCTAATTTTAGGGTGACCATGCATGTCGTAAATAAATTAATAACTTTGTTTTCAACACGACTAGAAAATTAACGTTAGTTTAACCTCACTAATACTGATACGAAGCTGTTGCTTATAATCAGTGAATGTACGAACATTTTCCAGCATTTTTGGTGCAGCAGAGTGGTGTTAACGGAATTGGTACAGATAATTTCAACTGAAATGGTAAATTAAGGTTAATATTAACGTAATTAACGCTAGTTAATCATTAGGGTTGAAATTATTTATACCAATTCCGTTAACACCACTCCGCTGCACCAAATCGATTCGCGTGGTGTTAACGGAACGGGTATAGATAATTTCAACTGAAATGGTAAATTAAGGTTAATATCAACGTAATAAACGCTAATTAATCATTAGGGTTGAAATTATTTATACCAATTCCGTTAACTGCTTATAATTTACGAAATATAAGCCGCTTATAAGTCCTGCTCACGTCTCCTGAATCACCCTATACTTACAAAAATTTCTACCGAAGTTATACAAAGAACACACTGTCCAAAAGCTCCGCCTGCGGCGTTGATCCCATAATGCTGGCTGCCTTATCTCTCTGTACAGTCACCTGGAATAATATCCTACACAACGAAGGCCGCAAAAATATCTGACACGATCTTATTTGTAGAACCATAAGAGCGTGTCACATATTTTTGCGGCCTTCGACATATTATTGCAGGTGACTGTTACTGTCAACGATATACGCTAGGAGATGTAAGCGATCAGATTAACGTACGAGTACGAATATATGTAGTTCATCCGTTATTAACATGCCCCTAAAACCGTGACCTTCACTTAACCTCGACCTCTATCCTTAGACCAATGCCCATGATGCCCATCAATCTTCATGTGCAGAGTTCAGTTTTTGCGCCGAGGGAAAGGTACCTAATAAAAAAGAAGCGATTAGCCAGGGAAATTAGTTTTCATTAGAGACCTACGAGTAAGATAGAATTATTGAGATGACGAGTGATTATTAGAACTTATAATCTTTGATGCAGGGGAATAGAACAACACTGGTGATTTCAATTTGATACAGTTTTTCACCTTATCTTTATACGACCTTGAGTCGTCATCAGGCATCTCACGCGAACCAATAAGCCCGAACGAGATGCCGGATGAGACGACTCCTCATTGTATTTTGTGAGCACCAATCTCCCGATGGCAGGTTATAAATCATTGCTTACTGTGGCTATTTTATGAAACAGACAACATAACTTAAACAAAAGAAAACCAACACACGTAAGGAATGCAAGCCAAGTCGACCTAAACATTGAATCACATTACATAGCTACAGTAGAACATTACCGCACAACATTCCGTATATGTAAATAAATAATACAGTCCGTTTTTACATTAACGCTCCGTGTACGCGAGGGTGCCGGTCGTCACATTGTTTATTCAGTTCAGACCTTTCGGCTTAATCCTTATCGACCAGTCTATGTCGCAGTGTTCAGTGGACAGTAAACATTTTTTTTCGTAATGTAAGTGGGTCGTGTTGACCTATACAGATTTAGATTCTTATTTAAACTTTCTGATCACAAAAGCTAAGAACCGCAACACACCAGAACAAAATGTAAAAACAAATATTACTCAAAATTACATCGGTTTCGGTTTTGGAAAATATAAATCACAACCAAATTAAGTGCTAGTAACCATAAGTTTGGGAACAAATTAACCCTAAGACAAGATATGTTTTTCTATGCCAAATTACTTAAAACTAGTCGGTTATTGACTAAGGTTATTTAAACTCTTTATACGATTATATATTGAACTTTGAAAATCAACTTGCAGTCAATTTAGCTCGAGTAACGTATGCATATGCATGCATGGAATTTTTGTGAATAATTATGAAAAATTCGAACTCAAAACTGAATTCAGTTCCTAATTTAGCAAAGCACCTTTCGAAACACCTTAAATTATTTTAAGTTATCTCCATTGAATCATTTCATGTACTAAAATCTTCGTTCTTTTTATATTTCAATAATACTTATCCGTCACTCTCTAAGGTGGCACGATAACTTACAAAGTTTAAGAAATGCAATTCACAGGTCGCTCGAAACTTCTTTAGTGCACAAAGCTTCAAACTTCGTCTATCTAACTCTGAGGAATAGCGTATCACTCCACGTCAATACTTATTTGCTTTACTGTTATTTTACAGCTGTGTCCTGCGGTACTCACGGATGTGTGCTCAACTTTGCCTGTGTAGGTGTGACTTTGTGTAAGTAGTCAATAGTCATAGTCGTTTTGTTTGATTGCTCTGATAGATTTGTGAATGATTTCTACTACAGCTATCGGCCGGTTACGATCTCTGAAATCGACTTTTCGAGGAATTGTTTTTAATCGATTTTTAAGTTGCCTATTTTATTGATTTCGAAGTTTACTTTCCGACGCTTGGGGTTAATTAAGACTGGTTTTTATTACGGTCCAAGGAAAACAAACTATGTATTTTGTTATTGTATTGAATTCAAAGAAGTTTATAGTCAATTGAAACGAATTCATCCCGATGATAGCCCTTGATTGCTTAGATTGAAAATTTCATTCGATTTTTAGGGCTGATTTGACTAAACTGGAAATCTGAGATTAAGCGTCGTGATTGTATAGACTAATCTTTGTAAGCTCTTAAGCTTCGTCTGTAAAATTGATATTTAAGCTTAGATATTATAAAATAATTTTACAATTTTGGTTAAAAAGACGACTACATTGAATGCCGTCCCTACACTGAAAAAGTGATTTCATTAAGATTAACTGCTATTTCAATATCATTTAATGTACGTTCGTTCGTACGTAACGTACAAACAGTAAACTTTACTGCTCGGTTCGATAGGCTCATATGGAACTGTTTAAAGCATTAAACGTTAATGCAATTTCAATTGTTTTAAACGATTTTTTTCTCAGTGTAGGTACCTATTGATATAATATTTATTTTATTTGTGTCATCGTGCAATGAATCAGTACTACTTTAAGAGACATATGTAATGGTTTCCAATATGCAACACTTAACGAACAAACCGTGGCATCGGCAGAACTTACAAACAATTTAAATACCATTATTTCATACAATCAAATCATCACTCACTTCTCAGCATTCAATAATCGAGGTGCATCTGATTATAAACACAAAGGCAACCGACACCCCGGTCCGCCGGTCTAGTTTGACCTCCCCTGCTTCCCCTAATCTATGGATATTAGTTTCACAGGGGGACATTGAATGGATCAAGGCAGGCCAAGTTAGATTAGACGTGTTCACCTGAATTCTGAGCTGGTAAGGGAGTATGTTTGACTGGAATCATTAGTAGGCGTGGTTGGATTGGTTAATACGCGTGAGCTCAGTAGTAAGAGTAGGTTTTCTTTTTATAACACGTTGGAGGCAAACAAGCATACGGCCCGCCTGATGGTAAGCAGTCACTGTAGCCTACGCCTGCAACTACAGGGGTGTTACATGCGTTTTGCCGACCCTTTAAAAACGTGTACACTCCTTTTTTGAAGAGCTTCATAATATAGAAGCTCCTTCATTCAAGAGCCTCTCGGTTGACGTAAAGGCTAACGGCGATAGGTACCTGATAGGCTATTTTCTGTGTCTGTGGATAAAATATGTACTATCTATGCCCATTTCACATGCATGAAGCATGAAATCTTATTTACATTGTCATCGGTGTATCGGTTCAGGAATCAGTATGGTATAGGATATTTATGTCCTATGCCAATATGACTGAATCGCACGTAGAATACCATCTTTTCTAGACTATTCATGAAAGTTATGGATACTGGAACCCCTGACGTAGTTTATACATGTAAAAATAGTTTTTCGTAATTAAACAAAAAGACAAATTAGAACTTTAATCTGTATATTATGCGATGAACTTTTATAAAACATTGCCGGTCTAGGCTTCAGCCATTGTATTAATGTCCTATTTTATTTTCTATAGAGATACAGCGCTCTTAACCTTTTTTTACTCGGCTCCTGATTTTTCTCATATATTCGTTTCAGGCACTGCATAATAGCGGCACCACGGCGCAATCAGCTCAGTACAAAAAGCTGAAATTCTTGTGGTTTCCGTACTCGTATTATACTGTTCTTAACGAGGCCCTCTTTCTATGTTTTATACAGTATTATGTCAGTTCGGAGAATAGCGTAAGCAATCAGAGAATGAAGTTAATTTAAGTTCCTCCGGAACAAGTTATTAAAGGAAGTATAATGTAATATACGAAATATTACTACATACTTAGATACTAAGTAGATTATTTGAGTAGAGATCGATCACAATAATTTAGGAGGCCTCCGTTTTTCCTTAATTATTAAAGCCGAGTAAGTTACGCAAGTACATATTAACCGTGGATTTTCCTGTCTGCTTGTAACCTTTTCACGCTTACACCGCTTAACCTATGTATATGGAATGTGGTATGGGGATAGTTTGGGCTCTAGGGAAGGACACAGGGTAGTTTTTATCAAACATCACCATCATTCTACGCGTCACAAGTCGCGGACAGAAGCTTAGTATCAAATATCTAATTAGTGCGATTAGACAGTTATTTCCGCGGATGCATGGATATTATTGGATATCCCCCATGGGCCGCGGCAGTCGATTTTAAAGTGGTTAGTGGAATAGAAGCTCGAACCCCTGACAGAAGCATAAGTGTTGCACGATGCATGCACGTTCCACGTCTAGTCACCTGTACAACGCAGACTGTATTGTCAGTTCTCACAAGCCTCACGGGGAAACGTACACGACGCCCGTAAGTGCACGCATACCTTCTCTCTTAGATGAGACTTGTCTTTTGTAACTTAATAATTAATTCATTGATCATTCATTCATCAATTCATAAGACATTCATTTTACCCAGATATTTCAAATACCTAGGCATATACTGCTACAAAAGTAAACGGAAAACGAAGAGTTTCACTGTTTTCAACTGTAAGTAACTGTAATATCTCTGCAGTTCGCGTTTTATAGTACTACCACAGTGTGGCGTTACCCTCATTTAACCCGTTTGTCGTAAGCTTATCTAATCCCAACTTGACATTTGACAAATGCCTTTAAATAGGTACTTACCACTGTTCGTTGGTTTTTGGGGAGCTTCAGCTGACCTTTACAAGGATGTATCGAAAAACGACGCGAAAATAATGATTTAATTGAACACTTCCAGCACTTGTAGGAAGTCGACTTACATTTGCATTTGAGGAGAGCTGTCATAGGCGCGGTTTATGCAGGACTGACCCATGTTTACAATAACTATGCAAATTATCCGATACGTACCCTATCGGCCGACGGGGTAAATTGAATTTGTAACTACGTTTAAAACCCTCTTTTGGAATACCGATGCTGTCAAACAGCCGTTGACGGATTATTAATCATTTTTATTTTTTATTTTCCTCTGTAGAAATATATCAGCATATTGTTTTCCGATTGAATCGACAGAATATTCATTTTGCACGGTCATTTTACAGTGGGTAGGTACAGTATGGAATTTCGAATAGCAAAGAACAGAAAATAAAACATGTTATGTATAATTTGCTATAATATATTTTCACTTATTATCCATCGAAGGAAACTGATGATTTAGCTTTGAAATCATCAGTATTTTTTTTCCTCGTTTTATTCTATTAATTATTTTTTTCTATGAAGTATAATGAATTGTAATTAAATCAAATGAGATTGTTTTATGTGTCAGTTTTTATTCAATCTTGATAATAAAATATAAAGTGTTGATTTCAATGGCATTTCTTGTGATGCTGAGAAAATTTTTCGTCACTTATTTCATTGAATTTACACTTTTGTTTCGATAAAATGATTTTTTTTTCATTATATTTTATGTGCATTTTACAGTATACAAATATTATAAAGGCAGAGGCAGAGCACCCTCGCGGCTTACACCGATAGTATCGGCCACGCGCCACCCTCGTTTAACCGACACTACACACGGTCAAAAATAGTTATATATATTATTAGAGCGTTACTTGTTTGATTTTATTTAAATTAGAAAGACACAAAAGATATGACGCGCCGCGTGAAATTTGCGACGGGAGATATGGCCGTGGCGCGTATTTTTACCTTTTATCTCAGTAACTCCAAAAATATACCTGTGTTTTAAAAATCTTGCTTGTAGGATGGTCCCTTGCTAGCTAGTTCTATAGAATAGAATAGTTTAGAATAGAATAGTTTTTTATTCGTAAACACACAGACAACAGACATACATTGAAAAAACATAGTGAAAAATAAAGTGTCACGAAATGGTCCCATCTCAGCATGTTGCTGGCGACTTCCAGCGCTGATCTTCCGATTAGACCATCAAGTGAGAAATAATCACGGAAGGTAACAGACAAAAAAAAATAAGTAAAGAAACATAAAATAAACCGAAAAATAGATTACACACATTTTACACAGCTAATAAATTAAGTACACGGATTAACCGATCGAACTTGTACCATCCGGTCGGGTCACATCGTGGCGCGGCATTAGGCGCGCATAACTAGCGCCAGCGGTAGCTACACGAAATTAAATTCGATGACAGATTTGACAAACAATAAAGTGAGTGAATCTAATATAATATTATGTAAAATCTCAAACAGTTTTAACTTTTTAGTCATGAAAACAATGTTACAAAGTTGGCTAAAATACATAAACAAAAACAACACCAAAGTCAAACAAATAGAAACATAATGAAATGACACAGATAAAAGATAAAATCTTATAACCTCCTACTTTTTGGAAATAAGACTAAATACTTGGGTAAAATCTCTTCTCCTACTTGGGTAAAATCTCATTAAGGGGCTACCCCACGCCAATGACCTTCGATCTGAATCCCTTAGTTTTTTAATGTTTTTGTAGCTTATTATATTAACAACAACGGCTTTAAGTAATATAGTATCCCATATTTACTTCAAAGTTCATTGTCTTTGAGATATTTGGCATCAAAGTTGAACAATTTTAGGCTAAAAAACTGGTTTTCTGGCCATAACTTATGTGTTAATTAGTTTAAAATTAAAACCCTGGACACGTTTTTCGAGACGTCAAAGACGAACCCAAATATGTAGATTTCGTACATGTAAGATCCTTCACTGCAAACTAGATACGAAATAAGTGTTTTTTTAGACAATGTTTAAAAAAAACATAAAAAATAAGTATTCATTTCTTTCAAAATCCGGTGGCTAAACCGGAGATAAAAGATTTATAATTCTATTTGTAGTGCAAAAAAAGGAGATACGATTCAAAACTTGTCAAAAAATCGACGAAAACCTCGGGTAGCCCCTTAAAGATTATTATGACATTAAAGAGTTAATCATATAATTAAATCTTAAATCAGTCTCTACATTAAGCATTTAAGTTATTTGGAGGAACAACAGAGCTGTGTGTCACTAAAGTATAATACACATTCCTATGCGATTATACTAATGCCATTTTGATTAAAATCCACTGCGTTTTTCCTTTTACAATATTGAATTTTACGCTTTACTAAGTTTTAAATCCTTTAACACCAGAAAACAAATGGAGTTTTCGATTTGGAATTGATGTACTTAACTGAATGACGCAAAAATGTCGTATTGATCGCATTAAATAATACATAAATTACTCGTAATACGTACTTTTTGTACTGAGGCTGACTAGAGTGCCATGACAAAGACGAACGTTTCTGAGAAAATATGATGAGAAAGGATTATTTACTACACCTGTAGTCATTTGTGACATAATATCGTCCACAGTAAATATTCAGTACAATTAGTACCATCAACCATGATATAATAGTTTTACTTGTATATAATTTTCTGTACTTACAAAAATATTTTTTTGGATTTTAAATTGCATTACATTTCCAGTATTTTTTTTTGTATTCTTACTGTCCATTCGGTAGATCACTACCAACTACTACAAATTTGATCGTAACGATAATAATATTTTGCTTTCTATACTAAAGTCGTTATTTTAACTCTGAAACAAATTATCAACCGCCAAGGATTCTTTTTTAAAAGTCAGGCATATTCAATTGATGGACAACTAATTGATCAGCCAGCATAGATAATAAGCAAGCGCAGCCATCATCGCTCGCGATAAAAGCGTTCCGTGTGTGAACGCTTAATATTTACATTGAGTGACAGGCCGGCTGCGCGATACTATCGCGGCAGTCGCTCGGAACAGAATAATGACTGTGACAACTTGAAGCGCCTTGAGAATACACCCACCAGCTCACACAGATCCTCCCCTCCCCTCCCTTTAAACTCCTCACAAGGAACACCAACGTGCCTAGCCAAGGTGATAATCGCTTGCACTACGACAACGAAATGCTTTGTCTCTCACTCTTCCAGATTAGAGCGACCGTGTCAGTTGCGTTTCGTTCGCGTAAACCATTGACATGTTGGCTTCGTACGTAGGAATGTAAAGTGTCTTCCTATTCTGGACGTAATTCCCGTAGAGAAATTATAATAAATTTGATGCAGTAGAGCGTGCGAATGTTTGTTTTGTCAAACGTTAAAATTATTTGTGTTATCTGATGAGTTATTCGTGTTTAATTCTGTGTGAAATGTTTAAGCCGTATATCGATGTTTGGTTTAAGTACTGTAAGAATTTATATGTGCGCTCTCGCGTTTACGATTCCTTTGAGTATGCATTTAACTTAATTATGCCTAGGCCAATTTAATATGGCGTCAGAAATAAGTTCCTGGTAGTTAACAGATTTGAAGTGAATGTAAACTGATTTAGTTATCTATAGACAGATTTGAAGTGAAATTAGACTGATTTAGCTATCTATATTTACTGTTTTATAGTTTCTGAAAACTGACTTGATGTAGTAAAATAACAATTCACTACTAAGATGTTTGAATTCGCATTTTTGTTTTCTTTTTAGGGTTCCGTAGCCAAATGGCAAAAAACGGAACCCTTATGGATTCGTCATGTCTGTCTGTCTATCTGTCTGTCCGTCCGTATGTCACAGCCACTTTTTTCCGAAACTATAAGAACTTGGTAAGTAGATGTACCTATTCTGTGAACCGCATTAAGATTTTCACACAAAAATAGAAAAAAAACAATAAATTTTGGGGGTTCCCCATAGGTACTTACTTAGAACTGAAACTCAAATTTTTTTTTTCATTAAACCCATTACCCATATGTTTGGGGTAAACCCATATCTATGGATAGGTCTTCAAAAATGATATTGAGGTTCCTAATATAATTTTTTTCTAAACTGAATAGTTTGCGCCGCGAGAGACACTTCCAAAGTGGTAAAATGTGTGCCCCCCCCCCGCCTGTAACTTCTAAAATAAGAGAATGATAAAACTAAAAAAATATATATGATGTACATTACCATGCAAACTTCCACCTAAAATTGGTTTGAACGAGATCTAGTAAGTAGTTTTTTTAATACGTCATAAATCGTAAACCGCAATTTTATATTATTATGTTAAGTACTTGCTGCTACGGAATCCTTCATGGGCGAGTCCGACTCGAACTTGGCCGCTTTTTTAAATGTCAACCTACTAAAGCTTCCACATCGTAAAATATCAATAATTATGTTGAGACATGGTTCCATAAACATGACGTCACAGTCATATGTCATATAGTTATAAAAAGTTTACGGTCAAGCGTGAGTCGGATTTAAGAAAAAAAAAATACCAACACTTTTTGCATTTACATATTATGTTAACAATTTGTAATAGTAAGTATTTAAAACTATTAGATATTTGCTCCACAGGAGCGACGGAAGTAATTATATTAATAATATATTGAGTTAGCAAATGTAAGTAGTACAGCTACCTACAGTAACCATTATTTCAGCATTACTCCATACGTGTAATATAATAAAGTTGGCTAAGTCTCGGTTGACGCTAAGCGTTTATTTTATTATGTCCCGAGTCATCTGGGCTTCGTCCGCGGTACAGTTTCAAGCTTTTAAATAATCCCTACGAATACTGCAGTGGATTCTTCGGGCGTTCAAATTTATGCGTCGCCTTAAGCAGTGCATCTTAAGTTTTTGGGGCCACTAAAGTAACTAGGGGATATAACCGCAACCCGTTTCGTCGTTTACTATATTTGTGTCCCTATTGCTCTTGTATATTCGAGTGACAGGGACGCAAGTAGAACATTTTCTAATTTAAACATATGTACAATTTTTTTTTACATAGGTTCACGGTAGATCCTCAGAGAAAGGACTCAGTTAAATTTAGGCTTTGTTAGGTTTAGGTTTTCAATAATTTATTGATTTGTCTATTGCTTCCCGAGATTAACAATTAACAATTGAGGGTTCCGATACTATTTTTGGTTCGTATTTTTTTAGTTAAATGAAGAAACCTGTGTCTGTTAAGATTTTTTTTTGCTAGCCTGTTAAGGTGTCCCACTGCGGGGCAAAGGCCTCTCCCCTTGTCTTCCACGACTCCCGACATAGCGCCTGCTCTGGCCAGTTAAGAATATTAACTAAGCAAAATATAGTACCTATTTATTATACAGGTATGCTAAATTTAATATTAGATAACACACTTTACATGCAAATGTACTTGAGAAAGTATAAGGACCTATGCAGTTTTACAACTTTACGCAAAACAGCATAAGTAGATACATTAATTTACGTATGTTTTTAAATTATTATTACGACGCCTTGCAAACCACCGTTCTTGAGAAATCTAATCTTAAATATTTGAGGCTGTAACTAGCACATTTAATGGCCCCATCATAACTCTCCCTTCCGTGGGCGTCTACCATTGTGACTATAATGTCGTCTTCCAAAACTCTTAATTTACATCCGCACATGCAAATCTCGTCCTTTAATTCACGTGTTTAAAGGTAGTAATTGCTTGTAAACGGCCATTCGAGATAGCAGAGCGTAATCAACGTGTGAGTCTGGGAAAGGAAACGTATTAAATATGAATGGATGTGTTGAAGGGATAAGATAAACAATAATCGTAAACATAACGACTTATTACCTAACATTTCATTGTGGAGACTGCTCTTTCCTCTATTGTATTCTAGTAATATTGACTTAGGGGATCATTCACACCCACCGATTAGTTATTATTATCGACCAATAACTTATAAGGGTGACGTTCAATAAAACTTAATTACTTTTAGTTTTATACCTCGCTCGCTGTTTATAACTAAAAGTTTAACTCAGAACTTGAAGCAGTAGCTTAAGTTTGACTAAAAGCGGTTTCCAAGATTAAACCCGCTTGAAATCCTACATATTCTATGCGGACCATTTCTTAATGGTGCTCCTGCTAGCGACCATCTTGGATTCAGCATTAAGATTTACTTGGAGCAAAACATGAATAACAAAACGAATCCAAGGACATCTGCTCTGTACAGGAAAGCAGGCAGAGAGCAAAATTTAATATTAAATTAAGGTGTTACCATACCCTGAAATCGAGAAACGTACTAGGTGAAAATAAATCGTCGTGATATATGAGACAGGTTCGGGGATTCCGGAGCGTTGACAGAATTTTTGAGGCAACATTTTTATGTTTCCGCCGCTTCTGTTGGGGGTTTATTTATTTATTTAATTTTGCATCGCTTGGGACGGAAGAGCCACTTGTCTTAATCCTGAGGAAATCTTCTTTCTCGTCCTTTGTTAGAATAATGCGTGAAATAAAAAGCTTAACGAAGTTTGAGGTTTTATTACATTATGTCGTTAGCATTTTGACGAATGCGGTGTTTATTGACACAGATAAAAAGAATAGGAAAAAAAAATAAGATGATAAGTAAGAACGGTTAACTACTCAATTATTTGGGAATAACGATTGAAACGTGTGAATAAATTATGGCTGTAGCGTTTTACATTATCAATTGCATCTTTATTTACACGTATTGAGCCTATTTCTACATATTCTTATTAGACCCATATGCATCACGTCGCGACCTAACGCCCGTTGACAAAAAAACAAACCGTTTTAAACCGTTCTAAAATTGAAACTACAGACGCGTCCACAACTCGCAAAATGTCAAGGGCTATCAGAATTGAAATGCGAATTACTGACCAACACAATCGCAACTGCGTGGTATCATGAATAAAGCATATCACACATGGTTCAATTTTCCGCCTCTGCACCCCACTAATACGTTCTGACTGTATGCTTTCCAATTTTGCTGCAGTGTTTGCGAATGAGAGTAGAGCGGTTTTGGATGGCAAGCTGATTTATAGTTATTTGAAAGTTTTAAACTAAATTTTCTAGCTATGGAATTTGAATTGAGAGACGCCAAACTAGTTTTAAAGAGACTTCTAATTTGTGATACGTACCTTTATCCTTACGAGTATATGTGTATATTGTTACATTTGTATTGAGAATATGGCGAGTAGGAATATTGCTCGGATAAAGTATAATTAATTGATTATGCTACGGCACTTATAGCCTAGCGGTAAGGCGTACTTTTTAACGCCGTGGCTTCAAATCACGGCTCAATGTTTTTGGGACATTACTTGTATACGCAATATCATTTGTTATTTATCAGTTGCTCTTCGAAGGAGGATAATATTCTGAGGAGACAGGCATACCTACAACTGCGAAGAAATGTAATGGAGTCTGTGAATTTCTACTTGCACTTGGCTAGCACGTTAGTTCCCACGGGAGCTATTTTTATTTGATTATAACCTTGTTACCTTTTGTACCATGAGACACTCATGACCTGTATTCAGCAGTGGGACGTATGTATATAGGCTGGTGATTCATAAACGGAAACATTTGCAAGAATAATAATTTACTTTTTGTTCTCTATCAACACTATAATTTTAAGGCAAATATACAACCTGATAGAGAAGAGACGTTAAATAAAATTTGATACTTCAAAATAATATTTCAGAACATGTTGTCTATTCATATCACCGCAACCCCATCAGATTAACCAGGTTACAAAAAGAGCACTCAACCCACACGCTGCACCTCATCCGTCGCGAAATGACGTAGTAAATTAAAAAATATTATCGCAGAATCTCACTTTATACGTCACAAACCAGGTTTAGCAGCGCAGGTATTTTTAATGACAGTCAAAATAAATTTCCTCCGCTCCGCGTGCGGAAGCGTTGGAAAAATACGGAGCTCATACATAGCACTAGGAAATAATTTGTATAAGTATAATGGATTGGTATATACATAATTTATTTTGTGCATTTTAGAGTTGGTTCGGTAGTTGCTTGGTACTGTTATTTAAATGTACGAATATTATGTCTCAGATAGGTATTAATACTTTTTTATAATTTAATCTACCTTTATATTAAACATACCATCGGGTTATCCGAAACAAAGAACTGAATCTTAAGAATTTTAATAATGTACTTAATAACAAACAAAGTAGACAAGATATCACATCCCTTACGTAACTACTATTTAACATAAAAGGACCACGACCCTTTAAATCTCAATTAAAAAGAATCACTAAATAGGTAACTTCGACTGAAATCTCAGGGACATTTCTTGAAACTCGAAAGTCCAGTTCATTACAATCACTTACCAAATCGCCAAGTCTCAGCAACAACCAGTCTATCTGTGGTCTCCAATAACGCATATTTGTTAAGGATATCTAATTCATGTTACACTGGCCACCGAGAAATAGGAATAATGGCAATAGATATACACGGGCAGTGCGAGACGGCCAGATGTTACTGTACAACACTAATTGAGTTTCATCCCCCCACGTTAGATACGAATTGCTTTTTTGCTCTATAATCTTTTTGGAAATGATTGCGTTACGAGATTATTGTTAGTAGGGTGATTTGCGTATTTAGATTAGGTTGAAATCTAATATTGATGATGATAATGGTACTTGTAATAGTATATCTTATACCTAAAACATTACTTTTATACTATCAAATGTATATAACGTTATTGACAACGGCTACGTATGCGAAAAGTACCTACGCGTTTTTTTTTTAAGTAAATTGGTTTATCGTGAATTGGTTTTTCATGATTCGCCTTTCTGCAAATATCTGATGCTTAGATATTATATATTATAACATGACACTATATTTAAAAACATTCATATTATAAGAAAGTTACTAAAATTGTTTGCCAAAGCAGAGCTCTGCCGTTGAGTAAGGGCTTCTAGTTTAGAAGATATTAGCAATTTTCAAAATTTTCCCGCTTTCGAAGTTATCCCAATGTACACTGGCGTTCAAAAGTGCATGAACATGTTTCAACCGTAATATTAAGGCATTACGGTCGACATCTGTCCAATGCACTTTTGAACGCCAGTGTACCTTTCCGACATTTAATCTTAGGAATTAACGTTTTACTGCAAAAAGGCAAACAGAGTTGCTCAGAAGATGCATTACATGAAATGTTTATTTGTTCTATACACGCCACGTGAATTATCAACCAATCAAAATGCTGTTTCTCTTAACGCATCTGCAACTATTGTCCTATAATAATTTGCTACAACTTTGAACCTTACAGCTCTGTCAATAAGAGTGGTAGTATACAGTACCGACCCATTAGCGAGTACAACTCGCAAAACTATTCGAATTAATTAAATTTAATTGTGTAGAAAGGCGAGCGGAGTGAGCCTGTCTCGTAAATGTGAGAATAAATTATGCGAACTGTACTTCCATTAAAGTCTGTGTGCTGAAATATTTTGCATTCGATATGCAAGTTTATTGACGCTTCGTCGCTTTTTAGTCATAAAATGTAGAGTATCCAACAGTTCAAATCTAGACTTAAAAAGTTGCACATGAATAATCAAAAAGAGTTTGAGAATATACACGTGACCAGCCCCGTGAGGGATGCGTTCATAAAGTTAACTTTTAGGTAAATACTAACCACACGAAACATATGCTATTAAATACTGTTTCTGTATTAAGTACCCCGTAAGGAAACTATTGTCAAATAGGGTAAGACCTCCAGTGAATGAACACTTAAGGAATTATCCAAGTTTGAAAAATCATTTCTCAGCATTCATTAATAATTTCAATAATTATCTGCAATTTAATGAATCCTCATTTAATAAATAAGAAAGTAATTTCTGCGATTTTTTATTTCTTTCATAGTTTTTGAGTTATAGCAGAATTTATCAAAAAGTATCCAAAAACCTAATGAATGAACATAAAAAACTAGTGAATGAACACCGCAAAATCCAGTGAATGAACATCATTTAGATATTTTTAATCAGCTTTAAAAAAACATTTTTAACACTATAAACGTTTCCAGCTCTATTTTAGTAGGTATAGCGAAAGCGTTCATATATTTTTATCCCCTCCATATTGATTTCAAATAGATTAGAATGTAATAAAATGATGGTTATTCACCAGAACCAATTACATATTATTAAGAAAAAGAGAATCAATCTTTAAAACAAGACACAATCAGCATATTCTGATGAAAAAAGTTAGGATTAGCAAATAATGCTTAAAATAATAAACTTGTCATTGCATTGTTCGTGGTTACATTGTTCAAACATAGAATTAGTAGAAATCTTATAAATGAACACCCCAAATGTTGTATTGTTCATACATAGGCATGAAAAATCCAGTAAATGGACTATAGAAATTTTGTTTGTTCCAATATTGGCTGAAAGAATCAGAATCATTTTCTATGCAGGATCACAAAAAACAAGCTCAATACCAATTCGTTTACACATAAATTTAGAAAAAAAATTATATCTAGACGACACCAGTAAATGAACACACCGTTCATTTACTGGTTTCAGAACATTTGATAAGCTAGTATTGGAACTATAAAAAATAAAGACTTAATCACATAATACGTCGACAAAGTGTACATTTGTAGAAGGTTTAACTCTTAATCTAACCAAATAACCAAACTTTGTACAGGTAAACATTAAATAAGCACTTCATATGTTGCTCCAAACGTACACTGTTCTTATCTGGGATATAATTTTTGCATACAAAACTTCAAAACCAGAAATACGTAAACTTCAAACGCCAGTCACGTTCAAACTGGTCGAAAATAAATTTAGCAGGGGTTGAAATTGCATAGGAAATAGAGTTGTTAATAAGAAAAAAAATACGACAAGTGGTAGAAATTGCTATATTTCTTATTTTAGACAAAAAACGTGATTTTGTTCATTCACTGGGGGGTGTTCATTCACTGGAGGGTTTACCCTACTAATGTTTTGTTTTTTATGTGAATTTCATAATTTAAATATTATGTAATCTTAATACCATTCCAATTAGCTGACCGAGGGCGGGTTTAAATTCAGCAAGCTGTACCCGCACCTTTTTCATTACTTACACAATTTGTTGCACAATGTTTAGATTAATACTTACCTACTTACTCCTTATACCTAAGATGGACTAATTACCTACCTAACCCTTATACTATACCTAAGAACTTATGTAAAAAGTAATGAAATAAACGCATTTGTATTTGTATTTGTAAAATGTGTAGATGCCAAAAATGTGCTCGCGGATTGTAAAACAATCTGTGCTATACATAGGTACTAAGTAAAATGTTTGCTATTTGTCTTTATTAAATAACGCTTCAAAATTAAATTATTTAGTACTTGACACTTGATTGCACTTTTACAAAAAAGTTTTAAAATGTGTTACTTTAAAAGTTTAGTATTGGTACCTATATTATTTATGTCTCCTTCAGTTTTCGGTATCGGCTTTCAATTTGACTGTTCTGTGATTGATTTTTACATTTTTGTAGTAATTATTTACTGGATTTAACCTTGAAACTTATAAATAAATGAAACATAATACGGATCTACATTCGTGGCCATAAATTTCATTATTTTAACATTTCCTATATACTTTATTAAAGCATACCGTACCAATTCTATTAGTCGAAATGGAAAATCATTTCAGGAATCGACTAACCCCCTTATTCATACACGCGCTACAAATAAAACCTCAATTAGCTAATGATAGTCTATCTTTATCTGTCATTTTGACTTATGTATTTGTAAGAAAGGGATGAAACATAATTTAACTAAATCAGGCCCGTAAAGTTTTATGAATAAGGGGGTAAATGGATTAAAGGTCTGACTTGGGGCCCGATTCGGATTTTGAAATAGACATCTATTAGATATCTTTTAGACATCACCAAGATACGATAACGATATGTTTAAGATCTAACCTGTCAAATTTGACATTTGCGCGATTCTGTAGATACTCTTGAACGATTTTCACAGGATATGACTTAGAGATCCAATTCACATCTAATAGATATCTTACTCTAACGTAAAAGTGACATTGGTTGCCCGAATTGCGCTGCAAAAGAGAACTAGTTGATATCTAAACTATAACGTATCTAGAATGGATCTAGTATGTGTCGTCTCTTGTGAATGTCTTGAAGTTCGAATACGGCAGTCTGTCTGCGGTAACAACATACACAAACAATTTAAGGCAAATAAAGAACTCACAATTTTTCGGAATTCGTTTTAAAAAAGTTCAATTTCTACGATTTCACCGGCTTTGACAAACTCGCCGGTGACATACAAACTAATCCTCGTAGGGCGGTGCTTAATGCGCGGTAATCCGTCTCGCCTGGCCGGCTGCTTAAGTTTTATTCCACTATTACTTATGGGGGTGGTGATGAATTAGCTGAGTTTGTGCCTAGCTTTTAATATTGATTATTTTAACGCTTGGAAAAAATTCACTGTTTCAGACTCGAAATCGTGATCCCGGGATACCAGCCCACCGCTTTAGTAACTGTGCTACCGAGACGTACCAGTTGATAGCGAATACGAGTTCTAGTTTACCTACAATATCACATACCAATAACCTATTGAAATTTTTACTTCTTCTTCCTCGCGTTATCACGGCATTTTGCCACGGCTCATGGGAGACTGGGGTCCGCTTTGCAACTAATCCTATGATTTGACGTAAGCATTAGTTACGAAAGCGACTGCCATCTGACCTTCCAACCCAGAGGGTAAACTAGACCTCTTTGGGAGCCCGGTTTCCTCACGATGTTTTCCTTCACCGAGAAGCAACTGGTAAATATCAAATGATATTTCGTATATAAGTTCCGAAAAACTCATTGGTACGAGCCGGGGTTTGAACCCGTGACCTCCGGATTGAAAGTCGCACGCTCTTACCGCTAGGCCACCAGTGCTTCTCTTCTCTCGCTTCTAAATTCGTACAATGGTAATAATAAAATATGTATGTACCAACACGCACCTCTTAATTTGTTACTTAATTTGTGTAGCTATATTTTTTACGATCAAAAGTAAATTCAGAGTTCACGTTAATGGCTCCAGGTACTAATTTACGACTCGCAACATGATCAAAGTTTTGCTCTTAAACAATTTATGGGCAAATATTTCGTGTTTACGTAACAACTTTCTTACTAACCTTTTTTCGGCCCAAGTGAGTTATGGCTAATACGAAAATATGAGCTAGGAAATCATTAACGTCTCACTGTATAAGATATAATTTACAAGAAAGATGTTTTTACACATTTATGCAGTATCTGCCCGTGATAAAGCAGCTTATTCTTGCTCAAAAAATTTCAGCCTTTCTTTGTACGTGTTATGTCACTGGCGTAAACCTCGTAAACGTAAAAAAATATAAGTACATAAAGTTACAAACAAATCTAAAGAACACCAAGTATACCTGCGATTTGATTAATCATGATTGAAAATTCAACTCATTAATTACAAACATTACACAAGGGTTTGCTTATATCCATAGGTAATATAAATCACAAAACGTACGTTACCTTTAATAACCAACCGTTTCTTTTTCAAAACAAAACCTAGCATTTTGGCTGTAACGAACTGACATTCGAAGTTAAAAAACAATCACGCGTTCCATTTTTAAATTCATATTGCATTTGAATCGCCGGTGGCTCTCCGGCCGACGTGACGGGCCGTGACAGCTAGACGCGATAAGTCCGCGATGACACGGCACGCGCGTTCCGCGGCCGACCTAGGATTAAAAGCAATTGTTCAAATAATAGACTAGTTTTCTGTGAAAAATAGAAATTGTTTCACAGAAATGTATATTGGTTTAGATTAGTTGCGCGATAAAAATGCAACTGTTATGCTTTGGTTTGTAATTTTCATAAAGTTTGATTTAGCATAAACAGTAGGTATATAAAGCATAACTTTAGTTTTTACTTTGCTTAAGTATATGAACACTTTGTTATACCTACCTACTTAATACAAATTACATGACAATTCTTTGTTGCAATTTAAACTGTTCACTATAAAAATATAAATACTTTTTACAATTTAAACATACCTACTTTTGGATCCCGTCATTTTACGACTTTGACAAAAACGGCGAACTAATTAATAACTCCGCTTCGTTTAAGTACATTGAGAACTTAAATTTTATGATCTCAAAAACTTTCTTAATAACATTCTCAGCTACTTATACTATATGTATAGATGTCATACAAATTGAAAAAAATAATAATTAAAAACTTCGCTTTTGTAGGTACGTAGTGTTTCCCACAATTTAATTTTCTTGCTTCAACTTTTATTAAATATCAGAGTAAGTAGTACACATACAGCAAACTAAAATAAGACCACCGCTAATTCCCCATCGTGGTCATAAAAGCAAGTTTATTAATCTAGCAACGTACGGACTTGCAGACAATAATTCGGTGCGAAACAACCATCGCGGTTGCCAAGCTGTCTAATGTCTGCTATCGTGGCGGGTTTAAACGATATTGTGGGTACTGCTTTATGAAGAATGAACTTGGAAATTGGCAGTATGGAGCTAGCCTAATTTTCGGTAACTGCAAATTGCTGTATAAGTTATATATTCAATTCAATATATGTACATCGTTTCGAGGATATTTAAGACGCGGTATCCAGCTAGCAAGCTTAATGTAAGTTAACAACATTGTATCATTATCACGTGACCTCTCGTGTGCCGTGATTATTTTTTTCTAATATTTTCCTCGTACGCGGATCCGCGCTCCGGCGGCAGACGAGGGCTTAAGTTTCAACTAAACATTATGCTTTTTAGAAAATTTAATTGGAAATGCTTTAAATACAATGCTTAAAATACAATAAATTCAAAACTTTAAGTGACACTAGAAAAGCGGCTCCTAGACTACGGCAAATAATTCGATGAGTTGTAGATATGATTTATATTTTAAACATATTAAACACCAAACCTATACGGCGCGATTCGGGAAATGAATTAGAAATTAACTAGATACGATATAGTAAAGATATGTGACGTCCCAGAGGTAAAGGTACCTTATGGCGGTTGGCGCTTACGCTATTATTAACGTCGCTCCAATATTATTGCGGCGCTATTGCGACGTAAGCGCCAGTCGCCATAAGGTACCTTTTGCCGTGGAACGTCACATATCTTTACTATTTCATATCTAGTGAATCTCTAATTCATTTCCCGAATCGAGCCGATAGTTTATTCTCACCTATTATAAAATACATGTTATTCCACCTTCAAATCACCAAAGACTACGTGTGCAATCCGAAATCACTTCATTTCTCTAACACGCCAATTGTCCGCAAACGAGCTGCGAAACTGCGAAAGCATGCCGACCACGTCGCGTCGGCGGCCGGGCCGCGTCTACTGCGCGACTGAAATATAACTACCCTCCGGGATTTGAAAAAAAAAAACGAGTTGTGTCGGAGGTGCAACCTTAAATGATAAGTGGGTGCTAACCTGATAACTGGAGGATGATAGAGTCCGTCTAAGCTAACTTCATGTCATTATAGTCGTCATATTTTCATGGAAACATTGCCACACCTTTGTCATTGCCAATGCTATGCAATGCAATCTTGGTCCGACTCTTAGGTTTCATGTTGTTCTAGTACAACCGTGTTTTCTGATACGTAACAAAACCGGCCTCCGTCCTCAGTGGCGTCTGACGAGTACGTAAGAGTCATAAATAACAGCAATTTCAGCAATTTCAGTGCAGCGTTGGTACTTTAAAGGGATCTCAATCAGTGCATCTTGATGCCCGTATTTATGACATTTGCTGCAGCAAATGTCGCGCCATAATCAAATACTGCAGCAGTATTAACGCTGGTGCTGTCTGAATCCGAATTTTATCTTAAATAGTTGTCTGAACTTTTTCTAATGTAAATTCTCTTAAAAACTTGCTTATCGCTACCCGCTTCTCTCTTTTTATCGGAAGTGCCTCTATATTTTTGAATAAAGGCCAGACCGCGCCAAGAGGGTATCGCAGGAAGTGGTATGGAATGGAACTACGTAAGTAGGGAAGGTCCAAAAGACTGCAACCGTCAGGTAAGTTTAGGTTCATAATTCAACTCGTTTGTTACACTAATAAAACGATGACAGATTTGAATTGAACTGTAAAATATGTTTCAACTCCCTACGGTCCTAGTCTCTCAATCAATACTTCGACTATGACTGATGTTAGATTCCCGGCCAATGCTATGAACACAGTATACACTATTCAAAGTCTTGTATGCTATATTTCATCTTTCGGTAGCTAAGAATACTTCAAAAAATAAAAACTTTTCCATACGTCGACTTTTCGAGAGCGAATAAACTCCGCGAAAATGCATTTCTGATAAAACAAAGGGTTGAATGCAATATAACTTTCATAAGGCTCTCTCTAGACGTTCCAAAAGACCATTCAAGAAAGTTCTCAATAAAATACAGTTTTTAACTTGGTAATTCCTATGTAAAGTTTGCAACAAGGCAGACTGCACTTGATTACTACGTGCAAGTTCATTGCTTATTTTCTTTGTAGTTTAACATTTTCCCTACGTGTGCTAGGTGCTTTAACTTTGTCTTCTGTACGTGAACCGTCTGTAAAATTTAAATTATTTGCTTTAGAGAGTAAATTGTTCGCGAATTTGGTTAAGGAGTTTATAACGTCTCCGTCTCGTCTTTTCGTCCTTACCACAAAAAGTTGAGTCTGTGGTCCGTACCCACGTAGGATGTAAGTTTTTTTACCTTAATGTGTACCTACTTTAAAAAATCTAATGATTAATATTTAACATAATTTTTGTTAAAGGATCTCATCGCTAGAAAACCGTATTCATCCCAACAAGGCCTACTATTTTTTTTTGGACAAAAACACCGACAAAATACAAAATACACAAAGTTCATGCATAAAATTTCGAGGTTTCGATATCTGGGCCTTATTAGTCTGCTAACAATTTACCTACGTACATATTGTACTACTCAGACAAATTTACTTACACCATAATATATACCCAAGTAGTATCGTTTGTTTCGAGTAAACAATCAAATAATTTCAAACTTGAATGACCCAATCACGATTACGAATGAAACGTCAATAAAGCGTTCTAAATTTGAAAATTCGTTTCAGATCCTCAGATCAGAGGAAAGCCTGGCCATATATAACGGTTAGTGAAGTCATCAGAAGGGCAGCGTCGCTCAAGGCTGCCATGTGAACCCACTATCAATCTTGTTGGCCGCACGCATAGCGCTGCTTTTAAATGGAGTTAACTTCTTTGTGATTTTTAATGGTAGTGTTTACAAACACGTTTAAGTATTTTATTTTGTTGCGATTTTGTAAAGGCTTAAGAATAAAACATTAAACAGAAAAATGGACAATAAACTGATGAGGGCAAATGCACGAATGGTTACAACACAACTCATTTTTAAACGTCCCAGAGACGTATATTGTGTTGTTATTGTGACATTCTTAGTGAAAGAATATTGATGAGATTTCATTTGATTCAGTATTAATTACCAAATGTATGTATTTTTTGTGACTATTTTAGTTTAGGTATAACAAAAACCATACCTCGAGTTGTAATACTGTTCGAATTTAAGTGTAAGTTTTAAGCTTTTCCTTCATTTTAAGATTTCATTCAAATTAACGTGCTTTTACAAAGTATATTCCCACTTTTATGTTGAAACATCTTTCTAAAGACTGGACATTCTTTGGTTTAATATGACGTAATATAGGGCTTTCGTTCAGGGACCTCTGTTAACTGCATCAATGTTTAATACATTATTATTATACTCAATTAATCTTCGGCATTAAGTACCTAAGTCCGCCTTTTGTACCTACTTTTTACTTGTTCTTGTGCAATAAAGTTCAAAATAAATAATAAATAAAAACCTTTTCCTCTAAAATCGCTTTCCGCTCCCGCTCCGGCCCATCCCCGTGCTTTGTCTCCTAGACGCGTAATCCATTATTACAGCAGGAAGCGGGGACGGCGCGATTCTTTTATACGCGTTACTTAGCATATTCACGCAACTGATAAATTGTTATCCTTTTTCTTCGCTGTGACGTGATAGAACTGTTGCGTTTTTCTTTGCGATAAAAATAGGCATTTAAACGGTTGCAAGTTTTAATGTGGGTTTTAGCTATATTGCTTGCTACAATGTGCTTGTTTATACAATGTTTAGCTAATATACTTCAAGTAGGGAGTAAAACGAAGAATTAATTATTCTGCAACCGATAACAATAAGAAAAAGACTTTTACAATAAGAACTTATCTGTTGAAGTGATTTCTTCGAGGTAACACTTAAATTAACAAAGTTAGAATTTAAAAAAACCTAGACTATTTAAAGTAGTCTGTAGTATAGGTACTAAGCAAATAAACGTATTTTTATATATTTTTATAATGGCTGCATATTTTGTTTTGCAATATATTTTTCTTAACCTTACCTTAAAGTCTCCTAACAATTTTTGATAAACCAGCGCGTACAGTCTGCTTACAAAAAAGTATTATACCCAAGTAAAAGAAACCTAATAGAACATCGGACACTCCGTCCCATGAAAAATATCCATTAAGGAAATTTATCATTCCCGGCAATAAATTACTGGTCCCCTCTTTCAAAAATGCCTCCCGCGCTACGAAAGGAAAGCTGTATTTAAAACAAACTACATTACTTTATAACGACCAATTCACCCGACAATAATTCGAGTAATGTATGATAATTCGATCAGGTGATAGTACTAAAAGGGATCCCTTCCCTATAGCGGTTATTAGGCGGGGAACGGCCCTAGCATGTCAATAGTGACCTATAAAAAGCGATTTCTCTCCTTTTTCAATTATTGCAGTATAGAAGGGAAGGGCGATACTCAGCTAGCCTCATGCTAGCACGTTTATGACTACTTTAGCAAAACAACTCGGCATATTACGCCATAAAAAGCATTGAAATAGGACCCCATACGGCACCCCTTCGATTATTTTAAAATTTTCCATTGTTAGTCGTTTTGATCGGAAACAATGAAGGCATGCTCGGTTGTTAGTGGTACCAATTATTGGGAAGGAGGGATGCGATTGTGTGCTTTGAAGTGGTTTTTAATAATAATGAAGAGGAATTTGCTTTTCCTTTTATAAATAGAGGTCTGTTTTTCACCCCTGTATTACGATTGGATAGCAAAATTACAGTTCCTTTAAGTATTCTTTCTTAGACATGCAATGTCGGTTATTTAAATTTATTTCCCATAAAGGGTAGAAAGATAAAAAATATAGATATAGGATTCAATGTTTTATATGATAATGATAACATTTCAACATTATTTTTTATCAAAAACCGGTTCTAAATTTAATGCCAGAGAAAAAAAATCGAAAGAAAATACGAAAATGACTAACTAGTACCGAGAAAAACTAACTTAAAATTAGGTAAGTATCTATGGAAAAAACGGCTGCATATATTTCAAAATATATGTATGTCATACGTGAAAGCAGATGTGTATAGCAATAACTAGAATAATATTACGACTTATGCCGACAATGTTGAATGTGAATCCATTCTCGGCGCGTTTCATTAAAGCACATACAATATGATGTTTCTTAGCCTATTATTACGATCACGAACAAGACGTATGTTTGAGAAAAAAAACGGCATGGTGAAGTTAAATGTATGTAGGTAAGGCAAAAAGAAAAGAATTTATATCATTAATTAGTATTACATTCACAACTTGATTCTAATCTCTTTGACACGTCGTTCTAAACCCACGTGTTAAAACAAAAACACATCATACCAGCAACACGTAAACTTATAAATGGCCATTTTAACATAATTTTTCATAATAAAATGCTATACGTAAACAAAGCATTCGTAGAATGTGCCCTTTCTGAATAACAAATAGTTGTGGCGCAATATGTTTCAATTTCAGAAGAACTAAGCAAACGGGGGGAGGGGGGAGGCACTCGGTGTTATTAGTTGTATTGTAGTGTCATGTCATGTGTATTAGGCTAAAGACATGACTGCGAACTCATTTCTGTAAGAGTTTGTTATTTTTACCCTTATGAGAAACGTCTGGAGTAGGCTGTATTACCAAAGCGTTCTGAGAGGTGTTTACTCATAGCTGTTTGTGAATTGTTTGTATTAAAGTAAGTGCAATAATACTAACACTGTTGACTATTAACTAAGCATTAACTTTGATTGTTCATAGCTAAAGCGCGAAGACAGTAAGATATTTATAAATAAAATAGATAATACGAGAATATGGTTTACAATTTGGAAACACTCACATTTTGAAACAAACAACCTATTTTTCCTTATTATATTTTACTGCGTGTAGATTGGTAAGTACCTAAATCATATATAGATACATAATAATGTTCTATATATTGTTTTCATATGCCCCGCAACGTACGTATCATGGAATAAGAGATCTTTATTTGCATACCATAGTACAGATGTTATATACATTGGACCCTGGAAAGGGTGTAGCAAAAAATTATGGTTCACAATTTCACAGTTTTGGTTATTATTACTACTGACTTATACTTAGGTTTCGATATTATAATACTCATACATTTTCTAAATTGCACTTTTAAGTTGTAACAGCCTCTTCTAACGAATACTTGAATCTTATTACCTATAAACAATTATTAGCGATTCGTAGAAAGTTTCTACTTAATAGATTCGAGTTTCCATTTGATACTATTTTCATAGAATTTCTCCTACCTACGTAAAAATCTGAAACGTATTTTTAGTAAATTGTGTAATATTTTTTGTGCCTAAAAACATAATATTGATTTGATGCAGGATGGCTAAAAAATAACTGCATTCCCGTTGCCAGGGAGGTTTTGGGATTATACAGTTACGAATACAGTTTTGAATGATTCACGGTTAGTTTCACTAGACTTATTTTTTAGCCACCGTGTATATTTGCTTGATAAGTTTAAAGCAAAATAAAATGGTGTTATTAAGGAAATGTTACGTACGAGTAGTAGTACAAAATCGCTACAGTTTGCAATCAAAAGTATCTGTTACAGTCTAAGCTATTAGAGAATGGTAGTCAGTCTAAGCTGTTAGACACTTTTTCCGCGTAGTCAGATCCGCTACTTTTGACGATGACTGTACAACGTCACATTGTATGGGAAGTCTACGTTTCTACAGAACGTGACGCTGTATTCAGCGTCACCCAGAGATACGAGTATAACGTAAGCCAGCGTGACAAGGCGTTAAGATTTCAATCGGCACCACACGCGCTTTAATGAACTGCGTGCATCTCACCTCGGAGGGTAATTATTGAGTCCGGACACGTCTCGAGAGGGAGGTCAGACTCACCCTCCGCGTTGGGCCGCTAAAATGATCGCGTATTTTTAATTAGGTGGGGTAAGATGACGTTTACGCGTACCATCTTTTAACCAGTATGGATCGCCTATTTATGACGCGTGTGGTAAGCGGTTACCTTAGCCTATCAACGCATGTCACATATGTCACATACACGTTAATAAGTAGCCATTTAAAAACTTGTACACTTACTCTTTGTTATTTCCATTAAAAATTGATATTGACGGTCTTGTCGTCTGTATGTTATACTATCATTCAAGCAATTTAACATCACTTTATATCACTGTAATGTAGTGCCTTCTATATCATTTGTAGCTAAGTTATCTAAGTGATGTATACGTAACTAATTTCCAATTATGAAATTGGTTTATTGTTTATATATGTATGTACTTAGAACACACCCCAATTAATGAGATTGACAAATTAATCGTCGTAAGTATTAGATTTTGTTGGCAAGCATATAGTTTTGGGTTCTATTAAACAAGTTATTATAAGGTGAAATTTAAAAAGAATTAAACCTACCTCAAGTACTAAACTATGTACTGTGTTTTCATATTTAATTTAAATTTGTTTTCGTTGTGGTGTAATAATAGTTATATACGATACAAGTGCGGAAAAGAGGAAATTCGAAACGAGTAGCGATAAATCGACACGAGTTGCGATTTAGCTATTCGCACGTGTATCGTACAACGTTTTACAGTACATATGGCCCTTTAAACTTGTGACATACGCACGAAGAGTGCTGTTTCCCGCAGTAGTGCGGGAAAGTAGGACCTTATGTACTGTAAAGAATATTTACTTACTTACTGACTTATACTTAAACTCGAAGTAATTGTAATGATTCTAGTCTCGACGCAAAGCAGCATTTTAGCTCCTCTAGCCCCGCTACAATTAACCATAAGTATTAATACTGTTTCCCCTAGGTTTCCGCGCTATTTCTCCTGCTTATTGCTAGGGGTGTCACCGTGCTATTTTTATTGGCACCGATTGTATGTCGCATTGTGTACTTTGCGACACTTTCCCTTTATGAGTGTTATGGTTTACTGCGCCCCTTGTTGCTGGTACAAATTGTGTCTTGGCCGAGCTATTTCTGCCCCTTTATTACGTCACTAAAACTGAGAATACTATTGCTCTGTATAAAAAGGACTTATCTGTACATATTCCTCTAAAGAAACTTGTCACTTTGTTTGAGATACTGCAGTATATTTTGAAAATATAAAGCGACCAAGGGTGCAATGAACCGGTAATAGCTTTTGCACCGATATAAAATTCTCGGTCGTATTGTACGCACTACGCACTTTAAGGGACCTGTGAAGGAACCTGTGAATTTTCATGAAATTTCGAAACCCCAAGCTTATAAATAATAAATAATTTATTTCCCAAACCACTCTTGAGAGCAATCATAAGTGTAAATTATAGTGACTTGTTTTTGTTGCTTTGATATCACTTGACTTTGACATTCACAAATTGCCGACGATAAACTATGTAAAGTATACACACTGATATTATTTATTTGAAGCGGGTTCAAATATCAACCCTTCAGAGACAATTAATGAGATAGACAATACATAACGCATAGTTAAGAAACCGGTGATTGCTGCCCCCTTTCGCCAACATTCTTCGTCGTTCCCTAACTAACGGGGCAAACGGCGATCTTCTTAATTGCACTTTACTGCCACCTATAATTCAGTCTACTTAACGGTACAAACACGTAATGAATCGGCAGGGACTGTACTGCGTGCTATTTCTAACCATGGGTCTACCGTTTAACTGACGTGGTTGGTAAGAAGCAACGGACTGTTTGAAGGCTTGACTGCGCGAAGAAAATTTTTATTAGGTACCTATGTTAAGTAATTAAAAATGTAATTACTCATATAAACAATTTTTAGTCTGAAAACTCAGCCAACTTAGAAAATCACCGCGCAAGTTATTTAATTTTAATTTAATTTATTTATTAAAAGACAACAATGGCCCATAATGGTTAGTAACAATTAATATTAAAAACTAAGTGTTAGTGGAACAAAATCATAAATCGACAAACACACACACACACAGACAGCAATAACAATAATAATCACCTAGTAGCGGTTAAAACACGCTCAAAATGCCGCATTATAGGTGAGTCGTATCGGCCCGCTACAGTAGCCAGGATGGGGTTGGAGCTAGCCCGCACTCTGCAGAGCAACGAGGCAGTTCTCTTGCGTATTATTGCATAGTAGTCGTCTGTGCGAGCTTGTGCAAACATGCCAGATGCGCTGCAGAAACGGGACAGCCCCAACAACATCCTGAGACCATTATTATATTGGACGCGAAGGGAACTGATAGTCTTCTGCGTATAACTAGTCCAGAGGCTGCACGTGTAGAAAACCTGACAATACGCGCTTGAGTTCGTTATTATTAAGTTTTATGGCAGGTACACTTTCCGGTAGCTTGCCTCCGACGGCCTTAAATACCATATATTCGCTTTTCTTAGCGTTATACAGTAAGCCATGTTTACTTACGTATTCCTCGCATATGCTTAGTAGTTTTCTCAACGCCCTGACCGTTGGACTGAGCAGCACCATGTCGTCCGCGTAGCTGATATTGTTGACACTAACATCATCATTTACCAGCCGCCTCAGTTACTTATCTGAGGTAGACCTGGGGGGTTAGCTGAGATGACAATCGTACATCGACAAACGAAAATAAAATAAAAGGGATCGGGATGACAGATGCTACGAAGTCACGTGTCTATTTCCATATTTTAGTTTCAATTGGTGTTTTCTATCAACGATTGTCAGGAAGTAAAAGCGTGTTCAGATCATTTCGAGCACCTCACCTGCTTATCTCTTTTCGCTGCTGACTTTACTCTTGAGGTCAGAATAAGTGTATAGGTTGAGATATACTTACTCCAAATTGTAATTTGCGTTGTGCTTCAAAGCACAATATTCACTAGGCAATATTTGAGGAATACTGTTTCTGTTTTAAAACCGAGGTTAAGTTCTTATTTAAACTATTTAGGGCCACTTGCACGATTCACTAACCCGGGGTTAACCGGTTAAACCTGGAGTTACCATGGTTACCAGTACAATTTGACACTTGGTTAACGGTTAACCCCGGGTTAGTGGGATGGTGCAAGTGGCGCTTAGTAAACTAAACTGGGACCGTTAGGTACTCTAGCATTCAAAATAATCTTTTCAACTTTTATACCTACTTGTTTGTCTTTACCAGAAATAATTATGTTTTAACATTATAGCTCAGTTTACTTAAGTACCTCATATTTGTCTAATCATTTGAAACTAAGATCTAAGCAGTAAACAGTCGATAAACTGCTACCGTAATACCGCCAATAACTATCCCGTGTTATTAAGTTACAAGAACTTCATTAACCCAACAAAATAAATCAAACAAAACAATATGGCACAGCAAATACAATCATTATCTTAGAACAATACTATCTAAAATATAATCCAGTCAATGCTTGCGAAATAAATTTACTAAGCAAATGGCCTAACTTGCCTCGGGCTGTTCGGACCTTTTTGCAATAACCCCCTCCTTTATTGCCCCACCACAAAGTCCAAAGTGGTACAAGTGGAGTAACAACTTTGTCGCTGTTATTGCGACTATTGTAACACTAGATATGCGTCTAATATGAGCTATTAACTACTCTGCAGATGGAACAAAGATACGAGTTAAGGCGTGTATAGCAAGTATTTAAAACGTACTGAAAATATAAATAAGACTTTCGCGTTTAGTCATACGGAATGGGTATAATTGTTATGTTTTTCCGTTTAACAAACAATTCACTACTATACTCTTTTTAATATTCTATGACAAATATTAATAAAAGTATTTCCGGACCTATACAACCTTCAAGAAAAGAGCGTACTCACCATTTAAAATCTTTGAAGAGACGTTTAGGCCGGCAACGCACTGGTAACCCTTCTGGTGTTGCAGGGCCCATGGGTAATCAGTTACCATCAGGCGTTACAACTCCCCGTTTGCCTCCTACAGCATAATAGTGCATTACTACAGAGGCCGGGACGAAAGGGGTAGACGGCCGAGCGAAGCGAGACCGGATAGGTCTGAGCGCGGGCAACCCCATTTCCCGCCGAGGTATGTATAGTGCTTTTCTCAAACATGCAATGAAATAAATAAAATAAAAAATCCACGAAACCCAAGTTTTATTTATAGAAAAAACTAAAAGTAAAGTACACCCAAAATATAACCAACACCTACCTATATCATTATCACGCGTATGTTTTACACGAGTCGTGTATTTTTACTACCCGTATATTTTCATGTATCTTTGATTTTTTCGCCTTTTGTATCCGTCTGACTGTCGTTTTCGTCACATAAGTTTACATAGTCTTTCATGTTGATATCATGTTTCACATACATCGTTGCTTTATGCACGGAGTAAATAAGTATAATTTCCACAATGTTGACGAATTTGTAGTTACATTCATTTTAAATATGCCACAAAACTGTTTCTAATAAACTGTAAGCCATTTTTCTTAGTTTCTCAAATAATAAAATTGCCATAAGCAACCATATAAAATATATATACTTCGTCTTTGACTTGGCGGCAGAGGCAGCAAGTTATTAAAATCAATTCTGCTTACGCTGCCAATTCCAACGCCTACGATTACAATTAATATTAATTTCATTATTTCGTCGGAACTCATATTAAAGTCAAAAAATTAACAACGCACCATAAATCCAATAAAACAGAATGAATATTTTTCAACTTTACCTCCATCATAGACTTATAATATATAGAGACGGTGTCTCAGCGAGCTGTCACCGTTGCCACTTTTGTTTAGTTTACGATTAACAATGAGGCCCACCTTGCTGTAGCCATGTCGATAAAGTCATATCGATAAACTATCGACATTTCTTGCAATTTTAATTTTACTTCAAAGGCTTAACGATACCTAAAATGAACAAAAACGCTTTTATTCTTTATTGTGGTTATCAGATCACAATTTTATAGTCACGCCCCAGCAGGGAACCAAGGGAAAGTTCAGATATTTTATTAAAATACATAACCCTTCGGGTGGCAGCACCTCCGGTTGAACGGTAGGACAAATGGCGCGGCCATTTTTTTAAATATGCCTCGGCGTGGCAGAGGCCGCGAGAAGGTTCGGTCATAACAAGCCCGTAATTGGCAGAGACCGTCTCGCGGCCTCTGTGCGACGCTGCATTTCGCGCCTAAAATAAAACCGTTAAAACTATGCCTTGCTTGCTCACTCTTGCAAGATGCATTCGTCAATAAACAAGGATGGTATTCCCTAACGGTCGAATTCCCGCGTAAAACAAAGTTTGTTAGAAATGACGTGATGTTCCTGCCCACCTCGCCCATTACGCGCCGACCGTCGTCGAGCCGCGAACATTCAAACGGAATACGCACTGATAAAAAGTGAAATAAACTGTGTGAATCGTGTTAAATGTATTGTTTTGTCATAAAGACTGCTTTTTCTACAATCAATTGTTTTATTTCGTAACTGTACGTATTTTTACATGAAAGTAGAATAAAATTGGTAATATGAGATTAGAACAAGTGTAGCATAATTCACATAAATAGAATAGAATTCATTGGTATACAATCAAATAACCCATTTTATGTTGAATTCAGTGATATATAGTTTGTATATATCATTCATAGATTTTTTTTGGGAAACGGTCATATTTCTAACACGCGCCAAATTCGCGATGATCACCCGTTGAGGCCCCGCCACTTGACGTATATTTTTCCAAAATGGCTGCGCCACTCAACCGGCTTGTTATGTCTGTCCGTCTCGCGGCCACCGCCACTTACCGTAGAGACCTCGAGGAGGACAATGCCACTCGAAGGGATAAATACCTCCTAAAATAGGTGTTCCGCAATAATTGAATTATATTATTATATTATATTATATTCATTATACATTAGCATTTCAATTATGTTTATGTTTATGTTTAAGCTTCAATTAATCGCTATTTCGTTCCGCTGTGTAGCGTTTATCGATATATAACATGATTAAAATCGACTTTTCACATCCCTAAAAGAGCACACATATACGCTTTTACGCACACATATACAGCCTGGGCGCATCAAGAAAGGCAACACTTGATTTGAAGTTCATCTTGTCAACAGTATGGTTGTCCTTTTTTGACAAACGGCATTTTTAAAAGAGCGAGGAGAGAGAAATGATACTAGTTGCTGCGCCGTGAAAGAGAACAGAAAACGTTGGGCCCTTGACCTCCATAACAATAGGGAATATTAGGCAAAGCTCTGTGTAGGTGGCGCCACTAGACATACAGTAAACAAATCTCTATATCTCTATGGAAAGCTCGTTGACATCATCAATGACACATCATGTCATGGTGTCATGTTGTCATGTCATAAACAAATAATTAGTAAAAGTGAAAAGTAATTAAATTATTATAATAGGTACTTACATAATTTTAATAATAATATTTAATTACTTTTACTCTGAATATGGCGCCCTACGGACATTTAAAGGTCGAAGAACTTAAAAAGCTGCTTCGGGAACGCAAACCTAAAAGGAAATAAATTAATAGTTTAAAAGAACACTAGAAAAACACGCTTGATGCCTGATCGTGTTCAAAGTCCATTACGTGACCGTTCTCACAAGTGCAAACACGACTATGATAATATTCCATCATGGAATGCCAGTGCCTATCTTCCGGCTTTATCATCAGACCTTGAAACCTAATCGTGGTAAAAGTTCATTTCAAGACTTTTCTAACAAATCCAAACACAGCTATGATACGATGTTCCAACATGAAGTTCCAGTTCATATCTTCCGGCTCCATCATCAAATCAGTTCGATAGTACCATATTATTGTATTGTCATCAGAACTACATACAGCTGCCAATTTTCATGGCGCTACGATCCTTGGAAGATGGTTAAATTAGATTCCATTACATAGTTACATACAGGTCGACGGTCGACCATAAGCGTGTTAATTACTTACTTAATCATATTTAAACCTATTTAATTCCAATTTTCAGAATGTAATTTTTACTTGTCTTGTTCCAGGCTTACCCTATACGACGAACATAATAACTTTGGTAGCATAAAAAGTGGTTACACAGGTTACACTGAAGGCAACAGCTCAAAATCTTTATTCACGCCATTGCCGGATAAATTTAAAGACATCAATTCTAGCTCAGATTTACACTGACGACCTACACTTTCTATAGAGTCCTTACAAAGATAATACCTACTGTTAAAACCTGTGTGTGTCTAACTATCCAGTTGGCGACCTGCAGTGTAATCACTTATTGTACTACAAAAGTTATTGTTTTCATAAGCCTTGAAACAAGTAGTTTTCGTCGACTCATTAGTCTAGTCTAGTTTTCTTTTTTTGTAACGCCATTATAATATGCTACTGTTACATTGTTAACTTATAAATGAATAAATGATTATAAGTGTTATGTTTCCGAATCATTTCAAACTTTATTATATACAAATTATTACTTTATCAATAAACAAAGGAGTCGTCATAACTAGTCGTGCCCACAGAGCCGAGGACAATTGGACATACTTTCTTGGGCCACAGCTTCTTCAAGATAATGAACACCACAATCGAATGCTGCCGTCTCATACGAAGCGATGTTGTTGTATTAAAACCAGGCATATAGTTTTGCAACTGTGGGTTATCTACACTATTTTCTTGCGCCACAACATAATCAACACCACAATCGAATGCTGCTGTCTCGGATGAACATTTAGAAAGGGAGCTAAGTCATCAGAGTTCTCAACATGTGTAAGCATTAATTTTCATTTCGCCTCACTCGCTTCAGCCTGTTCTCGCCTTTGATTAGTTATTATAACTTCCGTTTTAGTCCACTGAAAGATTCTTTAAAACGCGCCTGGTATTATATAATCCTGAAAATAATAACACGAGGTTTAGGTTATGCTCAGAATAAAATTGGGTAGTAAATGTGACGGTTATTCTATTATTTCGAAATTCTTACCTGAAAAGTTTTCAGATGCAATGAAATCTTCGGATTTAAAATGTGCTGAACATATCTTTGAGGTTTTTTTTTGCTTTACGACGTACTACCGCTTCCCACAGCTTTCATACACTTTGGTCTTTCGGAAATGAATGATTCCCTTGATTTCTACAGCCAAATACGCAGCACTGATCCATTATTGTATTAACATATCTTGTAAGTATTAACCTTATTTTAAACTCAAATTATATTAATATATTTAGCAATTTTATTTTAATCCCGTTTTGAAAGACTTGTCAAAATTGACAAAAAACTGTTTACTATATGGATCGGTCATGCCCTCTGGCTGAAGAACAATGCAGTAATATTCCCTATTAAAAAAATAATAAAAATATAGCTACGCGTGTTTGAGTAGACCTTTTTACAGCTAACGTTTAGATGAAATATTTTAAATGTTTTTATTTGTGTAGTTAAATTTATAATTTAAAATTATAAAATGATAGAATGTATTATTTATTAAGTTCATGTTGATTTTATACAAATAAAACTGCAAATTATAGCAAACATTGTTTTTTGTTTTTTTTTTATAGGCGTAGTGGCAGAGTGTCATTACGAACCATAAAGCAAATACTGCCTCTAGTTTTTTTTAATGGATGAATGCCACGATGCTGTGTCACAAATATCTGTGAAATGAAAATTAAAAAAGAGGACTTTGCCGGCCTAGGCCTGCAAGATGTGTATGAAATTCCATTAACGACCTTTTGTCCTAGCCGCACCTGAAACGTCATACTTCGCAGCCTATTATAAGGAACATAACATCAATATTTCATTGCATGTTTGAGAAAAAACAATAACGTTTTTCGGTTCATCATATTCTTCAATATCTTCATCATCAGGAGCCTGTAATTCACTGCACTGTCATAAGAAGGTTTTGGCGGTACTATTAGACTCCACGCAAGCCCAATGCGGATTATGACTTTAATAGTAAGAATTTCTTTTAAAAAAACTAAAATAGAGATGTTGTGAAAATCATACATGTGGGCGGTTCAGTGGTCAATGGCCAAGGTTATTGAGGGACGTCGCCTTAACATCCGAGATGGATGTACAAGATAGAGTAGTCGTTAAATTAAAGAACACGTTCGTATCATAAGTCTTCGATTTGTTTTTCGGGTCGAAGCTTAATGGCTGTTCGCAACTCCAAAGGGTCACCCATAAATTTATTGTATTGGCGAAATTTGGACGGAGTTTTAAAAGTTTGGTGACATGCGGTTGTTTTGCGTATCGAGAGACTTAGGTACGTAAGTTTTTAGCTTTGTTTCACTTTTTCGTTCAATTTACATTAAAGTCAACCAACAAATGGAATGCAATGAGTATCGCTGGGGCGATGCGGTTGAAGCGGACTTGCCTGGACTCCTTGCCGATAGCTGGCGGGAGATGGCACAGGATTGAGACAACTGGCGTGTACTCGTGTCGGAGGCCAAGACTCATTTTGGGTCGCTGTGCTATTAAGTAAGTAAGTAACAAATGGAAATTGTCTTTGAAATGCATGATCATTAATATTAGGTACCTATATGATACTATTTAGATTGAGTTGAGTAATTATTATTTTCTTTTATTTATATACTTACATTTACAAACATAGTAATCAGCCGTCATCGGCCGCCGGTGGCTAGCAGTCGTCAAAAGATAGATAGGGCGTAAGGCGGTGATTCTCCAGTTAAGAAGATATTGGACAATAGCTTTTCCATACGTCGTACATAAAATAAACGTCGCTCGTGGATATTGACATTATGGAAAATATTTTATACAATTTAGTGTAAGTATATTAACTATAACCAACGACTCCTTTGTTGGTCTTTGTTTAATTTTTTAAATTATAATAAGAGTCAGGAGCGAAAAACATTCTACTCAAATTTTTAAACGCTCTTATTTCTTGTCATAATTCAAAAATCTAAACAATCACACGAAGGGGCAAAGCTGTGATTAAAATACATCAAATTATATAAAAATATTTTCTAAATTATTACTATTCAGAGGGGAAAATGGGAACTACGTTTGTATGGAAAAGCGGTCACGTGACTTGTTGGCCTACTCCAAACTTACAGGTAGGTATACATAGTTTTGTGGGCATACTACTGCCAGATATGTATGCGCGAATGACCACCAAAGACCCCTCGCATTAGTTCGTGGTTAAGGAAACCATGCAGCGGCTCACCCTTTAAATAGAAGTGCCCTGACAAATGACACCTCACAGCTGATATACCGGTCCGCGGATATATATATCGCTGGATTTCGACGCCATTGACGAATGGCTTAAAGACGGATTTACCCCAAAGATTTCAAATTTGTAGAGTGAAATATGATTATTAATGTTTAGAAAATTTGAAGAGGCGTGAATCCTGAATTTAAACAAATAAAATTCTAGATTAGAAAATCTCTCTTTTCGTGATATTTTAAGAGGGTGTCCTATTTTAAGAATGATGGTCATCCAAATTTAATATAAATTGTTAATTGAATAAAAAAAACCATACCTTTCAGATCCACAGCGCATTCGTTATCTTACAGAAAGCTTACCCACAGGTAGGTTTCGTTAAAACAAAACGTGCATTTACAAACTTTTTAGTATTATTGATTATTTAGTTTAGTGATTATGTGAACAAAGAAATACAATACCCTATTAATCCTATTAATCATGGTAATACTATAATTATTTTATTGGTATTAGCATGAATATAAGTAGGTATGCCTTAAAAATGTTAGTGGTCGATGAGCTAAATCTTGGTTCTCAAATAAAAAATGTTATTTCTTTAACAATTTATTACTTGGTGTTAATTTTCCATAATAATGAGTTAATGACGACAGACGTATAAGAGAATTAAACTTAAAAAAAATAATGTTTCCCTTTGGTTATGGGATTTTTTTTAAAATCGTGCTGACAGCAAGCGCCAACCCACCTGCCAGCACGATTGTATCAAAGAGGTTAAGAATAAACACATGATATCAATCGAGAGCGCGACACATAGAGATGTGTCCCATAAATTTATCATCACTGATATATTAAGAGTTCGGGAGAGTCGATGAAAAAACGTTTTACGACATTAAGAGAGAATTGATATTTCACCTTTAAACTGCCACTGGTAAATATTATTATACTTTTGAATCAAAAAGGATTTTGGGGAACGAGTTAAAACAATTCTGGAAAGTATTATATTATTGTTTTTTTTTTTCAGGACCTATAACATGGTCATTGAGCACTACGGAATGTATTCAGCATAACCAAAAACACTTTATCTCAGATACATCGGAGCGGCCAAGGTGTTCACAATATCTGAACACGCACTCTAATGCCCTGATAATAGAGGCGTGTCGATATGTGTGAGCGCCTTAGCCGCTCCGATATATTTGATCTAAACTTCTAGGCTTTACTGTTATAAGGTTTAAGACAAGTGTTTGAGAACAACCCAAGTTCAATAAGAAAGCGCAGTACAGTCAACATTACATATTAAGATTTGATGTGATGAAATACATTTTTTTCTACTTTTGTTTAAGCTGTATACAGAGTATACCTTTTGTTTTCCATCAACCGGCGCCTTTCAAATTAAATATATATGCACATCATACGTATAATCGAAATAGACTCGTGAGTGTATGCCCATGTATTTTCATTTTTTACGACACATCAAAAGAAAGTGAAACCGTGTAATTTTATGATAATGGAAGGAGGGGGCCAAACGCGTTTTATGCGGTCCCGTGATGAGAGTGTTTTATGGTTTGCAACATTTAAACTCTGATGGGAGGTAAAAGTTGACTTATTACGATAAGGACCCTGCAATAAGTTATAGATGATAATTTTGGTAAGAATCAAGCAATAATTTTGAGTATTTTAAGTTAATTTAATGTGCTGCAAAGAGCTTGGTTTCCTAAAGGTTTCTTTTACTTGTTATGCTCAAACCTTATTAAAGTGGCATGATAGATGGCGTATGGCGTTACGAGTATTTTTAAGAGTCTTTGCGTTATATCTAGTTGTATCGAGCGCGATAAGCGGATCATGTATACCTACTCTCGTGTTGTGAACATTTGTTACAATGGGTACATTCTATGTACATACTTTATTAAATTATTGCAGACATAAGTATTCCAAACATGGAATTTCATAGATTCAACGGGCATTAGTATTGAACTTTAAAGGGCCAATCGTCACAAAAGGTCACTGTTTTGTTGACGTGACACACAAAAAGACCCATTTACATAGGAATAATAATTCTAGACATCGTTTTTTGTAAAAAAACTTACACTTAATGAGGCTGATATCAATGATTGTTTTATATCCTTTTTTATTTTAGCGTTCATAACATGTTATGCATAATTTTGTTGTAAGTCTGTATATAATTTAATGAATGAATGAAAATTTAAATGATACTTAATACCGGCTTTATTGTTAAAAGAATAAGAGCGTGTCAAGGTAATTTTGAACACCTCGCCCGCTTAGCAACTTCTGCTGCTGACTGTACCTACTTGATTATCTCATCGAGTATCCTTAGTAAAATAAAGCCAAGATTCTTCTCCATCCACCTATCCAGGTCAACATCTTGGCCCAGTTTATTTAAAAACTTAATAAGTTTCATGCAAAGCAGATGGGCGCCTCAAGAGTTAATATTGGGTTGATCAGGGCTGATCGAATTGAAAAGAGCGCGACGTGAAGTGAGGTCAGCCTGACGGGGGTAGACCCTACTTATCGCTTTGATGTGAGCTGTCGACTGATCACTTGCTTATTAGATTCGTAACTCGGGGTCAAGTATGAGACTGTCATAATTCAGTATGCGACGAAAGAACGCGACCGCTCAGACCTCACCATGTAACTATAACGCCAAACCTCATCCATTGATAACCTGTTTGAATGTGGAATTTCTGTTACACGTGAATATGGTAAACAGTGCAATTTTTTCAGTGTGTTCGTAAGCTCAGATAGACGGTTCTAGTACTCGTATGGCAGTTCTCTTACATTGCTGACTTCTGAGGTTCAACTAATTCAAGCGATCGATCAAATACAGCAATGTATCGAAATTGAAGTAATTGCATACGAGTTCTCGCATGATCTCAAAGAGCCATTAAGGATGACTCACGCTAGACCGGGCCGGGGCCGAGCTGGAGTTTCCGGCGCTTCGTTTTCAATGGAATGCACCACGTGATCACTGATCAGCCGTCATATTTAGAAAATGACATGTTGGACGCCTCGGCCCGGGCACAGCTCGCTCTAGCGTGATGAGTCATCCTTTATGTGGAGTCCGTCGGAGGTAGTCCTTTGGCCTGACAAACCTCACAAACCGCATTGGATATTAAAAACGTCATTATGATTGGAGACGGTGGCTTGTCTCATCGGCGATTCTTGAGTTTGCATTTTTATTGGACTGTATGATTCTAGCGTATGTGGTGAATCGCGGCAGGGAACCACATTGTTTTTGGGTTTACTTGTGACATATCTATTAAATGTATATATGTAGTCTTGTGGTATACAATTTGCTACGTCGTTTTTTCTTTGGCGTTTGTTGTTGGTTACAAAATACTACAAAAATAAACTTTACAAATGCTTACTTATTTGACATGTCTTAGTAAACTAACCACTCTATTTTTTTTGTTCAATAGATATTAGAAAGTGTTATAGGTTGAACTTTTTCTCTTGGCAATCATTTCTAAATGTTTAGGATTTCAGAGGGCCAAATTTCAGCATTAAAATACTGTCGGAAGCGGCCAAGAATGTGCTTTGAGAAACCCCAAGCCTGAATTCTAATTGTCTTAATCTAATTCCAATATGATTCAAAATCCAAATTAGAATAATTATCACTCACGCGTATACATTAGTTTTCCAATTTGCGTAAGCGGGTGCGCTCGAAGCCATACAATTCTAATCTGATGTTCTGCAAATATTTATATGAGCCTCCTTCCGTTTAATGTGCAAAGTTCAGTGACCGCTAGTTTCCAGTAATAGCTGTAATGAAATTGACCTCTCGTAAAATTTTAACTACTGGCAATATACAGATACACTGGCAAACGAAATACGAAACCTATCCCAAGAGACATATAAAAGTTAACGAACGTTTGTGTCTATATTATTCAAATAAAAATATAAGTAAGTACCTATTGAATAATTTGGCCCCCTTTCCCAGCCGTTAATGTGAATATAACTGGTTTTATTCATTTTGCCAAATAATATGTTGAGTAGCATTATGATGTAAACTAAGAATAAACTACATTAATAACATTAATATACAATAGATCTAAAAATGACCCCTGTGGCGTAGTACCGAAGATGCTGGCAGCATTTCCTCGCTGGATTGTTAGGCTGGTACATTGCAAGGAAGCTGCAAGCTTTTCGAAGCTTTTCGGGGCCTGTTCGCCGTTAGTACAAAAATACTAAACATAAAAGTTTAGGAAGCCAGAAAAAGGTTGGGAGAATAAGGATAAAAGTAAAAGAAAAATAATCACAATAAAATATCCAATCAAGTAAAGTACTTTTTTATATGGTAGCACTATTCCGCTAATCTTGTGCTGTGGTTGAAAACGTTGAAATATTTTGAGTTTACGAAAAACAAGTTAAGGATGACTCACCTTAGACCGGGCCAACCGGGCAGTGCCCGGGCCTGAGCTTCCGGCGCTTACTTTTCTACGAAATGACAGGCGCTCACGTGATGATTTCCATAGAAGCTCCGGAAGCTCCGGCCCGGACACGGTTGGCCCGGTCTAACGTGAGTCATCCTTTACTCGTTGTTAGTACGATATCTTCTAGTAAATATTTCTTTCTTTTTAATTTAGTTTTATTTTTTAAGCATAAGCTCCTCTAGGTATGTAAATAAGTATAAGAATAGGCATATAGAGGTAAAAAACTCGGACTGTAACGTGCCTATAAGTGCGAGATGGATGATGCTCATTATAATTTCCAGAAAACATACCTACCGATATAATCGCGTGTGCGAAAAAAAATAGCTGGATGATATAGGTACGTAGAATAAAACGTCAATCTGTACGGTTACCATCAGTTTGTCACTGACATAAACGCCGTCGAGAACGTAATTTACTTTCTATACATCCCGTTTGCACTAATATGCGAGTGCGAGCGAGATGTATAGAAAGTAAATTACGTTCTCGACGGCGTTTATGTTAGTGACAAACTGATGGTAACCGTACAGGACTAAAATTTACAAGTGTAAATGTGAGGCCGGTTAGTTAAAAAAATATAAAAGCCGAATAATCTAAATCAAATATCGCATTCAGTAATAGACTGATCGCCGGACGATTCTGTAGCGCAGCGGTAACGAGGCAGCCGATTGATCTCACAGCGACAGATACGTTTGATAAGCTTTATCCATCCTCGGACGATACCATCAGCAATTCAATTAACCTAATGATGTCTGGCTCGTTGTGACTGAGCGACGCATCTATTTTCCAGCCATTTTTTAAAACAGTACGACATTCGCAATTTGAATTTTTTAATCCAAAACTGCGTTATTTTTTACTTTTTATTTCTAAGCGATAAAATCTTACGCTTTGCGTTGATGGGGTTTAACCTTTTTATGTCGTTTAATTATTTTTTTCATTGTTTCTTGAATGAGAAGTGATGAGATTTTTAACGGGGTAAGGAAGATAAGGTGAAGTAATTTTGGGTATTTCGTTTATTTGGCTTAACAAAAAACTTTATTAACTTTTATATACTTCATCAACAGCCTACTCTCGTCCACTGCTGGACATAGGCCTCTCCTATTGCACGCCATTGAGCACGATTTGCGCCAACTCTGATCCAGCTCTTGCCAGCCGCCTTGCGAAGGTCATCGCTCCATCTAGTCTGAGGGCGTCCTACGCTACGTTTGCCGATGCGCGGTCTCCACTCCAGAACTCGCCTACCCCAACGGTTATCGGTTCTACGGCTAATATGACCGGCCCACTGCCACTTCAGCTTGCTAATCCGGTGGGCTATGTCGACGACTTTAGTTCTCTGACGGATGACTTCATTTCGAATACGATCCCTCAGAGAGACTCCGAGCATAGCCCTTTCCATAGCTCGCTGAGCGACTTTGAATTTATGGACCAGTCCTACCGTGAGTGTCCACGTTTCGGCTCCGTATGTCATCACGGGTAGGACGCACTGATTGAAGACTTTTGTCTTCAGACTTTGTGGGATTGATGACGTGAAGACTCGACGCAGCTTCCCATATGCTGCCCAGCCCAGCTGTATCCTTCTATTCGACTCTTTCTCGAAGTTGTTCTTTCCTAACTGCAGTATTATATACTTATTATAGTACATATAAACTAAAACAAACCTGTATATTCTGACTCTAAATACTTTAGTTAGATTACTATTTATCCATGATGGCCGTGATGTTTTAAAATATTAATTATATTTAGTTTACCTTTGATTAATTGGCAATGTCAGAATTGAATTTAGTTTCGTTTAATTCTATTAGGTGTATTTACTGATTGACTTACCTAAACCTATAAAGGCACATGCAATTTACTGCTTTTCGGTCCTAAATAGAAGCTTGAGAAACAAAGTGAGGAGTGTCATTATAAAGGTCATATTTTAATAGAAATTTGACATTAATTATAAGATGGCCACACTTAATAATGCAAATGTCATGCAGTGTTAGATTAGCCCAGCTCTAGGTACATTTTCATAAATAAACATTGAAATATAAAAAGAATTTTTTTTTAAGTATTTGAACCTATAGTCTGTGTCTCTAGGTATTTAAAAAAGAGTATTATCAAACTACACAACGGAACTTAATCGCGTATTTAAGTTCCACATGGATGGGTTCTCATCCACATGGAATCCAGTCATTAGCAAATGTAAGCGGAAACGAATATCGACAGTCGATAAATCGAATATCGTTAGTGTTGTGTGTCGACAGAGTAACATCCCTAGTGCGCAAAACGTTCAAACTGATAAACAAGACCAAGTGCGGGTAGTTCGAAAAACTCGCGCGGCTAGAAGATGTTGATGTCAACTTGAGCCAGTCTTCTCCGAGACCACGGGGACAACGCCGTCATCGAAACGTCGGAGGTAAATCTTAAAACTTAAATACGCGATTAAGTCCCGTTGTGTAGTTTGATAATGTTTAATAATCGTGAAAGTTTAAATCTGTGTTTTAAAAAAGAGTAATCAAAATCTACCCTCAAATGGCTTCTTGAGCCAGTTGAGGGTAGATGAAAATACATAATATTACATAATCAAATAATGTAGGTTAAAGTCGGTCGTTTCAGATCCAGGTGATTTTGTATTTATTTGTTTGCTTGGTCAATAAATGTTATAACTAATACCCGAAAATTTACAGATTATTTGTTTACTCTTATTTAAGTACCTTACAGAGTACTTATAATTCGTTCTATAAAACTAGTCATCCGTGAAACGTCCAACGGTCCTAAGGTGACGATTATTCTAGATTTATTTTATAAACGTGAGTATAAACAAGCCGTTATTTACATTTATCAGGGCTGTTCAGCTCTCACTTAGCCAGTCAACAGTAAACTGTGAAGTTTCCAACCATTTGTTATCTCCGGCCAAACATTGACTTAGATCTAATCGCTATAAAATTCCAGTACAGTTACGCGATGGGTACTACGAGCGGTGCGGTCAACAAATTGCTATTGAGTTTTCTTTAGAAACTCATTAAATAATGTTTTGAGTTCGAGAAAATGCTTCAACCGCTGGAAAACTTGTTTGAGTTAAATTACTCAAGTATAAAGCTAATATAAGGAAACAGACAAAGCAAATATAACGACTACTGAGTTCAAATTAGTTAATTTTACCTGCTTTTTGACTTCGATTATTAATTTGATTATTAATGACTTCGGAAATAGGTACCTACTTGGAGTCATAATGGCACTTTCGTAAAATCTAGTGTTTACTACAAATCTTAAGATTAGTTTCCGTGTGGACCGCAGGCTGCCATGAGCCATGGAAAAAAACCCGGGACAACGCTAGGAATATGATGAATAATTAATTAAATCATTATTTAGATTTAGTAACTCGCGCGACACACGAGGCGCGGAGAGCCTAGGTCTCCTTTCGGCCGTGTATCGCGTACACCGTACACGACACAGACACACTCTGTACTCGAAGTACTCGACTGTTTAACGACTTCTACTTGATCAATGTCACGGGAATTGGGTAGTATGATGTTGATGATCTGATGATAATTGATAAAAGCCGATGATCCTATCCGTCCGTGTGTCTCGCACGGTAGTGCAGCCCGAGGGCCGGCGTAAAGCGCGCAATTTGCACAAACTTTATAATTTGACTTTGTTTTATAGGTCGTAATAGACAGTGGGGTGCAGGCGCCATTATTGCCCCGATCCATTAAATTTTACGTCACTACCCCAATCAATGAAGAAATTTTTATTAGTTGTAGTAATTAACCTAATAGTAAGGGGCTACGTCTAAGCGCTTGTAGCCCTGCGGCGGTCACATCTTCGCACTGATTGTGCAGGAGGTGAGAGGTGTCTAATAAGAATGGCTGAAAGCAGAGATGCTTAGAGGGGTTTAACTGAGGGGTTTAGATTAACTTTAAATCCGTTACGACTATTTTAATAGTCAATAACAATTTGATCAATTTTTTTATTTAGGTTATCAAGTCTTAAGTGAAACTTGTCTTAATAGTCAAAAAATACACACACTTACAATAATAATAGACACGTTACTTTTTTTTTGCCCTAGTAAGATAAGAATAAATAATAAGTTAGGTCAGTATTAGATACTCAAAACGATTAGGCCATAATTTCGTTGACTGGTGTAACAACCTGAAGGTGTTATCTTGTTTGCTCCAGTTGAATAACTATAACGTTTAATTACAGCATTTAAATACGGTGTCGATGGCTCTTGTAATGGACAGGACCATTAAAAATATACAATGATTCCTGGTTCAATGATTAGGAGAATATAATACACAGCTCATACTTTAAAAGAGCGTCAAATCAGACTGCTGCTTGAACTAAATTGAAATAAAGTTGCATGTTTATTTGACACAATCTAAAGTCAACAAACTCTCGTTGAAATGAAAAAACCAGACGGTATTCACTTAAAGCCGGTGTAGCTTTATTTGACGTTCATAAGCGCATTGTAATATGCCTACTTTAATAAACTATTTTTTATCTTTATCTTAAAAAATATAAAATATTCTTACACATATATTTTTGCAGTAATGGCCAAGCGAAGCTCGAGCTTCTTTATACAGAAGGTCGATTGAAGTACCTATCTAATTACGTCTACGGATTAAGTAGGTATGGTTTATGAAGAACCAGTTATACAGTTTCCCGTGGTGGCTACCTATTACTGGAAGATTATAAAAAAGATAAGATTAGAATACAATTATATGAAGAACAGATTATCTGACCGAAATAAATGTCATATACTAAGAAAAAGTGACCAAGGCCTCCAGTGCTCCAGACCCAGTCCAGTCCAGTGCTCCAGTGTCCAGTGTAGATGACGCTGGTTCGATTCCAGCTTAGGGCACTGGAGGCCTTGGTCACTTTTTCTTAGTAAGTATATGACATTTATTTCAGTTTATAATTTATATAGTAGTGTTTCTACTTGATAAAAAACCAATTGAAATATTTTCTGAAAATAATTTAATTTGTTCTAATACTTCTAATAGATTATCTGACCACTGCAATCACACACTCTACAGTCCTTTTCCAATTACTAGCTATTAGTCATAAAAAAACACATTTGCGTTACTTCAGGTCATCCACATACTTTGATCATCCGCGGAGCTAGATTTTGCCGCATACTTGTATGTTAATTCTATAATAAAAGCAATCAATAGCAGCGTGTCTACATTACACCCCCGCTTTCCCGTTACATGCTACCATGTCAATCCAAAAAGCGGTATGTCCTTAATAGTCCTAGTTACATACGTCTTTTTAATTCAGGGCAGTAACGTGCATCGTGTAAGACGGGCATCATTAGTTGAGCCTGCGATAACCTCTGTCCCTGCAGGCCGCGTCCCATAGCTTTCAGAAAGCTTGTATACCTGGTATATTTTCCCAGTTTTAAATCCTGTCAATGTAGGCACTAAATAATAGAAAATTATTCTGTTCCTCTCACCGGAACTTTTACTGAAAGTGAGCATATCATATGATGAACTGATAATAACAGAACTATTATAAATGTATGTGTAATGTGAAACAATGCAATGCATACGCGTTGCAAATTGTTTCACAAATGCCCAAAACATCTTTTTTGTTACCTCCCGTGCGGCCAGTCCATAATACTAAATATTATGTTTTTAGGTTGTTAACGTTCCAACACAGTTCTATCAAGCATTTAATGTTAACTAATAAACCTTTTCAGCCGTAAAACCGTCTTTAAAACAGACCTTAAGTATCCCTCTAAAATACAGCCAACAAGTTGGATTAAATTTATGTTGGACAGATACGACACCAAAAATCCCTGCTATTTTATGTCCCTCCATGACCCCTGGCCAACGTGCCTGTCGGCGATGTCACTACCCTCTGACATGTACTTCGATACACGTATACGTGCACATATGTATTCTAGTCACACTTGCATCTCAAGGGACTAGGGGAGCCCTAAAACGAATATTGGAAGAAATAATCTTGTTCTGTCATGCCCTCTTACTTATTAGTTGCTAAGCACTATTTATTGAGCTGTAAATTCAGGTTAAGCCCGCTTTCACTGTGTAGTTGACCACGTAGATAGTAAATAAGATTGTTAAGTGTTAAATTTATTTTCTATTTTCTCCACCAACAGCGAAAAAGTTCAGACGTCAAGATTTCTTTCAAAGGAATGCCAATTTATGAACTACAAATTCGAAAGCCTGAGTGAATTTTATTTCTCTTATAACAAATATTTTTATTGAAATCAATAATTAATGATCTCAAAATGAAAATGAGATTCTGAATTCGAATTTCAAAGAATTCAAAATGAATTGTATCGATCATAAAAATATTCATGAGTTCGATTCATCTTATAAATCAGAGCAGTGAAGGCGTAAAGGAATATCAGTTAACTCTTTAATATTTACCGATTGTTTTCATCGTGATGTGATATATTGCCATTCCATTGAATAGCAACCAGTTTATTGAGAACTATAATGTTGCCGCTGATGCTCCCACAGTTGATTGTCTCAAAGGAAACGTGGAGAGGGGGAAAGGTTCTGATTACAGTGGACGCTTAGTACATTAGTAGCTAGTAACATTCATAATCGTGCCGCTTCATTAGAGAAGGCTTGGAGCGTTTTAAACGTAATCACGTATGTACACAGACCCACACAGCTCTACCGTTACCTCAAATGTTATTTAATACTGTATCATCACTATCATAAGTGTGAAAATAGCTTGATAAGTATCAAGGTGTAGTAGATAACGTCTTAGCATTACGTATTGGAAAATTAACTTCTAAAGTCACCTTTACTGGTTTATCGATAAGTCGTAAATGGAATTGGAAATTGATTTCATTTGTGTACCAACTGTAAGCAGTACAAATGCTCTTAAAGTAATTTAAGTTCGACAAGGTACCTATTAAATTTGAGCAATAAAGTTGTAGGAATGTTTTTTAATTTAAATAAGTAACTAAGAAGCATAAGATGTAAGTAATATTAGGTACCTAAATATTAATTTCATATATTTTCTTAGGAAAATAGGTCCTTAATTTGTAACATATACAATAAAATTGTTACCTATTAGGAAATTTTATATTACTGTGATTTAATGCTGTAGTAGCCAAACGTAATTTTCTGTACCGGGTTTCATATTAATTAACTGACATTCAAAATGAAGCTGGGTCTCAGTCCGGTTCAATAGTATTTTTTCGACATGTTTGAATATGTAAAAAGGACCAACATTATACACATATTAGTTTTTGAACAGTGGCTTAACCACTTTCAATGGTATTGATTTTTTGTATTAATAATGTGCAAAAATTTTTTTTATTACATCTAGAATAAAAGCAAACCGTTATTCAATTATTCTGTACATACTTACTTGCTTAGTTGGTATTTACCGAAGCGCTATTTACGATATCAGGAAATGTATATCTTTACCTTATCGTATTACCTATGTTGGTTCAACCAGAGTCATAGACACAGCATATCGGATTAGCAAGCTAAGCTGAAATGGCAATGGGCGGGCTATATTAGATACAGAACCAATAACCGTTAGGGCAAACATGTCCTCGATACGGCTGTAAACGTTCATGAGATGTCCTCCGATCTGGTCAATGCACAGAGAATATTATTCTTAGTTCTGTGGGTATACATTTACCCTTACCCTTAATAAGAGGCTATTGGTTTAAATAATAATAATAAGAGGTATTACTTTCCAGTTCTGGGTGAGAGTGGACTCGGTAGGAAAGAACATAATTATTAAACACGTGAGCGGGATCGATCCTGTGCATTCTGTTAATTGTAAGCCACTGTTTCGTACCAGTATTATTTATTGAGATTATCGTTAATTTTTTAGTGTTTTAATTTATTATTTAATAAACAAACAGTTTTAATTTATTTACAACAAACTCTTCTCTTTTTTCATAATCAAAGTGCTGTCACGGTTTAAGCGGGTTTATCTTTATTAATTAGGTGTAGGGTGACCATGATTGTATACCTACCTATATCGAATTTTTAATTATTGATTTACTTAGTCATTTAACTGCCAAGGCCGTTGCAAAAGCGCACCAGGGAGAACTCAATAGCGAAAAATTGTACGACACCATCATTTATTCCTGACACCAGTTGACTAGTTACGACACTGAAAAGAGTACAACCATTGCGACGAGCAGCCGCCACGCTGGCACCACTTTCATGCAGTCAACCAATACAATCAGCGCTAAACTATAAAAGTAACGTTTAGAAACTTCGTTCGTTGCAATGGCAGAGCAGTATCGCTTTATACTTTAAAACCTTTAAAATATTGTTTCTGGCGGTTGCGATACGGCGAGTCAGCGCGCGTCATGGGAACTTGTATGATACAAGAAACTATAAGCTATGGAAGAAGCGTGGAAATTATAAAAAAAATTTTAGGTATAACGTATTGCAGGTATCAGTATAGAAAAGTAAGTCGTCCGCTGCTAGAAATAGGTTTCCTACAACGACTAGTCATGCAGTGCCTTCGTCTGCTTAATGCAATCTTGTTCAGATCATCGTATCGATCCTTATTACTGTAGGTATGTTATGTCGTCGCCACCCACATTACAAGACTTATTTAGCTTACTGTCAGACTAGGTTGAGTAGTTTGGAAAAGTCAAATTGTATTTAATTATTTTATTATGTAAAAGAAGCAGTAGGGGCCGAGTGGATATGACGTCCGACTTTCAATCCGGAGGTCGCCGGATCAAATCCTGGCTCGTACCAATGAGTTTTTCGGAACTTATGTACGAAATATCATTTGATATTTACCACTAGCTTTTCGGTGAAGGAAAACATATTTATTATGTAAGTTTATTCCTGGTCCTTTATATTTAGGACAGTGGAAAGAAAAGTCCAAACTCACCCACCCCGTCAATAAAATAAAGTCGTTATAAAGGGAATGAGACAAACTCGTTTATATCAAATTAAGATCGTGAAAATAGGATGATGAAGAGAAAACAGCAAACGTAAAAATAATTGTGAAAGTTAAAATTCAATTACTTACTGCCAACATAGCATATTTTGCGCCCGCGTCACATTAGCCCACTTCTGAGCCGGTGAAAATAGAAATAAAATTAAATGTACCTTTATTCTGAATCTTGTATTTAAATAAAAGTAAACAAACAATTTGTACATTTTCGGGTAGTTACAACATTTATTGGTTAATCAACCAAATACAAAACCGCCTGGATCTGTCACTGAACGACTACATTATTTGATCCTGTAATGTTTTCATTTACCCTCAACTGGCTTAAGGAGCCATTTGAGGGTAGATTTTGTTTACTTTTATTTAAATGCCTGAATATACAGACTACAATTATAGCCATAAGTACTTCACAAAATATTTTGTTATAATTTGAATTATTTTGTATATCAAGGTTGATATTTTATATATATCAAACTATGTTATGGGAAATAAATTCACAGTAAGAAATATTTTAAGTCTCGTATGTCGTATGATTGCTTGTTATTAACGGGATATTTATGGAAGCCTAATATCATGCTGTTTTAATAATTATTCTATTTCATATGTTGTTCGGACTGGTATTTGTATCAATGGATAGGTACTTTACATGTGCATATTTGTTTGCAAAAATAAGACATTTCACATTAATATAGATATCCCATTCATAAAATACCTTCTGAATGATTATAAATAGATCACTGTACCTAAAGGCCACTTATTTAAGAGATATTCTAGATAGTCTATTTTTCTAAATTTCTTCAACATTCTCAAGATACCCTTTCCAATATTCACCTAAATCCGTTTCTGTATTCCCGCAGTATAATCCTCCGCCCTATATCGGACTAGCCAATATCTAGTTAGTGCTGCTAACCAGCGTTTGCTCACAATCCTCGATATTGAGATAGCGCCCGCCTCAATGCAGCCGACGTTTCAAAAGGGGATTCCATTTTTCAGAATTGTAAGTTTTTTAGCGGGAGACATTTCATTGGCGTGGATCAAATACCAGCAGGTCATTTTTTTTAAACATTAGTATCTTAGGCAAATCTAGGTTTAGCTAAGTAGGGTAATTAGAGTTATTTAGGCAGAGAGGTGGGTGATGGTGTTTAGCAAAAATGTATCAACCCACATTAATTTTGTAATAAGATGTCAACTCAAAAAATTGACGCTTAAAGTTGACATTTCATTGCAAAATGAATGTGGGTTGACACATTTTTGCTAAACACCATCCGTATGATTGTATGATCGCAGTAGCACAGATCCAGGACGGCTATGATGGTTTTGTCACCATATCATTAATCATTTAATGCATGATATGACGACTATCTGATAAATGATATAATTCGGTAAAAAGTCGCGAGGATAACGTATAAGTGGCTAATGATAGCGTGATATGTTTTGAGGTTTATAAAAATCAATTTTAAACTCGATGACTTAAGGTGTATTTTAAAGGAAAGATGGTTAAATCACATTCTACCACTTATCCACATATGTCATTGAGAGTTAAAACTTATCCATGATTTGAGCTTTTGAAAAATCAATTCTAAACAAGTTTACTTAAAGCGTATTTTAATTAATAGTTCGCGAGGATAACGTATATGTGACTAATGATAACGTGACATGTTTTGAGGTTTTGAAAAATCATATTTATACTCGACGACTTAAGGTGTATTTTAAAGAAAAGATGGTTAAACCACATTCTACCACTTATCTAGATATGTCATTGACAGTTAAATTTATCTATAGTTTGAGCTTTTGAAAAATCAATTCTAAACAAGTTTACTTAAAAGCGTATTTTAATGAATAGTTGGCTAAATGACATGCTATCACCACTTATGCACATGTGGCATTGATAGTTAAAAGTTATCCATGGTTTAAGATTTTGAAATATAGATTCTAATTGAGTTTATATAAGGTTTTTTTTAAAGTGAATCTTTTATTCCATCGCCTCAAATTTAACCGTCTTTATCATGTCGCAAAATCTACTTTATTTCTAGTACTTAGAGTTCATAGTCTTTGAAATAAGCTACATTATCGGACTAAAGTAGACTCGGCTATAATACTTAATTCACGATTGCTGATATTTGCTTGTAATGTCATACAAAATTTTAAGGACAGTAGTCGACCTTATAACCTAAAATACGGTGATCTGACAAAATCAAATAAATAATTCTGCCGTGCTTATTAAGAGCAGTAACTAATTTTGAAATCTCTTTCAATTGTAGAACATATTGTACAAGTACAAAGCATCCAATTTTATGACACTTCAAAATGAGTTAGAGTCGGGCCAAGACAAGTCTGCAGCGGATTTGATAGCCCACGCCGTGCAAGTGTTATTTATACGTCATAATTTCATAGAAGTTTGACGTTTAAAATAACACTTGCACTGCGTGGGCTATCAAATCCGCTGCCGACTTTTCTTGGTCTGACTCTACTGCTCTTATTATAAGCACGGCAGAATTGTACAATCACCCACACTGTTAACTGCACATCGGTGGACTGTATGCCTTTTGAAATAAGGTCCACCGATGTTGTACCTACAGTTCGGAATGTTGCAGTTTAGAAAAAGAAATCGTTTATTTGAAAATAAAACATAACCTATTCGCTGGGTGCGATATGACAGCGGACTTTGAAATGTCAAATGGCTGGCTGTCATTACGAAGAGAACAAATAATTTCAATGAAATATTGTAATTTACATATATTCTATTCGAACATGTAAATCTTCATTTCCCCTCTAAAATGGCACAATCAAAAAATTTCAGGTAGTACACACACACGGACTTTCTCATGGCTGACTTTACGAGAAGTAAAGAAATAAAAATCGAATAACGCATTTCATATAGGTAACTAATATCTGGGAGACCGAGCTATGCTCGGAAAACATATAAAAACCTAGCTAGATAAATTTTTCGCCCCCGAAAACCCCCATATAGCAAATTTCATCGAAATCGTTAGAGCCGTTTCCGAGATCCCCGAAATATATATTAAAGGTATTAGATATGACTGTAGTGTCGTTAATAATGCAGACTTTTCGTGTTTTTTCCAAAAGGATAATAATAAGTTTTGGCTTAACATGTGCAAGATGTACCTAAAAGAAATCAAATGTGAAGATCATAAGAGCCACACCATTGAAGCTCGTGTACCTAATTCGTCAAACTTCAGTGACAAACATCCTTGAATGTAAGCTGTTTTTTTCTGTTTTTGCAATCTTTGACGTAGTACATACATAATATTATGATCCATTAATGTAATAATGTAATAGAAAATAAAGAAATAATTTATTTTTTACAGATTGATTCTAGTCGTTATGTTACGAGTGGAAAATGTGATACACACATGTACGTTAGGAGTAAACATATCGCGGCTCTGATATACTACATCAACTACTAAGAAAACTTCCCAAAAACCAGTGAAGAGCAGCAATTGGGCAGACCTAGTGCCAGACAGTTCGCCAAAGAAAATAACTCAAAAGGGAAATACCTACTTTGAAGAAATGTATGCACCTGCAAAGAAAATTAGGTGTAATCCTTTGCCGTTACATGTTGGAATTGAAGGGAGAGTCAGCATTAAAGTTAATAATGGAAGCTGGTGCTTTATTTATTATTATTACTTTAAATGCACGACAGTTGGTCTGCCGAAAGTTTCTTTTTGGGCCACGGTGCGCGTTGCGATCGATTCGTGGTTCTCCGACCCAGCGAATAATATGTACATCTTCTAGTAATAAGTAAAACTAAATGACTTAACATATACAATATTACCCCCCACTCTGATTATACCCCGGACGTAATGTGCCAAAAATACTGGCGGCATTACCTCGCTAAATGGCCAGTGATATTTGTTGGACAAGGAAAGAACCAGAGCGAGGGTCACAGCCCCTTTCCCGTAAGCGTCACCTTATACTAGCCCTATATGTTGCGGCAGGAGCAAATATCGTCAGTCATCGCCTCCCGCTTAATACTTTGTCTGAGATGAGAGTTTCTTAGATGCTATCGTGAATTAAAAAAATGTCAGCCGTTTGTATCGCTGTGGAAAGACCGTCAGTTGATCACATAAACATGCAAAAAAAAATTTTTTTTCAATCATCGCCTACTGATACTTTGCCAGATGATAGTTTAGATGCTATTATAAATATGCTATTAAAAAAACCGTCAGCCGGTTGTATAGCGGTGGAAAGACCGTCAGATATTTGCATAAACGTAAAACTTACGGGCCTACCATTTCATGCCTTAAAGGGGTGGAATTTTGTATGGGGACTTAACAACAACTGCACATCAAACATTGTCAATAGGAACTGTCCCGCCGCGCGGTGTAGGACCGGCGCTGGTGCAGAATTTAGTCGAAATTTGGTATGGAGATAGTTTGAGTCCCGGGGAAGGACAAAGGGTAGTTTTCATTCAAGAATAATAATTTAATAATTCAGCCTATATACGCCCCACTGCTGGGCACAGGCCTCCTCTCATGCGCGAGAGGGCTTAGGCTATAGTCCCCACTAGGGAATGCAATAACCGGCCAAACTTCATAACCGGTTTCGGTTACGGTTATGCCCGAAAAATAACCGAATATCGGTTATAATCGGTTACGGTTATTTTAGACGAAAAGTTATCAATTTACAATGAAGTAATTAAAAAAATACAAAAATCTTTGTTTTAGTACCTACAGCATTAGGGAATGTGAGTAAAAGTCTTCGTTTTTTAATAAAACACACCAAATACAGTAAAAGTAAAATATGACCTTGAACGTGATACAATATTCAATAAAAATATTTCATAAATAGGGGAAGTAAATTTGGTAAATTATTGTTATTAAAGTCCACGAATGATAAAGATTATAGTCACAGCCGTCACAGCCAAAAATGGCTGGATTTTGTAGTAATTTGTAAAGTCATAAATAAATAACCGAAAATAACCGTAACCGGTTATTCGAGTTTCCAATATTCGGTTATGAAATTTTGTCAAAATATTCGGTTATAACCGAATATTTCGGTTACGGTTATAAAAGATTTGCATTCCCTAGTCCCCACGCTAGCCCAACGCGGATTGGGGACTTCACATACACATTTGAATTTCTTCGCAGATGTATGCAGGTTTCCTCGCGATGTTTTCCTTCACCGAAAAGCTAGTGGTAAATACAAGGTAAATATCAAATGATATTTCGTACATAAGTTCCGAAAAACTCATTGGTACGAGCCAGGATTTGAACCCGCAACCTCCGGATTGAAAGTCGGACGTCATTTCCACTCGGCCACCACCGCTACTCATTCAAGAAATCACTCTTTAAGAGGGTGAAAAGGGGGGTTGAAGTTTGTATGGGGAATCAACAAAACGCAGATTGAATAAAATAATAGCTACGTACCTAAATTAATAATTCCACGCTGACGAAGTCGCGGGCAAAAGCTAGTATTATAAAGGCGAAAGTGTGTCTGTCTGTCTGTCTGACTGTCTGTCTGTTACCTCTTCACGCTTAAGCCGCTGAATCGATTTAGTTGAAATTTGGTATAGAGATAGTTTGAGTCCCGGGGAAGGACATATATAGGATAGTTTTTATGTCGGAAATCATCAAAGGAAGGAAGGAAAAAATCAAAGGGGGGTGGAATTGAAAGATTTAATTAATTACCTAATAATTGAAGTAAGCAATGCGCGAATTGAATAATTGCTATTAGCATTATCCAGGCGCTATACCTACTTTAGCTGCTGTCACTAATTCCACGCAGACGAAGTCGCGGGCAAAAGCTAGTATTAAAAATGCGAAAGTGTGTCTGTCTGTCTGTCTGACTGTCTGTCTGTTACCTCTTCACGCTTAAACCGCTGAACCGATTTAGTTGAAATTTGGTATAGGGGTAGTTTGACTCCCGGGGAAGGACATAGGATGCTTTTTATCTCAGAACTCACCCCTTAAGGGGGCGAAAAGAGGGATGGAATTTTGTATGGGCAATCAATAACCGCTGAACCGATTTAAATGAAATTTGGTATGGTGATAGTTTGAGTTATGGGGAAGGATATAGAATAGTTTTAATCCCCGAAATCATCCCTTAAGGGTGTAAACAAGGGGTAGAAATGTGTATAGGGGTTCAATAATTTCTTGAAATGGGACTTGCCTTTTATCATTTAAAAGTTCGTAAGAGATAAAGAATGTTTATGTATTTGGTGTATTTGTGACCAATTTTATTAGCCATACCTACCTTTAAGGGTGAAAAAGAGATGACATGGGGGTGTAAGTTTGTATGGAGAATAAATAAAAAGCAACTTTTAACTTCTGCAACTTCTTTATCTTCCTAACCTTCTTCAACTTCTCCAACATCTTCATCTTGTTGAACATCAACTTATCCAACTTAAACTTCTCCAATTTATTTAACTTCTTCAACTTCAAATTCTCCAACTTTTTCAAGTTTTTCAACTTCGATTTCTCCAACTTCTTCAACTTCAACTTCTCTAACTTTTTTAACTTCAACTATTCCTACTTCTTCTCCATGGTCTTGTCCAGTTCCTCTTTGGTAACTACCGTCAGCCAGTAGATGCAGTAATGTTAGAACCTAAAACAAAGAGTTGTAAGTTGGTACTGTCGTTATTAAATAAGGTGACATGAATGATTTGGGGAATAGTGCAACATAATACGAGTATCTTTACTTTAAAATGTGCCGGCAATCCATCGCCATGTTGAGGCTTGTGGTCAGCGTCGAGTTTGGCACACAAATAGAGTGCCAATTCTTTGCGCACTATATATATGTGCTGAAACTCCTCGCTGGGCATATCAAATGGGTTGCATGTAGCCCTTAATGGCCCGTCGTTGGAGTTATCTATGCTATTTTTCTTCGATAACTAGCAGCAGCTGCCAAGAAGAAATTATATTATTATCTTGCCATCCCTTAAAATAATGTACGTATTGATAATGTTATATGTAAATTCAAATTTCATTCAAAGTTCAAATTGTATATATTATATTTAAGAAAAAAAACAGATACTTACCTACTGATATTTTAACTTCAAGAAATTGCATTTTTCACCACGTATATACCACAAGAGCACTTATGACTTATGAGTGAATTGCAAAAAATTTGTACATAGTTAAGCACCTGTAATTAGTCCAAAGTTAATTGCTTCCATTGTGTTACCACAGTTAAGCCATTTCTATTTAAGTTAGATGCATGAAAGTGTGTTAGTGTATGCTATAGACTTATATGTGTACGATTTAAGTACAATAAATACAATACAATACAATTTACATAGTTAATTTTCGTAACACAAATTAATCAATTAAGTTAAGACTAATCACAGCTTCTTAACTGCGCTTATCGTGACCCAGTGAGCACTACGATAAATTAATCAAAGGCTAGCCGTCAAAAATCGACTTTATGTCTACTTATCCAACAATTGTAGCCACTTACCGTGTATTGTTGTCTAAGTGGACAAAACGGTATGAATGTTATAAAACTGTATAAATCTAGACAAGTGACATTTATATCATTTAACTTATCCACTAAGTTTAAGTTGGAAATGTAGACAAATGACATATTATCCAACGACCATGTTATGCAGTTAATCGTTTAACGACTATCGCTGTCAAAAGTGGAAAAGACGACAAATGAATAAAAACTGGATAAAATGTCCGTTTTATCATCATTTATCCAGCCATATCATTTATACAGTCGACCATCATAGCCTTGCTGCTTAAAGTTCAGTAATGTTAAGAAATATGATTAAGGTATCGATAGAAAATTTCAGAAGTCGTTCATTGCTTGTCTATTAAAAATCGAATTACAAAAGTGCTGGCAAATTGGAAAACATTAAAATTCGCACCAGGCGCTCATTTTACCAACCTTGACACCTGAATCTGATAGTTCATTGTAAATTTACACAATGGGTCAATAACAATATTAAGGAACGACAGTACATGGCGTCTATATGTACTCGTTCAGCTCGTTCTTGTTGGATCAGCAATGTACGGTGAACTGTAAATATCAAGCGTGATATCAATGAGAAGAGTTCCTTAGTAAAATACCTTGAATAACCTTCATCCTCAAAACTGATTTTCATTACCAGTCCCACAAATTAAGCGCAATAATTAATCACCGCAGGACAGAACATGATACTGTGTACAGCGACATGAACTAAGTTCATAATTGTATTCGGAGTTCGGACGTCGCTTGATGGATTACCTCGAGAGCTGAATTGGGTCACAGTAACACCGTTGTTTACGTTTGAGTTGCGTTTGGGGATGTCGGGTGCAGGTTGTCATTCACGGTACCTTCTTTTTGTTACGTTTATCTTGTGGTTGGTGCAGAGGCTGGGATTTGGATTTATTTCTTTTTAATTGCTCAGAAGATTAATAAATAAGATATAACTTGGTAATAAGGGAGAGGCCAACAAAAAAAAATTTTATTTTACTATACAAAATATAATCCAGAGTTTTTATTTAAGGTTGAATTCCTCATATATCAATAAAATATAAATATTATAACATTACGTGCTTAAAACGGACATTTCATGACTAGTAATAAATTACTATTCTTTACCCTACACCATGCCTACCGATGCCTTTGACCTAATGCGTAAAAATATAATTAGTTGGTAAATACCAGATGTTATTAATCTCCACGCAAATAACTCATGTAATTGTTATAATTTATTATAATATAGTAATGTTAACTTGATCGTTATCATCGTCACAAAAAAGTCGGTAGTGATCCTGCCTGCGAAGCAGGAGGTCCCGGGTTCGAATCTTGGTAAGGGCATTTATTTGTGTGTTCATCACAAATATTTGTTCCTGAGTCATGGATGTTTTCTACGTATATAAGTATTTGTATATATGTGTATATTATATATATCGTCGTCTAGTACCCACAACACAAGCGTTATTGAGCTTACTGTGGGACTAGGCCGATCTGTATAAAATTGTCCTATAATATTTATTTCTTAACACCGAGAAAAAAAATTCCTACCTAGATATAATTTAAAATATATCACTAATTAATGAAAACAGGTTGAACAGGTGTTCATTGTTTAAGTTATTTAATATCGCAGAGTTTACAGTACCTATGTTATAAATGAGAACTATTTGAATATTAAAACGCTGAACACAGATGAAAAACAGTGCAACTGTCGCCAACTCCCACGTCGTAGAAATTACATAACGTCCCCTACTAATGTTTTAATCAGATTCACAAGCAGGACTCAATGTTTCATTTAAAAAAAATATGATATTTTCGTACAACTAAACGAATAAAATTTGCTGCTAAAATACCTATAGTAAAATATAATAATAACGGCTTGATTTCCAACTGTCCTAATTTTTAGAAACCTCTGAACTTATGATAAATCGATATACCTTAAAAAATTGTGTAAAGTCCCTCTTTTATGTGTAGGTATAAGTTTACATATTACATTGTATAATTTTAATATTGTATCTATTCGACAGGACCTAATCAAACTTTTTAGCTAAGTACTTATGTAATACATAAAGAGTTTGACAACCGTACAGATCATTTACTAATTTCAAATTACGGAATGCACAAACGAACACAGCAAATTGCACAAAGATGCAGTAGGGGTTTCACGTATACGCTCCATCTTGCCCTGCATCGTATAAATCATAGTCTAATAAAACATGGTCTTCCATTCCCAGAGTGACACGGGCCTACGTCACAACAACATGGCCGCTATATATAGCGCTATCGCATATTATCATATAGCGCTGTCGCATGATGACGTAGGCCCGTGTCAGTTAGGTGACCTAGAAAAGACGGGAATGGAGTACCAGGCGGAGTATATTATTATACCATGGTATAAATCAAGAATAATCGAAAAAAACCGGTCAAGTGCGAGTCGGACTCGCGTTCCAAGGGTTCCGTACATAAGTCCGACTCACGCTTGACTGTACATTTCGAATAGGTTTTCCTGTCATCTATAGGTAAAGTACTATTTGGTGTATTTTTTTTTAATTTTAGGCCCAGTAGTTTCAGAGATAAAGAGGGGGGAATGGTCGGACAGATAGACAGACGCACGAGTGATCCTATAAGGGTTCCGTTTTTTCCTTTTGAGGCCGTACCTCAAAAGGAAAAACCCTAAAAACAAGTGAAAATCAAGGAAAACTCAGTAAAAATATTAATGTGAGTATGACACGCGAACTAAGAGTAGGTACCAACTAAGCACCTAATACAGGGATTGTTAGCATTCCCATCCGGAGCTTGTTTTAATATGCTTTATCCACCCACTACCTGCAACTAGAGCATTCTCCCCTTTATGAAAATACAGAAAAATGTGATGAAGCGTTTTAATGTAGCTGCATGATTTATCATTTATGAACTCGAGATTTTCTGCCATATGTTAGTTGAATGTTTAGAGTGTAGAACCTAAATATATCTAGCAGATTTTTGGTTACTTAGGTCGAGTGCGTTTTAGAGGTTACTGCTACGTATTAATAATGGTTTTAATTTTACCTACTTGGCAAGACATATACGTACATGTACGTACGTTTCGGGCGATGCGGAAATGAGGATGAGGAATAGTGTTAGTTATGGAGTTTAGATGTTTTAGGTATATACATCTGAGTAAATTTATATAAAAAAAATTAAGTGTAGGTACTCTGAACATTTTTACGTGTATTTGGGAACTAACAAGCCAATCCAAACGTACACTGACATATACAATAAGATGTCATTCATTTATCGTGGATTTCCTTCGTACTTGTCCGTACATGTATTGGCGCGAGGGAAACGCAAACGCATGTCAGGCTCGAAGTGGCCTGCTAGTCAATGTTGAAATTCCATTATAGCAGAGCACTATTATGAAAGAACCGAAACAACCACATTTGTATCCCAACCCCGTTAGATAATCCACGTAAGCGAATCCAGGCGTTGCATTCCCATTGCTTCTACGATCTTTGGCGAGTCGAGTTCACGGGCAAACCAGTGTAACGTAACCTTAGAGCATTTAATAACTAACTAAGTTACTAAATGCTCTAAGAACGTAACCCTAAGGCTTGTTACGTTAACGTACCTAACCTAAATTGATAGATCAGGTACCTATAGGCAGGATTTATACAAAAAAGGTGTTTCTTACGCTCCTGCCATATGAGGATTTTGCCATTAATTAATCAATAAATCTAACCAAACCTATCCTAACCCCTTTAATTGTGATGTGTCCATAAACATCACAATTAATTAATTGCCTATGCAAGACAGTAGTGGTAATTTCCTAGGTTGGCCCTGCGGCAGGGCGGCACGAAACCTTTTGCAGCAAAGGTATTTTGGATAGGACGTTTTGAGACTGAAAATTGCACCGATTGTCTGGCGTCCGACATCCTGCGTCAAGAGTGTAGTACCTAGATAACTTAAGAGAGCGCATGAACCCGAAGTTGACTTGGGCGAAATTTCCGGCTGTCCTTCTGTTCTGGTTAAATTTTTCAACCGATTCACGTATAATTTTGTAAGTAACAGTGAATTGGATTTGTTGTCGATTTTATTTTTGAATATTTAAAAAAATGGAGTAGCCATGGGGGTTTGCGTGGTCTACAGCTCTTGGAGCCGTTAGTGCTAGTTCCGTGAGAATTCGATTCGCTTCTTTTTGGAAAGAGATAGGAATGACACCAGCGTGGCCTGTCCAGCGGCTCATTGAATTAAGTGGTCAAAGTGTTGAGGCTGCGGCGTGTGTGGCATGCCTTATCAGGCCTTTGTGCGGAAAATGTGAGTGGCAAGCTTTGCTTTACAAATTACGATTAGCTGTGATTGATTTATACGTGTGTTGCTCGTAAATAGATCTGTTTTTGAATCTGATATTTCACGAAGATTTTATTTGTTTGGTAGAAAATTTTGTGTGTGACAAATGCAACTTTTATTACTTACCAACCAAATTTTGGCAGGATTAGAAGGAAAACGGTGATTAGCTACCTACTAAATGTTAGTAAAATACATTAGTCACAAATCAATTTATCATTTAATAGGATGGAATCATTTATTTACAAACAAGATATATTATTATTAAACGAAATTAATAACTAGCTTAAATCTAAAATAGGCCCTTGAGGCATTGTACCAAGGATGCTGGCGGCATTTCCTCGCTGTATCGCAATGCTGATACGTTGTGTGGGGTAGCCGCCAGCTCTTCGGTCACCAGTTAAAATATTAAGGGTGACATTTTGAGAAAATATCGTAGACAATTTTATTTTGTTTCCACTGTATCTAATGAAAATAGTACAAACTATAATATTAAGCTATGAAAATAGTAAACAACGAAGCATGACCAAACTTATTAAAATAAACAACATCAAAACCCGCAGTTGCAACTTTGCTCAACTGCTGAACTCGCCTTGCTAACCGAAAGAAATTGCTAGAAAAGCAAAATTGAAACTTGGAGTCGTTCGATATATTTCACTTTGTGGATCGGTTTTACAAAATGGCACTGGTGGCGGGTTGCAGTTTAATATTATTTAGTTTCTGCGAGCGAGGGCAGAAGTCAAAATGATTTCTCAGTTCAAAGGAAGTGGAATTTGTAAATTGAATAGACTAAATAACTACTTTAAAATTTTATGAAAACCCGAAGCCGAATCATAATAAAAAAGGTACATTTTGCGGAGTGTAACGATATAATTATTTACATACTGGCATTTTTATTGCACTTGAATGTTTAAAGGTGCATCCACAGCTCAGTAAACTTTTGAGGAGCAACTCTGAAGCAACACTGGTAAGTAATCTAATGTTACGCGTAGCACAGTGTTGCTCCACAAACGTTAAGTGTTTATTATATGTATGAGTAGCGAAGCCTGCCTATTATTATCTGAATTATCTAATTCCAAGATAAAATACTGGATTGGTAGCCGAGCGGTATGTTCCTGTATCCAAAGATATTGATTCAAAACCTGGGTCGATGATTCCTCTCGAAAAATATTAATCTTCCGTTCTTTGTCAGTCAGGCAAAAAACCCATTGTCAGCGTTGTCAGACAAAAACCAATAATCCTAAACTACTTTTTCAAATATTGCCACGGTGTTTGACAAATGGGTTATAAATTTAACGTCACGGCCATGTCACACATGCTCCGGCAGTCTCACGCCATCAATTTTAAGGGAAAAATGGCTGTTAAAATTAACACATATTTTTCAAATAAATAAAATAGCGATCGTTAAGATTCGTTCGGAACATGCGTGTAGGTTATAAAACTTTTATTATTGACGATAAATTCAATTGGAACTTCGATAAATTGTCAAAACATAAAATGTGCTTGTTTGACTGCGCCTGCTGTCAGGTGAGACATGTAACGTCTGTAAATTACATTTTAATGCCAATTTTTGTAAAACTCAAAAGCTATATCATGACATTTTTATGTTATTATTTAAAAATACATCAATTACTAGTTTTTGATTGTTTTGACAAACATCAATTAAAATTACTGTAGATAACAAAAAAAAATTAAGAGATTTACTTTCGTGTAGGTATGCGTCGTACCATCTTGATAAAAGTTGATAAAAGTCGAATCTAAGATTTTATATCAAAATAAAATCGTCCATACTCTGCCTCGTCGTAACATGATCCATCTTTCGCATGGGAAGGTACGATAAATCCACCTAAATCTAATAAAGAGACGTGATTTGTGCACTCCGGCGCGACTCCCGGCTGAATTGGGTTACTCTGACATTTCATATGTCAGCCAAGTCGTTTATTTTATAAGTACCTGTTTTAATTAACTTTCTATAAATCGAACACAACTAAATTCTTCATTAGTTTAATACTAAATTAACCAGAACATGTGAGGTTCAACCAAACATATCTCTAAGTAGGTTTATACCAAACTTTGCATTAATAAATCGAAAAAAAAAGCATTGGGAATCATTTATGGGACATTGTGAACTAGTAACTCGTAAATATTATTGCATATACATATTAAAATCCGCTAAAAAATTTAAATACATATAAAAGTTAAGACTGTTGTTGCAGGTATTGGAATACTAGGATATAAATAAGTCAGTTAAAAAATAAAGAACATTCACACTAAGTAAAATGTTTTTGTTTTATTTTTATACCACGGCGGTGGCAAACAATCATGCAGCCCGCCTGGCGTTAAGTAGCTATTACCGCAGCCTATGGGCGGTTTCATCTCTCTCTCTCTTTTTTAGGGTTTCGTACCCAAAGGGTAAAATGGGACCCTATTACTAAGACTCCGCTGTCCGTCCGTCCGTTCGGCCGTCACCAGGCTGTCGGGTCGATTCGGAAAATGAGATTTCTACTAGACTTCAACAAGTTACGATACGGATAATTTAAAGATATTTGTAAGATAGATATGTCAAATTTGACGTTTCCGCGATTCTGGAGGTCCTCTTGAACGATTTCGACAAGTTATGACTTAGATATCCAAGTCACATCTAGTCGATATCTAATGTAGATCTAGTTGATCTCTAAATCGTCTCAAGATCTTGTGATCATCTCGAAATCCGAATAGGCCTGTGTATCTCACGAACCGTTGCTAGACAGTTGAAATTTTCACAGATGATGTATTTCTGTTGCCGCTATAACAACAAACATTAAAAACAGAATAAAATAAAGATTTAAGTGGGGCTCCCATACATCAAACGTGATTTTTGACCGAAGTTAAGCAACGTCGGGCGGGGTCATTACTTGGATGGGTGACCGTTTTTATAGATAATGGTACTTCCGGAACCCTTCGTGTGCGAGTCCGACTCGCACTTGGCCGGTTTTTATTCAACATGCTTAAACTTTTACAAATAACTAAGATGTGTAAGTAATGTAACTCATCACTAAATGCTGATACAACTTCGCACTAAAATGGCACCCGCGAGACAAAACTTAGCAAGGCTTAACATAACTTAGCTACAGTAACTAACCTACTGCCAACTTGGCCCTTAACTGCGTACAACAGAGTAAAAATGATAAATGGCTTAATATTCAGGCAATTACTCTGGATGTCGATAAATTGTTCGGAACTAGCCACTATCGGTAAAGTTAGTTAGTGAACCACTATAGGTTGAAGGAAGGGAAATAGCCGATACGTACGTGCGTCTAGCGTTTGCCTGCCGGTCTATTAAAGTGTTTTGAAACGATTGGTTCGAAGTAAGTTCGATTCGATTAGTCGAACCACCAATTATTTGTTACAGGAAAAAAAACGGTTAATCGAGAGATTTTACAAAATCGACCAATAATTCCTATAGAAAATACTCGCAATATAATTCCTCGGACGATTCGAAATAAGAAAAAAAAAAATTAGCAGACAATTGATTAGTTTACTTTCGATTCCTATCACGAAATCGGTTGCATATTTACAGTACAGTACAGTATTTAAATATATATAAGTAATTTTGAGACTCAACAGTAAATAAATGCATAATTGTAGATACCGTCGTAAATAAAGGTAAATAAGTAGTTTTAGAAGATCTTGAGCTTGAATATCGAATTCTCTTCTAATCAAGGCAGGTTCCTCCCACGCCAAACTCAAGTATTTATTAACCCAAACCGACTTATTTACGATTCGTATTATTCGCTCACAGGAAAATGCTATCGAATGCGATTTCATTACAATAAATCTCTGCGAGAGTTGTAAAGTTTTCCGTCCAACAAACTAAGATAATGTACCTCTGTCAGACCATTCTTTACGCTTCGACACATTCCGCAACCCAAATCTAACCTTAATTTGCATAAATTAAAGTTTAAAATCGACTGTAGATACTTTTACTTGTCGATTGGCCAGGTATTTGATAAATACAGTCAGATAGGTAAGGTAATTGGATCGATATTTAAGAGCAAAACGATAATTCGAATCTTATTTTAATATCGCGTGATTAATCAAGTTGAATTCAATAGGGAGATTGTATTGAATCGATAAAGTTAATTCACTCGGAGTCATTAATATGAAGTAAGTAAGCTATTAAATTGAATTCGAGTGTGTTAATAGTTATTTCGGCGCTTGGTGTTGACTTACGTCTATTTTTCATGACTACCAGAGTAGTTAGTTAGTTATTTTTATAGGCTGACCCACATTTGTGCATACAGATAGGTGCACAGATCGTTGCACCTCTGTTTTAAAGAAGGTGAATCAAATTAAATATTAAGGCTTAATTTCATTGATCGTCCATTATTCAAATAACAATGACCCAGACGACTTTGATTGCAATATTTTTTTAGGTAGATAAGATACTTACTATGCGTTGCTGTTGGTTAGTTAACCGACCCAAATTTTTGCATTCGCATAAGTACATTTTTACCTAACTTATAGGCTTACATTGAGCGCCCACAAAGTAGTTACGGAGGCTAATTCGGACGTGAATTTTGATATCTATTTGTTAAACTCTCGCGTGCAATTAGCTTGTACTTTGTTCGTAACTTATACTTTGGGTCACATTGTTTTGATGTCAAAATGTATGTTTGAATTGGCCTCGACCAAGCTGTAGTTCATTTAAAAATGACTCTTGTTCATTAGCATCATTGGTGACTTGAATTTGTGCTTTCAGTTCAGGGTACAGAATGTAGGTACTAAAATTACAAGTATAAGAATTATTTTCGAATCTGGCTCCTGTAGTTTAATAGATAATTCTTAGATGACAATGCAAGAACATTTATCTCGATCTAACCCTGCGATCCAATGCGGAGCCACAGATTTATGATCCCTGCCCCGAAAATGACTTTTATCCAAACTGACGATATCTCCTTCCACATTGGCATATTAATAATGGGATTTCTATTGAAATATGCACTACGGAGATAAAATTTAAACTTGCTGCGCTGCAGTAACTTTTAATGCAACTATTATTTATTGCAGTGCTCACCTCAATGAAAATACGGTACAAATCACAAACTTTAAAGAAGTGGTACTTAACACAAACGGCGAACTTAATGTTTCATGTTGTTCATCTTCTCTGCCCACACGTTGTTTTGTAGGTATCGACGCTTGTGGATCCTACAAAATAGTTTGAAGTAACGTAAATTTTTCAGTGAAAAGTAAATAAAGAATCAGCGAGGGCATATAACTATAGACGAAGCTATCAAAACATTTTTCACTTTTAAAAACGGTCCATATAATTATAATTAACACTTATTTGACAAAAATCATAAAAAAGTTATCCCTTCGCCATAAAATTTACCCCGCCTTCAAAACACAAAAAAGTTACTGCGGTCTAAGTTTTTCCAATAACTTTCAAGTGTTTTGTCGGGTCAGAATGTCTATAAGTAATCAGAAAACAATAAACCCTTCGATAAATACTTCTTCCGTTTAAAAACTTATTGATAACGCAAGGGAGTTTCATACTCGGCGTATTTATAGTGTCGATAAAACCTTTTTACGACTCGGCATAATCCGCACATAAAATTATAACGGCAGTTTGAAGCCACCGAAATAATAAATCCGGGAATAACGTTATATTTAGGTACGTTTGATATCTTATACTTTCTTAGATTCTACTAAATATAGTTCCAACCTACGTTAACACCGAGCGTAGGTAGTTAAAGTCATCCCAATAATCGTAAAAGTTGAAACGAAATAATATTGACGTATATTTTATTATTATTTATTATTTAATAAGCACGCAGGCAGTTATGACAACTGATATGGCCTGTATTTAGTAATCATAAGGATCCTTATCATGAACTAGTAGTACACTTACAGTACATTTTTTATTTTCTAAATGATGTTAGCATGCTATTGATTTAAAATTACATATGTATTTTGTATGTTTCCTTGCTGTATTTTTGTAAATAAATATCCCAACAAAAACATAAATGTGAAATGGGAGCCAAGTTCAATATAAAGAATATGTGTCGTTGTTGACTCGCCGACAAAAGAATTGAGATCTATATGGGTGCCAAGTTCTGTGTTGTGTAGAAAATCCTGAAATTATAAAGGATTTGTCTTGGCTAGTTTTTACGTATAGGCTACTTTTCTAAAATTTGGTTTGTTGGTAAAAACTAGCCAAGTCAAATCCTTTATAATTTCAGGATTTTCTACACAACACAGAACTTGGCACCCATATAGATCTCAATTCTTTTGTCGGCGAGTCAACAACGACACATATTCTTTATATTGAACTTGGCTCCCATTTCACATTTATGTTTTTGTTGGGATATCATTACTTTTTGTACAGAAATTACTATAGTAGGTATTCATCGTGAAAGCAGTTTGCCTGAGCTGAAAAGGAGACCCTCGCTAACGCGCGGTCAATTGTCAAAAAGTTTCAGTTTTCAGATTTTTCCTTTTGTATACGCCTAATAGTCTACATTGATGCCAAATATCAAGTTTCTAAGTCATCTAGAAGTGGGTTAGGTTTTTGGTCTATAAGTATTATACTTGGTCAAGCAGATCTTGTCAGTAGAAAAAGGCGGCAAATTTGAAAAATGTAGGCGCGAAGGGATGTCGCCTCATAGAAATTTAGAATTTCGCGCCTTTTTCTACTGACAAGATTTGCTTGACCGTCTATAATTATTTTTAGGGTTCCGTACCTCAAAAGGAAAAAACGGAACCCTTATAGGATCACTCGTGCGTCTGTCTGTCTGTCTGTCTGTCTGTCTGTCTGTCTGTCCGTCTGTCACAGCCGATTTTCTCCGGAACTACTGGACCAATCAAGTTGAAATTTGGTACACATATGTAAGTTTGTGACCCAAATACGGACATGTAACGTAAACAAATGAATTTTAAACATGGGGGCCACTTTTGGGGGGTAAATGAAAAAATGAAAAAAATTAATTTTTCAAACTATATCATGTTACATATCAAATGAAAGAGCTTATTGTAAGGATCTCAAATATATTTTTTTTATAATTTTCGAATAAACAGTTTAGAAGTTATTCAAGAAAATAGGCAAAAAATGACCATTCCCCCCCCCTTATCTCCGAAACTACTAAGTCTTATTTTTTTTTTTAAATACATAAAATAGGTCTATACCTATAGATGACAGGAAAACCTATTAGAAATGTACAGTCAAGCGTGAGTCGGACTTAATTACAGTTTTTGATCCGACCCCTACGGATTTTTTAAAGAGATTTCACTCACGTTTCACATAAAAAATACATTGTTAACAGTGCCGGATTACTTAGAGTAGTAGTTTTCTTAGAGTAATTGGTGATAATTTTCTGATAAGATAATCATTTTAAATATTTAACGGTCTTACCTACTTACGAGTAATTGTAAGGTCAAATTAAAAATAATGTTTAAAAAAATATGTTAAATTGAGAGCTAGCTCAAAGTTTTTTGTACTCGTCGACTTTAATGGTTGAATTAATAAAGACTTTGTAACCAATAAGCAAAACAAGCACGTGCTTACGGCACCACGTTCAGGGGGGGCACCAAAATGCCAGGTTGAAAAAGGTGAACAAATTTTAAAATTAGGGACAGACACATCGTTTTTACCACACGATTTTTTTAGCTGTCCAAAAGCTAATTTGCAAAAATAATGGCGCGTAATTCTTTGGGAAACAATCGGTAGCAGTAGAAGAGTCGTGATTACATGCATAGATTCGATTTCAACCCACTCTTTTGCGGTTCGGCGTTAGGTCTTATGCGAGGCCTTCTGCCTTACGGCAAAGTTGATCTTCTGCCTTAATTACACTTGGGCGTGGATCCAAATCCAAGGTTTCCTCTTTCGCAGCTGGGCCTACTGCCTTTCTCACACTTCGCCAATTCAATTCCAAGCTCTCTGCTTTCTTGCATATTTTATGCATGAAAACAACCTCGCTGAGACCCTTAAATATCGAGCCCTATGCGAAGCTAGGCTGATAGAAAACTGTCCCATCCCTTCTCTGTATGAAATCCTGGATTCGCGCCTGGTTGGGACTAAAACTAAAATTGCGTTTTTATATCGAAAAATTTTCGCGCTCGCTTCGCTCGCGTTTTCAATAACTTTATGAGGTATGATAAAGGTGATATTCGGGTGGCGAATGCAGCAACATTACTCTGTTGCAACGTTACTGCTGCAGTACTGTCAACTTCCGTGATAAAATGATGTGACTGATTTCCATACTAAAAGTAAAAATGTACAACTGTCTATCATATTGCGTTTTTATATCGAAAAATTTCCGCGCGCGCGTCGCTCGCGTTTCTATTACTTTCTAAGATATGATAAAGGTGACATTCGGGTGGCGACTGCAACAGCATTAGGTACTCTGTTGCAACATTACTGCTGCGGCACTGTCAATTTTCGTGATAAAATGATGTGACTGATTTCCATTCTCAGCTGTAATGCGGCAATGAACTTCTCTCAATTTACCAAAAAATCAATGTAATCTTGATGACCCTAGGGAGAGGGGGCACCTAGAAATGCTTAGGGCATCAAAATATCTTAATCCGGCGCTGATTGTTAAAAATTGTGTAATATACGGAACCCTTGGAACGCGAGTCCGACTCGCACTTGGCCGGTTTTTTTCCATCGAAATATCAATAATTTCCAGTTTTCAGATTTTTCCCTGTATAAACACCTAATAGTCTACCTTGATGCCAAATATCAAGTTTCTAAGTCATCTAGAAGTGGGTTAGGTTTTTGGTCTATAAGTATTAATTGTTATTATTTCCATCGAAATATCAATAATTTCCAGTTTTCAGATTTTTCCCTTTATATACACCTAATAGTCTACCTTGATGCCAAATGTCAAGTTTCTAAGTCATCTAGAAGTGGGTTAGGTTTTTGGTCTGTACGTATTAATTATTTTTTTTCCATCGAAATATCAATTATTTCCAGTTTTCTGATTTCTCCCTCTATATACACCTAATAGTCTACCTTGATGCCAAATATCAAGTTTCTAAGTCATCTAGAAGTGGGTTAGGTTTTTGGTCTATAAGTATTAAATTTATTTTTTTCCATAGAAATATCAATAATTTCCAGTTTTCAGATTTTTCCCTTTTTATACGCCTAATAGTCTACTTTGATGCCAAATATCAAGTTTCTATGTCATCTAGAAGTGGGTTAGGTTTTTGGTCTGTACGTATTAATTATTTTTTTTCCATCGAAATATCAATTATTTCCAGTTTTCAGATTTTTCCCTCTATATACACCTAATAGTCTACCTTCATGCTAAATATCAAGTTTCTAAGTGATCTAGAAGTGGGTTAGGTTTTTGGTCTATAAGTATTAATTATTTTTTTTCCATCGAAATATCAATAATTTCCAGTTTTCAGATTTTTCCCTCTATATACACCTAATAGTCTACTTTGATGCCAAATTTCAAGTTTCTAGGTCATCTGGAAGTGGGTTAGGTTTGTGATCTATATGTCAGTCAGTCACAAAAATGCCGGTTTTTAAACGTTAATTTGTCAATAAATGTTTGAGCTACGTTTATGAAATTTTGTATTTTAGACAAGCTAAGGGGCTTGAATACATTTGCCAAATTTCATTTGTGTAGGTTAAGTAGGTTTCAAGTTGTGAAGGGGTCAAAAGTAGCTCGAAATGGTTCGTGTAATATTACACACGGTTGCTGCGTCGCCAGTTCCTTTTTCTTTGAACTTGGCTGGACACGCTCCCGCGTGTCTAGATAGTTAATTATTAATTGATTTGATTTGTCACTACGCACGAATCGAACCATACATATCCACTCCACCCAAAACAAATTAAGTAGGTATATACCAGATGCTTGCAAAATCCTATTAAGTCCAAATCAATATTCTAAGTAAGATTTTAGTAAAATTACACTGATATCGCACTTTTGGTATTTGCAGAACGTGGTCCCAGTTCATTCTGCAGCATTAGAGTATTAAGTCGGTCGTGGGTGATTACCGGCGAGCTTGCATTGTTGACGTCACGAGCCCATTCGTCATAGTTGACGTAATTGTGCTCTTGTTGTAGAATGGAGCATCTGCCTTTGAGCTAATGGATTGCATTAGGGTCGATTGAAATTTGGTGTTTTATTAGCTAACTGCAGCAGTCTAGTTAGTAGATTTAACTTAGAAGTTACTTAAAACAGTTTTGTCTTTACGTTTAAATTGGGGAAGACTTCCTGCAGCGGTATCATGGTCGCGTTTTTATCATCTGTCATGCCATGCGTCACTTTCTCACTTACATACTTGTTAGAACGTGACAGGCATGGTGACAAATGATAAAGAGCCGGCCATTTTAGCCGTTCTCGAAGTGTATCCAGTTCGCCTATATGAAATGCCATATTATTTTAATATCAAAACGCATGTCTTGTGCGAAGTTATATGAGGTACCTAAATATCATATGCTTTATCTGCAAAAACTAAAAGTTAATTTCTTTAGCACTGACATGCCCAATCCCTTATGCTAAAGTGTGACTCACGCTAGAATGGTCCGGGTCTGGGCCGAGGCGTCCGACATTTCAGTTTTCTATAGAAAGCATCACGAGACCACCGAAACCGAAGTGTCGGAAGCTTTGACCCGGACCCAGGCCATTTTAGCGATAGTCAACAAAAGTAAATTATCCGTATGTACTTTATCTTTTTCCCTTTGAGGGTAATTTTTATTTATTTCTAGCTTTTCGAATAAGCTTTGAATCTATGTTACTAGACATAAAACCTTAAATTTGCATAGTAAATATTTTACAAATTGTTGACTACAATCGCAAACAAGCTTTATTGTCATAAAATAACAAATTGAATTTATGTGTGTGGCGAGGAGTAAATAAAAAATGCAAGTGAATTGGTTAGCTGGAGACAGCGGGTGCACGGCGCTCGTAAAATTGGTTGAGATGCCAAAATAAACGAGCCGAAGAAAGCGCAGGGAGCAAAGAAAAGTAGAATATGAAGACTGACAATATTTAAAAAAAAGCTTACCTAAGTATATTACCTATCTCGTCATTGTTGTACATTTGCCTGGAGTCAGACCCACATAATTTCTATGGCTAACTTCCCTTAAAAGTTGTACACCGTTTCTTGCAAGAAATATAACTTTTTTAAAACCACCCCTGTAATGAACGGGATACCAAACCTAAGTGGCTATCTAAGTAATTACCTATATGAATACTTTATAAATAAATTAAAGAGCTAAGGTGATCTTATCACAAGTTCTTAATGATATAAAGAAATCTAATTAGGTACAGAAAATTTTACCTCCATTCAGTCAATTTATTTCGCTAAGCATCAACGTTAGCATACAAATGAGTACCTAAAAGGTTAAACTTACCAGCCACTGAGATTATTAACACCAAATTGGTTTAAAATTAAACCTCCTACATTGCGAATATCATTCGGCTTCTGATTGCTTTCAAAGTGAAATCGTGACCTGTGTCACGACCGCATTAAGTAATTTCATTATTTGTTTTTTCCTGTATTTTCATTGGCTGTTGAACCAAATTTATCACCACTAGCGCCGCGTTCATTTAATTATATAAACTGTAGTTTAAATTCGAATACCACACACGAAGTTCAAGTTGCCTATAAAAACGGGAATTAGAGTATTAGGACTCGCCTTTCAATCTCTCGGTTCCTTTTTGATCCCTTTCAATGACGACTAATATACTGTTACAAACTTTTATTTGGGCACTTAACGTCACTTTTGTAACTTTATATAGATGTTTATTTACTTACTTTATTTAGTCAATTTTAAAGTACAATTTCCTAAATTAAAAAACCGGCCAAGTGCGAGTCGGACTCGCGTTCCAAGGGTTCCGTATATTACACAATTTTTAACAATCAGCGCCGGATTAAGATATTTTGATGCCCTAAGCATTTCTAGGTGCCCCCTCTCCCTAGGGTCATCAAGATTACATTGATTTTTTGGTAAATTGAGAGAAGTTCATTGCCGCATTACAGCTGAGAATGGAAATCAGTCACATCATTTTATCACGAAAATTGACAGTGCCGCAGCAGTAATGTTGCAACAGAGTACCTAATGCTGTTGCAGTCGCCACCCGAATGTCACCTTTATCATATCTTATAAATTAATAGAAACGCGAGCGACGCGAGCGCGGAAATTTTTCGATATAAAAACGCAATATGATAGACAGTTGTACATTTTTACTTTTAGTATGGAAATCAGTCACATCATTTTATCACGGAAGTTGACAGTACTGCAGCAGTAACGTTGCAACAGAGTAATGTTGCTGCATTCGCCACCCGAATATCACCTTTATCATACCTCATAAAGTTATTGAAAACGCGAGCGAAGCGAGCGCGAAAATTTTTCGATATAAAAACGCAATTTTAGTTTTAGTCCCAACCAGGCGCGAATCCAGGATTTCATACAGAGAAGGGATGGGACAGTTTTCTATCAGCCTAGCTTCGCATAGGGCTCGATATTTAAGGGTCTCAGCGAGGTTGTTTTCATGCATAAAATATGCAAGAAAGCAGAGAGCTTGGAATTGAATTGGCGAAGTGTGAGAAAGGCAGTAGGCCCAGCTGCGAAAGAGGAAACCTTGGATTTGGATCCACGCCCAAGTGTAATTAAGGCAGAAGATCAACTTTGCCGTAAGGCAGAAGGCCTCGCATAAGACCTAACGCCGAACCGCAAAAGAGTGGGTTGAAATCGAATCTATGCATGTAATCACGACTCTTCTACTGCTACCGATTGTTTCCCAAAGAATTACGCGCCATTATTTTTGCAAATTAGCTTTTGGACAGCTAAAAAAATCGTGTGGTAAAAACGATGTGTCTGTCCCTAATTTTAAAATTTGTTCACCTTTTTCAACCTGGCATTTTGGTGCCCCCCCTGAACGTGGTGCCGTAAGCACGTGCTTGTTTTGCTTATTGGTTACAAAGTCTTTATTAATTCAACCATTAAAGTCGACGAGTACAAAAAACTTTGAGCTAGCTCTCAATTTAACATATTTTTTTAAACATTATTTTTAATTTGACCTTACAATTACTCGTAAGTAGGTAAGACCGTTAAATATTTAAAATGATTATCTTATCAGAAAATTATCACCAATTACTCTAAGAAAACTACTACTCTAAGTAATCCGGCACTGTTAACAATGTATTTTTTATGTGAAACGTGAGTGAAATCTCTTTAAAAAATCCGTAGGGGTCGGATCAAAAACTGTAATTAAGTCCGACTCACGCTTGACTGTACATTTCTAATAGGTTTTCCTGTCATCTATAGGTATAGACCTATTTTATGTATTTAAAAAAAAAATTAAGACTTAGTAGTTTCGGAGATAAGGGGGGGGGAATGGTCATTTTTTGCCTATTTTCTTGAATAACTTCTAAACTGTTTATTCGAAAATTATAAAAAAAATATATTTGAGATCCTTACAATAAGCTCTTTCATTTGATATGTAACATGATATAGTTTGAAAAATTAATTTTTTTCATTTTTTCATTTACCCCCCAAAAGTGGCCCCCATGTTTAAAATTCATTTGTTTACGTTACATGTCCGTATTTGGGTCACAAACTTACATATGTGTACCAAATTTCAACTTGATTGGTCCAGTAGTTCCGGAGAAAATCGGCTGTGACAGACGGACAGACAGACAGACAGACAGACAGACAGACAGACAGACGCACGAGTGATCCTATAAGGGTTCCGTTTTTTCCTTTTGAGGTACGGAACCCTAAAAACTATCCAAATGCCGCGATAGGTTTATTTTCAAACAAAAGTAAAACGCCGTTATGATTTACCGAATCAGTAGCAAATAAGTAACCATGTAAACAACTTGCTCAATGATATCGTAAAATGGATATCTGTAGCAAATAGCAAAAGGATATTAATATTAATATAGAGACCTAGAGGCTAGTAGCTGCTTAAATAATAGTTGGGTTTGTCTATGTTATGAATATAGTTTATAACATTCGTGACGTTTTCGTGTTATTATATTATTTACGCATAATACGAAAGTGGGGCACGCTTCTAAATTATAGTTCAGTTTTATTTAAATTTTGTCAATAAATACTTGTACAAGTAAGCTACGTAGGTATTCCATTTCGGAATAACCCAAATGTTTTTAGTTTTTAGAAAAAAGTAAATGGTAGTTTGTCACTATTTTTTATTGCCCACCTGGAATAAATTAGATTTTAACTACATATATGAGATCATATTGATCTTATTAATAAAATATCGGCAGGCTCAAGAGGGTTAAAAGCCGGACTAGGTCTCTCGAACAGTAGGTAATAGGCTAGATGACAAATTTTCATTTACGATATCAATCGATCAGGTTTGTTTTTAGGATCAAATATATATATGGGACCCATTGCAATAAAGCAGTACAAAAGTCAGAAATGATAGTCAAAGTCTGACAATCGTACTTCACTCGCGAAACGCCCCTAACAAAACGATAAGTGACCGTGACGTCAAGGTCACTGAGAGTCCATCTTGAAGTATGGACTGTATGGAAAAAACAAGATAACTGCGTTTTTGTCGGTGAAATATTGCGTTTATGTACATAGTTGCTATACAATCTTGGATAAAATTTAAGGAATCGAATGGTATCCAGGGTATCCTTACTTATTTCCTTATTGGAAGTTAAAAAAAAACTTAAATTTTGGAACTTTCAGGTCCTGTGTTTTTGTAATATTTCCATATATTATTTTAATATCCACATTATTGTGATAAATTGCTCATTTGCTATCTATTTTACTAGGTTTTGTTATAAAATTCAACATGTGTCATCATCCCTATTAGCAATATTTATGCTAAGAAATATTACCAATTAGTAAATCTACATTCAAAACGGAAATCAATTCAACTGATTTGCTTTCCTTATGACAACTCAAGAGCTTCTTATACACAGTGCTACCGACAAAACAATATTGACTTCCCACAGCACAACTTAATAGTCGTAGCGGTGTTTTGACATGCTATACACGGTGTATGTTTGTCTGGTCGTTAGCGGTTGTATTGTTCGTCTCGCTCAATTAGGCTCGGGTTTTTGATAATATGATTTTTTCGTTGTTGGCTGTACGGGAAATTGAGCTGTTGTTGTTTATTGGGGTATTAATTTCGTTCATAATGCAGGGATTTTTTACAAAGTTATTACGAGTACATCAAAGATATCAATTATAAAGTATAGGTATACCTATTATGCACAAAGTACCGTAAAATGGGGTGAGTTGGGTGAAATTTGACTTTCAAACCTCGATAAAATTTTATTTTTACATGTGAAAACTGAATGGTGTATATAATAAGTGGTTCGGACGTTTGTATTTTAGTTTGTATTTTATTTTGGGTAGTTCCATTTCATAACTTTGATGATAAAGAGGAAAACCCACCTCACCCCGTAGTGCCTCGTATTTGGGGTGAGAGGGTTTTTCATACAAAGGTGATTTTGGAAGATTGTTGGATCGTTTTTTTTTATTATGAATATTACTATAGCTCCATTTTAAATTGGAATACATTATTTTTGTAGCAGTAGCCTTAAAAACCCACCTCACCCCCCTCTCAATCCTTCTCTCCCCATTCATAATCCATAGCTCCCCGCGAAACCTACTCACCCCGTTTTACGGTAATGCTTTTGTGATCATTATAAATGTATCAAAGTAGCACCTTTTTTCTCACGTTTTTCGGTAACTATGATTCTGATGGCGGTGACGGACATTTGTAATAACTTACTTTCGTGGCATCTGTTTAATGGGAGATCTTTTTTTAGTACCTAAGTTGTTATGTATTGGTAAGTTTCGTGCGCGTGGAACTTTCTAATGACATTGACAAAGGACAGCTACCTAATATTAATTAGGTTAGTTACGAGCCTCATAAATCTCCTCGAAAATCGAAAATCGAATTTTCGTTATCTGCCTCTCTATCACTCTTGCATATACAATACGAACTATAGAGAGGCAAATAGACGAACGAATGTACGAAGTGACTCACAGTAGGTATTGAACTCTCAACGCCCAATATAGCCGACGATAGCAGTTGGAGAAGGTAACTGGTCTACTGGCGCCTCGCTCGAAACCGCAGTCGCCCCAGCCTACTAGATGCCCATGTGCGAAGCCCTCGACGAATATCTTCAACCGCCTCGCGTTAAGGAATAAACTACACGATTTAAAAAACTGACTTTTATTTACGCGGTACAAATATAAAAATACTCCTACAACGATTAGGCGGTACAGCTTCGGATCCCTCAGGTCTTCCTTGGTTTTCTTCCTTTGGTTTTCTTCCTTTTGGTTTTTCCTTTTCGGCTGCTCCTGGTGTACTGTACGATCCGAAGCGGTTCCGTCTTACTTTTATACGAAAAATCAAGAAAGAGAGTCACCTACGATAGGGAGATAAAATCATGTCTTAATTCGCGGAATTAATCGGCCTGTGATTAGTCGATTACGTCATACGGTCATTTTCGGGTGAATTTTCATTATCCCGCTATCGTTCTGCGACTCATATTACATACATCTGATTAATTACTAACTTAAAACTATTACAAATAGTTAACTACGTTCATTAGTTATAAAAACAAACGATAACAAGTTCACTAGTCCTTACGACTTGGCTTACAATAGATAGGAAAGCGGCCGAAATGAATACAATGGACGGTTTATGGCCCTTTGCCGACTCGCAGGCCTTTGTCTACCTGTGACTGCCTTATGATTCTTATCTAACTAGGTGACTAGGCTAACGACCTATAATATCTACAAATATTGTTATGATGTAATTTTAACAGGTTACGAATTAATTAATGAAACGTGTATGTTTCTAAGTGAAAATTACGCTGTATCGGAGCGTTGAGCTCGAATTTGGCCGACCAATGAGAAGCGGTCAGTCTGTCCCTTTCATATTGAGACTTCCTTGTCTTGATCCGCCTTTCTTTGGTTAACCAATGACAGAGCCTACATTATTTTACCAAGTTTATAGTGATTACTTGGGAATTGGAAAATAGGTTTAACTTTGTTTTTCCTAACTTACTGTGTGACCTAAAACTTATTACGAACCTACGACTTAAATAGCGGATATTTTGAATACTTATGACTACTGACAATCTAATCGCGGTTTTCCCTACCTATCAAGTAAATCTTTATTGAGAATACAGTCTTAATCGAATTTGATCTTAATCTAATTTATAATTATACGCGTCTTGTCGTAGCGTCGCTAACATTTTGTCCCCGCAGTCGAAGACTCCTGGTGCATGGGTTGCGACGCGATGACCGCCAGCTTGCAGCTCGGCCTGCGTAGCGTCCCGTGCCTCGTTCTGACGTCTGCGGAGCGAACCCTCCCGTCGGGTCCATGATAGACGGTCTCGACGACTCCTTTGGGCCACACGCTGCGTGGTCCGTTGGGCTCAGAAATAATGACAACATCTCCCGGCTGGATCTGTCGCCCTCCGTCGTCGGATGATTTGCGTGGTGCCAGCAGTGGAAAGTACTCCTTGGTCCAGCGCCGCCAGAAGTGGTCTGCTAGCGCCTGGGCAGCCCTCCATTGTCGCTTGTCGTTTTCTTCGTAAGCGCCAATCATAGGTAAGTTAGCGTTATGAAGTAGAAGAAAGTGCGCAGGTGTGAGACTTTCTTCGCTCTCTGGGTCGACGTTCACGTGTGTTAACGGCCTTCTGTTAACGATATTCTCGATCTCTGCCAGTAGAGTCTCGAACACTTCGGTTTTCGGTGCTCTAGTGTTGAAGGTATAGAGCATCGCTGTCTTCACGGTGCGTACCATCCGCTCCCAGGCTCCGCCTGCAGATGGGTTGCCGGGGGGAATGAATTTCCAATCCATTCGTCGCTGCACGCCGTAGTGTTGCAATTGCGGAAGCCATTGCCTGTAGGCCTCACGTAGCTCGTTTGATGCCGCCTTGAAGCAGGTTGCGTTATCGCTATACATAACGCTCGGCCATCCTCTTCGTGCGGCGAAGCGCCTTAGCGCCAGTAGAGTGCTATCCGTAGACAGGCTATGTACAGTTTCGAGGTGAATAGCCCGAGTTACTAGGCATGTGTACAGACACACCCAGCGTTTCTCTCGTCGTCGTCCTATGGTCACGTACATAGGCCCGAGGTAGTCTTGCGCGGTGTAGGTGAATGGCCTCTGGTAAGCCTGTAGCCGCTCGGGTGGTAGATCGCCAAGGGGCTGCGCTCGCGGTGAAGCTCGACGTAGCTTACACAGCGCGCAGTCTCGCGCTACAGCTTTCACGGTAGGTCGCAGTTGTAATATCCAGTAATCTTGTCGTAGCTGATTTACCACTGCTTCGTTATGAATGTGCGCCATTCGCCTGTGTGCGCGTTGGACCATTAGTCTGGTAAATGAGTCCTTGCCGTCCAATATTACGGGTCGTACCGATGTGTACAACACTGGAGCGTTTCCTAATCTCGTCTTCATTCGCAGCACGCCGTCGTCGCACAGCTCGGGTGCTAGATCGTATATTCGCGATTTCTTGTCCAAATCGCGTCCTGCGCTTAGAGTGCGCAGCTCGTCTGGGAAACTTCTTCGTTGGCTATTCTGTAGCCACATATGCTCGGCTAGCTTTATGTGGTTCACTTGCAGCTGCAGCGTCTTGTTCTTATTTTTCATCTTATCTATGAAAAGTAGAACGTAGGCCGTCGAATTCATTAGCCTATCGTAATTACTGAAGCGTCGTATGTCAGGTAGCACGCTCGATGGATCTGACTTTGACGTAGTAGTAGATAACGTAGTCTCTACTGTGACTCCGCTTTTCCTTTCAGGAAGGTCTTCAGTCGGTCTGCCTATTTCTTGACTCGGCCACTCCACTTCTGGTCGGTGAAGAAATGACGGTCCTTTGTACCATTCGTCGTGAGCGGTGATTTTCCTCGCCGGCTTCCCTCTCGTAGCGTGGTCTGCGGGGTTCACGTCGGTTGGCACGTACATCCACGCCCGCCGGTCCGATTTTTCAGCTATTTCAGCCAAACGGTGTGACACGAACGGCTTGTAGTTTCTTGCGTCGTCCTTGATCCATCCTAGCAATACTCGAGAATCCGTCCAGTAGATAATTTTCTCGACGTTGTATCGTTGCTCCTTTTTAATCGTCTCGGCCAGTCGAACTCCGATTACTGCGGCTGTAAGCTCTAGTCGTGGTACTGACAATACTTTCAGGGGGCAAACTCTGCTTTTGCCCGCTGCTAGGCTGACTCGTACATCTTCTTTGTTCTCGATACGCCAATACGCCACGGCGCAATAGGCTTCAGTTGACGCGTCGGTAAAAACGTGTAGCGTGTATCTCGTAGCTCCGCCCGGTGACTCATACCTTCTAGGTATGCGTAGCGCCGCTACGTGTTTCAGTGCGTTCTGCCACTGAAAAAAGTCTTCAGCTTCTTTGTCTGGTAGCGGTGCGTCCCACGTAGTCCCTTTTGTCCAAACTCGCTGAAATATCATTTTAGCGCTGATGACGTAGTGAGCGATAAGTCCCATGGGGTCGTATATGGACATTATCGCGCTGAGAAGTTCCCTTTTTGTCGGCGGCCGTTCTTGCGTCTTCACAGCCTCGGGAATTCGCAGCATTTTCGTGTTGCAGCCCAGAGTGTCCGTCCTAGGGTCCCACGTCATGCCTAGAACTGTAGGTTGACCTTCGCCCAGATGCGTCGGTCCTTGCGCTGCGTGTAGTGAGTGCTCGACGCTTGCCAGCATTCGCGTACTGTTGCTCGCGTAGCCTCGTAGATGAAAACTGCCCTCCGCGTGCGTGTCTCGCACTTGTTGTGATACTCGTAGCAGCTCATCCTCGGTCTCGTACGATGCCACGTAATCGTCCATATAATGGTTATTGTGGATGTCGTAGACCGCGTCCGGATATTTGTCCTGGTTGTCGAGCGCGTTCCTATTACGCACCGAATGCGCGAGGAAAGGCGATGACACGTTGCCAAAACAAACTCTGTTTAGTTTGTACACCTGGGGCTCCATATCTCTTCTAGTGCCGCGCCACAGGAAGAGTTGGCTCTGTTGATCTTCTTCTCGCATTTGAATTTGCAGGAACATTTCTTGTATGTCCGCGACCACCGCGAAATTCCATTCGCGGAATCGTAGCAAAATTCCTAATAGGCTTCGTAGTAGGTCTGGCCCCGATAAAATATAGTCATTCAGACTATTTCCTTGACTTTTTGCCGCGCAGTCAAAAACGGCTCTTCCTTTGCCTTTATTTAAATTAAATACATTAAAGTGCGGCAAAAACCAGGTTCGGTCGGTCTGCGGCGGCTCCATGATACGTTCCGCGTATCCTTTCTGTAGTAACTTCTGAATTTGGGCTTCGTAGTCTTCAGCGAAGTCCTTGTTGCGCCGCATTTTCATCTCCAAGTTGTGTAGCCTCGACCGCGCCATTACGTAACTCGGTGGTAGCTTCACGTTGTCCGACGCCCACAGTTGACCGACCTCGTACCGGCCCCCTGCAGTCTTGCGTACCGTAGCGTTGAAAATGTCGATGGCTCGCTGATCGCTCGGACTGACGTTTTCTTTATTCGTTACTCCTAACGCTTCGATCGACCAATGCTTCTTAACTTGATCGATTAATTCGTCGTCCTCTGTGCGGCAATGAAGTACGGTTTGCTCGATCGTGCGAATGATGCGCGGCATTCGCCCAAAAAATACCCAACCCAAGGGTGTCTTCATTGCGCAAGGCTCGTCCTCTCCGCCCTGCCTGATCTCGATGGGAGTCTTCAGGTGGCAGAAATCGCCTCCAATCAGCATCTGCGGTACTCCTGTACCCACGTAGCATTCGTCGCCCAAATCTTCTAAGTGTTTGTGCTTCATCAATTCGGCCTTGTTAAGTGATTGCGATCGTATGCCAAGTCCTTCTACGGTCTTCATGACGATCTCGTGCACGGTGCCTCCTCGCAGCGGTCCCACTTGCGCCTTTACAGTTTGCGTGATAGATGTGTGCTTCAGGTTTCTTATCCCACGTAGACAGAGAGGTTCGTCTTCGCCTACTGCTCCGATTTCATCTGCGACGTCTTGATCTATCATGGAAAGCGTTGACCCATCGTCGAGGAAAGCGAATATTTGAGCCGTACCCTTCGGCCCCGTGACTGTTACAGGCAGCACCTTCAGTAGCACGTTGAAGTTTGGGGTTGACGACACGTAGACGCGCGGATCGTTGTCCTCTCGTTCTGTAGGCCACGACTCTGTTTCGGCCGCTGCCGCAAACGATGACGTCACTTTCGGTGAGGCGACCGCTCGATGCGTCGACTGAGCTACCGCTATTGTAGCCCCACTACTGTTGTTCGCCTGTGTAGGCTCGGTGTGCAGCAAACGGTGATGCGTGTGCGGGCAGCCTGTCACGCCGCACCCTTTCGCGTTGCATTGCGACTTCAAATGTTTCGCGTCCATACATCTGAAGCATATACGATTGAGTCTTGCCCATTCCCATCTAGCGCCTATACTCTGTGCGGCCAGCTTGCGACAATCTGTAGTAATGTGATTGCCACCGCAGTACAAACACGTGCTCTTCGCTGTGATTTGTCGAGCCGCATACGTCGCCTTCTGCCCTCCGCTGCATCGATTTGCGGCCGGAGCTGGAGTGGGGATGGGATAGCGCGGCGCGGGCGCGTTCAGTCTAGCGCCAGGCGCGCGCGCGTACGGTGCTGTCATCGGTCCCTGCGCGCGCTTCGCTGGTGCGCGCGCGTGACAGAATGACATCTCTAGCTCGCTCTCTTCCATCAGAAAATCAGCCAACTGCAGGATCTCGGGGTCGTCGGTATCGCGATGTCTGTTGGCGTAGTCGCACCATCTGCTTCGTAGATGAGGCGATAATCGATCGGTTACTTCCCGTATCAGCATCGGATTGTCGGCGTAGTGTCTTCTATCTATGTCCATGATAGTAGATACGACGTTCATAATCTTGATCGCAAACGTATTGAGGTCGTTCGCGCTCGGCCCCAACGGTGGCAGTCTTCGTAGGTCCTCGATTGCTTTATCCAAAAGCACCTCGCTTCGGCCAAACTGCTTCTTCAAAATACGTATAACCATGTCTGGACGAGTAGCTGTAGACAGGACATGTGACACGCACATCTTAGCGTCCCCGCGTAACGCCATACGCAGTCTTGCAACGTTCTCGTAGTCGGTGAACTTGTAGCGCTTCGATGTTTCGATGTAGGTATTGTAAAAGCTTCGCCATTCGCTCACATCTCCGTAGAAGTGAGGTAGCTCGAAGATATCTTTAGGTGCCGGACGAGCCGCCATCTGCATCTTCTCGAACAAATGCAGCATAGACTCCGCAACTGTGCCTTCCTGCGTGTGTTGCGTACGCGCCGTGTGCGGCGTACGGGGCTCCTCCGGTGGCGATTCCGATCGCCGTTGACGTTCCTCGCGGCTCGGTGAGCGGCGTCGCATGTGTCGCTCGTCCCGCAGAGGCCGTCTAGGAGTGTCGTAGTCCGGTGGTGGCTCGTTGGCTAACCTCTTCTTAACTGGCTCGGTTATAGTCTTGTCATCCTGAGAGTCGTCCATCCACTTCAGGATTCGTTTCTGTTGTGGCTCGACGTCACCCGCATCTGAGACTGCGCCCGTGCTTCCTTCCGCTATAATCTGTGATTTCTGCGCCTCTAGCCTCTTCTTTATTAAGTCGGCTTCGATCCTCAACTCTTTTCGCTGAATTTCTGCTAGACGTTCGCTCGCCTCAAGCTCCACTTGAGATAGCCTTGCCTCGATGACCGTACTAGCGCATGAGTGCACGGACTGAGTAGGGGCAGGTGCATACGGAGTGCTCGACTCCATAGTGCCTCCCTGCTGCGTAGCTGCGACATCCTTAAGTTTCGTTCTCGCCCGTCGCAGTGGTAACGGTGTGGGCCTCGCAAGTCGTCGTAACCGCTTGCGGAGCTCTCTGCTCCACAGCAGTGTATTTACTTGCGAGGGAGACCCCGGTGGCCTCGTGAAGTCGTCCGCCCTGAGGGAGTGCTGTGGTGCGGCCGCTACGCCAAACGGCGCGGACGCTCGCTGAGCGCGTCGGACGACGTTACAGGGGTGAGGAGGGGGCGCGCCGCCTCGGCGCCCTCTGACCTCTCGGCGTCCGCGCGGGCAGCCCTCTGAGCCGCCGCCGCGCCCTCCGCTAGGTAACGCCGCCTATCTTCGTCGCTCTGCATCGACGCAGCCTTTCGCGAACGCGTACCGACCATTTTATCGGTCATTTGTGACGTTTCTTCGCAGCAACTGTAGACTTGAGCACGACGTCCCGGTGCGCTGACAGTAGATCCGGTTCGAAGGACCAGAAAATATTGAACTCTCAACGCCCAATATAGCCGACGATAGCAGTTGGAGAAGGTAACTGGTCTACTGGCGCCTCGCTCGAAACCGCAGTCGCCCCAGCCTACTAGATGCCCATGTGCGAAGCCCTCGACGAATATCTTCAACCGCCTCGCGTTAAGGAATAAACTACACGATTTAAAAAACTGACTTTTATTTACGCGGTACAAATATAAAAATACTCCTACAACGATTAGGCGGTACAGCTTCGGATCCCTCAGGTCTTCCTTGGTTTTCTTCCTTTGGTTTTCTTCCTTTTGGTTTTTCCTTTTCGGCTGCTCCTGGTGTACTGTACGATCCGAAGCGGTTCCGTCTTACTTTTATACGAAAAATCAAGAAAGAGAGTCACCTACGATAGGGAGATAAAATCATGTCTTAATTCGCGGAATTAATCGACCTGTGATTAGTCGATTACGTCATACGGTCATTTTCGGGTGAATTTTCATTATCCCGCTATCGTTCTGCGACTCATATTACATACATCTGATTAATTACTAACTTAAAACTATTACAAATAGTTAACTACGTTCATTAGTTATAAAAACAAACGATAACAAGTTCACTAGTCCTTACGACTTGGCTTACAATAGATAGGAAAGCGGCCGAAATGAATACAATGGACGGTTTATGGCCCTTTGCCGACTCGCAGGCCTTTGTCTACCTGTGACTGCCTTATGATTCTTATCTAACTAGGTGACTAGGCTAACGACCTATAATATCTACAAATATTGTTATGATGTAATTTTAACAGGTTACGAATTAATTAATGAAACGTGTATGTTTCTAAGTGAAAATTACGCTGTATCGGAGCGTTGAGCTCGAATTTGGCCGACCAATGAGAAGCGGTCAGTCTGTCCCTTTCATATTGAGACTTCCTTGTCTTGATCCGCCTTTCTTTGGTTAACCAATGACAGAGCCTACATTATTTTACCAAGTTTATAGTGATTACTTGGGAATTGGAAAATAGGTTTAACTTTGTTTTTCCTAACTTACTGTGTGACCTAAAACTTATTACGAACCTACGACTTAAATAGCGGATATTTTGAATACTTATGACTTCTGACAATCTAATCGCGGTTTTCCCTACCTATCAAGTAAATCTTTATTGAGAATACAGTCTTAATCGAATTTGATCTTAATCTAATTTATAATTATACGCGTCTTGTCGTAGCGTCGCTAACAGTAGGCCTACTGTATTAACAAATCAGTGCTGGGAAAAACAGTCACATAAACAAAATCTGTCACACTCATTGAACATGTAATTTTGGATATAACTTTAACAAACCTTCGACATACTGTCAAAGTTTAATGTATAGCTGAACGGACAGGCCCGTATGCCCATCATTAAGTCAATATTGGCTCATTTCGGCTGCCAGTGACAATGTGACGCGATGAAATGACACCCGCATATCAAGTCGGTATTGATCTATTGATATTTTTTGAGTTGTTCAAAATCATTGAGTGTTCTGTTCGCATTGTTTAAACTTGCTAAAACCAAAGGAGTAACCAAACGTAAAAAAAAACTGTGACAGTAGGAAATATATCACATTTTGGGCCTATTCGGATTTTGAAATAGACATCTACTAGACATCTTTTAGACATCACCAAGATACGATAACGATATGTTTAAGATCTAACCTGTCAAATTTGACATTTGCGCGATTATGGAGATACTGTTGAACGATTTCCACAGGATATGACTTAGAGATCCAATTCACATCTAATAGATATCTTACTCTATCTAACGTAAAAGTGACATTGGTTGCCCGAATTGCGCTGCAAAAGAGAACTAGTTGATATCTAAACTATAACGTATCTAGAATGGATCTAGTACCTACGTGTCGTCTCTTGTGAATATCTTGAAGTTCGAATACGGCAGTATGTCACGTAACACAGTGGCTGAGTACTATTGATTGACATTGGGTATCGTCATTCCTTATAGAGTAGGTTACTCTTGTCACAAATAATTTGATCTAGGAAAATGTTTTGTCCTGTCACCAGAGTTACAGTAGGGCTAAGATGGTCGGTTTTTTATCGTCTGTCATCATACACGTCACGTTCTAACAAGTGTGTAGGTAAGTGCGAAAGTGACGCATGGCATGACAAGTGATGAAAATGCGACCATGATAGCGCCGCAGTTTAATTATTGATTTGACTGTAACTCTCGAATTTAAAATACTCGTGAGTCACAATAACACTGCAATAATGAAAATACGCAAACAAAAAAATAGTGTAAGTATGAAAGAGGACACAAAGAAAGAGTTCTAGAAATCAATCTAATTTTAGTGAGGTAAATGCACTGTTAATAAGAAGGCTTTTAGTACAGCAATAGCAGTAATACGGAATAGCGCTTTGCCCGGCAGTCGTCGCCGGATCAAATGATTCCTGCACAAAAGTATGAAAATGAACGGCTTCATCAATCATTTCCAAACAAAATTAAACGTCACACGCGCGTTGCCCGCGCCGGACGCCGGTAGTGACAGAGTAGAGCGCGGGATAGAGAGAGCGCTCCAATTTTTTCACAATGTAGGTATTAGAAACAGAACTCGTGAAGCTACATCTTATTATCAATTCTTGACCTGTCTTTGAATATAAAAATTACGATTGGAGTTTTTTCTAGTAAGCAAAAGTGATGGCAAACTAAGACCTAACTAGCCTAGTTCGGTTAAGGTATTAGCGTTTTTAAAATAAATCAAAACGTTAAGTTTAATATGCCATGAATTAATTTTTGGCAATTTTTTCCATTCCTCATTAGGATTACATACCTACCTGTAGCTACGTTAACATAAAAAATAATAAATGTTAAAATTAACTTAAATTGGTACTACTTTATAGAATAAGGGTGTAGCTTTTAAAGGTAGACGTAAACACTAGGATTTGAGAACCATAATTATATTATTTATAAGTTTTACGACTAGCGTGGCCTCTTAGATGCAATCAATGATCAATGGATTCTATTGCACATGGTACTACAATTAAATGATGGACTTTAAACAGAGGCAAGGAAAATTTCATGAACTAAAAAGTAGAACCAATGTATAAAAGTTTTTTTCCGTACGAATAAATGCAAAAAATATTTTTTTTCTTGAAGCCTCTGTTGTTTTAATACCTGCGCGCAGTCAGCAAGCGACGCACTCATTAATACTACATTTGTCTCGGCAAGAGACAGAATTCCTTCCTCATTCACTGTTATTAATATTGTATCAGCGTAATTATTTCCATCCTCCATCGAATGTGACACGGTTGTAATTGCTTTCATTATTATTAGTTAGTTACGATCATGTCAAAATCAAATTGGTTTCGAGATAATTAGGTGAATTTATGGCAACGGGTTTGGATTTCTTGAATTTTTGTTCTTGATACTTCGCCAAAAGCGTTATACGCATGAATGTTTAGAAATAAAATATGCGTTATAAATTTAAAATGCTCGTCATTACTGTACAATTTTAAGTTCATTCGACCACGCTGCGCCCATGAGGTGAAGGTAATAGGGAGCGTAATGAACTTGGTTACAGTGTTGGCCGAAAGTTAATGCAAATTGGAAATGCTGGCCATTATTAACCATTATAAATTGATTCGTTAACTGTAATCGTCCGTTACGGTTTAAGGTTCAATTTATAATTGGTTAATGGCCAACATTTTGAATTCGCATTAACTTTCGGCCAACACTGCTTGGTTACAATAGGAGAGGAAAAAAATATCATTAAGTAGCAAGTAGGCGCGGCGACGTTGAGATCCATTATTGTAGATGTTGTAGACGTCTGGTAACTTTGCTTTTTCCTGCAGAACGTACTTGCATTAAACGCCTGCCACCCTAAATATTTACACCAGTTAAATAACCTTCATACAAACATTACACTCGTAATTATTTTTACCATTAAAAAACGAAAATAAAATCAGGATAGGGCAAAGTAAAACAAATGATACGACTAAAGCAAACGTGTTAATACACGTGGAGAGTATAAATACCAGGCTTAAGCCGATAATGGCCGAATATAAAATAATACAGGTTAAAATTATAACAGCCCCATAACTGGGCTTAACGGAATGGCGTTGACATACTGTTATACCGGGCTGAAATATGCGCGGCTGAAGGGTTATTCTGGGTTGGAGTGTTAAGATTATTGTAACATTCTAATATATTCATCTAAAAGTTGGTCATCATGGTATGAGTAGGTAGTTTATATAAGTGGTAAAATTATTGACAAGTATTTTAACACATGATTAAGGTTTACTCGGGTAATTCCGAATGTCGAAAACTGTCGGATAATTCCGAAAGAGACTTTTATTATGATGGAATTAAGGGTGATTTTCATCTGAATTTCGGAATTATCCGACATTCGGTAATACCCGAATACACCTTACCATTAAGGTAAGGCTATAAATATCACCTGACTTTAGGTAAAGTAACTGCCAATGTTCAGAAAGCAACGTTTTCACCTTAAGAATGCTGTTAATAATGTCTCACAATGAACCTGACCTATTATAAAAAAAATATAAGTAGGTATTTTTACTTCAAACACGGAGGATTAAATTCGTCAACAGAAGAGAACAGATTTCACAAAACGGGTTAATGCCGTCATTGTATGATTTGTTTGGTCTTATTCAGCAGTTTATATCATCAAATGTCGCATGAAAAAAATTTACGAGTTAACGTAGAAAAAAGGTAAGTAAATCAGTTTAATTATGTGTGTTGGGTATTTCAACGTTCTCATCTCCAAAGTTTAATACTTTTACAAAGAAATCCAAATAAGTACACGTACAGCCATCTTGGAAAAAGATGAACACAAATAAAGAAATACAAAAAAAAATTTGAAACTTCTTAAAATTTATGAAGTCGTTTGCAAAATAGACGAGTTTTCTGCGGTTCTCCCCACCACCGGAATAACCCGTTAGTTGCGCTTGTGTCAGCATTTTTCGCCACATAATCTGAAACGGTTTTGGAGGCAATTACAAGAGTGATTTATCTTTATTATTGTTCTCGTATTCACGGAGGCTTTCGTGATTCTACCAAGAGTTACGATACTTCAACTATTTAATTACACAATAGGCTCGTTTCCACATTATCTTCATAATTTTAGAAGGTTCGTAACAAATTAAAAGTAAAAACTAATAAAATAAGAAATACAAAAGTGTCCAAGGTTCTTAAACATTAAATTTTCTATCTTCCTAAATTAAAATTGACAGGTATCATTCGATTCCTACATATTAAGACAAATAATAAATAGACCTCTTTAGACTTAAATGCAATAAATAGTCATAAAAACAGTAATTTACAATTATATAAACATTTGATCTTAAAAAGGCTTGAATCAAGCGGAAATCAATTTTCCGACCAGCAATCATTGCACCCCTCATCAGATTGGCACTCCTTACCGGCAATTAGATCAATCTACTTTGTTTATTGATAAATACACCAATCCCCTAACTAAAGTATCAGCGTTTAGAATCAATCGGCAAATACCGCGGCGCCATCAAAAGTGAGCGCGATGAAATATAGGTGAGGTGCGTGCGAGCGCCAAATGAGAATAAATAAATCAGCTTATTGCCAAAGGGGAGAGTTGAAATGAGAGTTGAAACTTTGTTTGATACTTATGATTATGCCTATAAGTGTGTGTGCTCATAGATATTGTGTACGAAAAATGTATACTTACATTACTTACCTAATCAAACCTTTAAAGGAGCAATTCTTGTATATTTATTTATATATTTCGGGGATCACGGAAACTGCTCTAACGATTTCGATTAAATTTGCTGTTTGGGGGTTTTTGGGGGTGAAAAATCGACCTAGCTAGGTGTTATCTCTGGGAAAACGCGCATTTTTGAGTTTTTATACGGTTTAGATAATAATTAGCAAAGCTCGGTTTAGATAATAAAATTAAAACGAACAGTTAGTCACCATTATGAACATTAATGAATGTTGTACGTTTATCCATTTCTATTTATTACACTTTACGGCCTTTCACCCACTATAATTATCTCAGTATCTCTCAGTTCTCAGTACCTACTATAAAATAGCTCTAAAATAACTTTGAAGTAAAATGAGAAACAGTACTTACTAATAATGCTGATAGTTTGATTAAAGCTTTTGAGACTTGTCTTTCCATTGTAATAATATAACAATCGTGGGCGAGGGTGAACGTCCGAGCGTTTTAACAAAGTTTTAATCGGTCAGAGCAAACATCACCGTTGTTGTTTCATGAAATCATGATTATTACCGCAACTGAAAACCAATTCGTAACAAGTTTGTTTATACTATACCTCTCGCGTTGAAACATGGTCCGTATAGTTCCTTCAAATCACTTGGTTGAGCTTAATAAAATAATTGAAAGAATATGTTTTTAGTATTTTTACTAAAATTTTATACACATTTGTAAATAAATTAGCGTAGGTATTAAACTCACAAAAATGTGCACAAACATTTAAAAATGAACTTATATAGGGCCTGGAACTGTCCTTAGACGTAAGAGTTACATATTTAGGTAGTGGGTACATATTGGTACTGTCAACTGACGTCTGCATTAAAATTGTCATTAGTATACGTGTTAACACGAATGATAAAAAGATAACTTTATGCTGAATATTCCCTGCAGATAAATATTGTTTGAACATTATTATTTTTTATAACAATTAAAATTGTATATTAACACCTGAAATATCGCTCCTTTTGTACTGTCTGTCTTCCCCATCTTTGTGACCGCGCATGCGCCGCGGGGCGGGATGCGCACGCTCGTGATTTACGCGGCGCGCGCACAAATTAACCGGCCCATGTACGGAGCCAGCCGCTCCTGTCACCGCCACGCGCTCTTATTTGAACAACCATCCCCATTTTTAATTTGTCTGCGTAGTTTGAGGTGCAGTTAATTGAAAGCGGCTGGGATTTAAATGAATCGCATTTTAAGCTGTCGTTCGTGGATCACGTTAAATTTTAAATGTTACCTAACTGTATTTTCAGCTTAATAGTTCTCTGTAGGTATATACTTAATTTTTATTTTACGATCTTTAAAGTCAGTTAGAATTACCTATTGTCTAGGTATTTGTAAGTAAGCAGGTTTTATAGAATTCTAATATTTCTAATACCAAATACCTACGCTCATAAATACTCCGGTAAATTCATAAAACGTAGGTATATACTTATCACTTATCACGTCCATAGCTATACATTTGTTCTTCCGCCATTTTACGACAACGCTTCACAAGATAGAAAGGAGCGTAAAATATTTCCTGGCCAGTAAAGCACAACGCTCATATACTGCTTGTCTCAAGCGCTTGTTTTTGTGGTGGGAGAATGGAGACATCAGTTGTATGAAGAAATACGCAAGTAAGTATAACGGTAGTATATGTAAGTATATAAATATCATTTAGGTACCTAATATTATTTGGTACTTTTTGGTGACGGTCAAAATTGTGCGTTAAGTCCCCAAATCCGCAATTTCTCATCGTACAATGTATTTTTACATTTTCTATGAAAATATTCTAATTTTTTTCTTTTGCAAGCTTTAATTTGAGTGACAAGCAGACGAGGCGAGGTGAAGCCGGATTGACAAGTGTGCGATAACCTTAAGGCGTTCGCAAGCAACGCGTCAACAAACACATCTGTTGACATTGAAACAGCCATATTGGATTTGAGATGTAAGGAAATGTGGCAAAACATGTTATCCGCACATACATGTATGTAGGTTAAGTTAGGTAGAGTTAGACCAAGAAAAGTCGGCAGCGATTTTGATAGCCCACGCAGTGCAAGTGTTATTTATACGTCATAATTTCATAGAAGTTTGACGTTTAAAGTAACAGTTGCACTACGACTGTCGTGGGCTATCAAAATCGCTGCAGACTTTTCTTGGTCTAACTCTAAGTACCTATATGAAATTATATGACATATAAGTATGATCTGACATTAAATTGTTGTCAAATAAAATTTCTGATTTGTCTCTTTCCTGCTTTTGTTTAGTTAACTAAAACTGCTAATTTTCCATGTTTACACTGTTGGCCTACTTCCCATTTTAGTGCATTCCTGACGATATTTTCATTCTCCAAAAAGCTAAATAATTAATAAAATAACAAGTGAGTGGATTTTTTAAGAAAAAAGATAACTCTCCACAGTCTCCAGTCTTTATCGGTAAATCGATACAATTCTTCTACCTAATAATTATCTTTCAATGTTCATATAACTAGGGGCCCGATTCGGATTTTGAAATAGACATCTATTAGACATCTTTTAGACATCACCAAGATACGATAACGATATGTTTAAGATCTAAACTGTCAAATTTGACATTTGCGCGATTCTGGAGATACTGTTGAACGATTTCCACAGGATATGACTTAGAGATCCAATTCTCATCTAATAGATATCTTACTCTATCTAACGTAAAAGTGACATTGGTTGCCCGAATTGCGCTGCAAAAGAGAACTAGTTGATATCTAAACTATAACGTATCTAGAATGGATCTAGTACGTGTCGTCTCTTGTGAATTAATATCATGAAGTTCGAATACGGCAGTAGGTACGTACAGGTTGGAGTTCTGCATTTTTACCTTGTCGCAGGTACTGTCACGCATTTGGTTCACCCATCGCCAAAAATGTTAATATATGTGTACAATATTGGCACATACCTAGCCATTCGCAAGGTAAGTAACTAGTACCTATAAATAAGCCAATATATGACAAAATGTATTTCATTTTACGTAATCTGCTCCTTTGCAAAGCGCCAGGAGAACCTCTTGGCCTGAAATAGAATCCTTTGACCGTAAGAATAGCCTTTTTGTTTTATTTCATGCATGACTAGCTTCGACATGCACGGGGTGCAATATGTACGCGAACAGAGGGCCTACCGCGAACCACGTTTGACGTGTTGCCTCTCTGTCGCACTTGAAAATTCCTACGTAAGTGTGACAGGGAGACAACACGTCGAACGTGGCTCGCGGTAGACCCTCAGTTTTAGATTAACAGTAGAGTTCATGCATTTTAAACTGGTACAATATGTCGCATGTTACATCAGGTATTTTCTTCTACTGGTGCACAAAAAGGAAAAGTACGGATATCCTATCTGTTTCCGAAATATAAGGATTTTGGAGCCTAATTTCTGGTTGTGACACGTATCGCCCAGAATCGGTCTGAGGATTTGTAATAAACACAAATATTATAAGACCCCGACATTCACTATATTCTTCCATTGATCTGTTAAATTAAGGCCGGCAGGGTAATTAATTTCCTTTCAACCTTTAATCCAGTTTTTGTACTTACTTTGGCCTGACTACACAGTACACACAGGTATCCGTGCGGATTATAAAACCAATTTAACAGCTGACATAAACTTGCCGGCTTGATATCGAGACGCCTATCAAATATTTCACAGCAACGTACCACGCGAGGACATCTGGCGCTGTGTTTCATAGCAAAGGCGAGTGCTCGCCTCACAACAATGTAGACCGTTGGTTTTTTTTTTTTTTTCGATGTGGCGCGCGCACAGGTCTTGTGAACAAGGACCCCGCTAAGGATACGGGCGAGCCTTGCTCATATGCATATCTGTCGCCAGTTTTCCCTTAGTCGCCTTATATGACACCCACGGGACGAGATGGGATGGTGCTATTCTTTTCTGATGCCGGCACCACACGGCACGTAGCCCGTTGGTTAGTCTCGGGGTCACAATGATATTTATTTAATTTATTTTATACCATGCTTCTGGTGGACAAGAGTACTGTACAGCCCAGTAGGATAAGCGGTTACAATGCTTGCAAATTCATGCAGGGATGCTACCGACGAGACGAGACGAAATCAATATTTTAGCTTTAGCTTCAATAGCTCAAATTCTACTTGACATCAAAATATTATGAATTATTAGAAAATATATAAATTCTTCAGATACCTAATTGATCGTGGTATGATATCAAAAGTTCGATTGGTCGATCCATAATTTTCATTGTGATCGAATACCTATCGAACATCGATCATTGCCGTGTAGGTAATAACTCATTTCTTCTATATAAGGTGCTACTTTATTAGTTACAGATATTTTAACACATAATACTTTACTTTAAAACAATTAACTTTAAATAGAAATTAAGACTATTTAATTTTTTTTTTTAATTTACCGAAAAAAAATTCAATTTCACTACGGTTCGGCGGGAAAACTGCAAAAGGTTATTAGGATGAAGTGGCCAAACAGTTAGGTGTTAGGTAAAATAGGTACTAGGATCTGTTCAATAAGTTCACAACGTAACAAATTTGTTTTTCAGTTTTCTCCAAAAAAACATCGTAAAAGCTATAATGTTTCATACTTAAATATACTCCAAGAACCGAGTACTATCAGCTGTATATATCTGCAACTAATAAGGTAGCACCTTATATACAAATAGTGGGAGAAAACGAAGTCTCTTTCAACATATTTATTTAATACTTGCTTTAGACGATTGCTCGGAAAGTGATTTGAATGGTACCCACTGGTGGGGCGAACGGACAGAATTCAATTATATGGAACGATAACATCTCGACACGAGTCGCATTAAGACAAACAGACGGCAAAACGCCAGTCTCTTTGCATTTACATCCACGATATGAAGTTTTTTGAATACGAATATAAATCTTAGTTGGAAGTAATATATTTACTTAGAGACGACTATATACGTACTTATTGCATGGTTTGTTGCTTATTTACCTACATTTCTGCAGCTCAAATATAGGATGTTATTTTGAACGTAAGTAAGAATGTAACGAACGTTTCGCAAGGATTAGGTACAGCTTAACTCAACTTTTGAAAGTCTTACGATTCGCCATGAGGTAACATTTTTTTGTAGAAATGAGCGAAGAAACAATACTTACTTATATTTCAGAATAACATACACATATACATAAAATATGTAATAATTGCTAGAGATTTAGGCGGGGCACCCCTAGGCCACTCTCTCCTGTGAACAATTGGTGAAACAGATGCCTTCAATTTGCATACTCCACACACAACAACATCGGGAGTATTTTGGCCTTAATCGATCCAAAACAGGAAAAAAAGAGCATCAGAAGAGACTATTTTAGTTCCATTTTCTATGTATAACAATTGAGTTAGGTAAACATTTTTAAGTAAATGAAAACACACACAAGCTCATGCTTTCTCCGGAATCAAATGAAAATATAATTAAAATAATCGGAGTCCATTTCTGCAGCCGTGCACGTCGGTCGTAGAAAGCAACTGCAGTGCAGCGCCTGCAAAATGTTGACGGCAGAATAAAGATAATGCTAGAGGAACCATTGCCACTATTGCCAGTGCTTGGCGGGTAGGAAGTGCTGTAAGTGTGCTGATGGCCTATTATTTAAAATATTCTAAATACTGCGTTTACATAAGTACTCGGTACTGCTATTCGTATACAAAATGTCTCTTTTAAAGTTTGTCATTGTAATGTTTAGTTAATAGTTAATTAACATGTAAGCAACAGTAAAGTAATGTACCTACCTAAAGCTCTCGTTATTATGCGCATTAACTAGCATTTGCATTGCTTTTCTCTACCGATTGTCATTTATTACTTTTAGTTTAAGATTTGCAACTTCTGTATATTTTATCCTCTATCCTTCCTTTTGATACACTTAAACGTTTTGCGACTTATAATAAACTTGTTACAATTTCCAAAATATATGTACATATGTCGGTGCACAGTGATATGTAAATTTTCAGAAACTAGAAAAAAATATATTGTAAGTTCTAGTTGGCGGAATCGACACTTTATTCCACAAAAATCGTAAACAGGTTAGCTCCTTAAAGATAAATACCAAACCTCAAAAGAATAAGATTGAGGCAGCATTATTCCGCTAGATAGCTCGATAGAGGATCAATTTTTCGCTCAACTCCCAAAAGCTGTATCTCCACTAACGTAGCATGCACTTATGATGTTTCACATCCCAAAATTGTCGGGGTAATCGTTCGTGAGTCATCGATAAACGAACCGATTTAAGTTCGCTCCCCGTAGAGCTGAACTTTAAATTGCTACGAAGGAATTTTACTTTGAAGGACTCGGGAGCGTCAGAGGTGTCATTGATAGTTATAGTTGGTTATAGTTTACGGCGCCGGCGCCGTGTTGCTGACTTGGTTTGACTTTGGGATTTAGCTACCTACCTACAATGAGTTCTTGGAACTTATTGTAATTTGCTTGACTTTGCACACAACGCTCTCACTCGGGGTAATACTTTTTCTGTAACTTTTTAGGGTTACGAATAGTAGGAAAGTATTTTTTGCGAATTTATACAGGTATGTTTTTACACCTATTTGTTTTTGTGTGCTATTTCTCTCTCTGTGGTCGCTCCCTCATGACTGAGGATCGTGGTCATCGGTGGATGTGGATGCTCCACACCTGGTCTTTATGATCTGCCTCTAACGGTGCCTGTTCATCGCGTCTCTGACAACCGAGCAGAAGTTGGTTGAGGATGGGGCCCCTTTTAATTGATCGCTCCATCTTGTTGGAGATCGTCCTCGGCTTCGTTTGCCCTCCGTGTTTCCAACAATGATCAGCTTTTCAAGGCTTTCATCTCCCCTCGTCATTATTGTAGCCGGAGTAGGACAGTATGCGCTGCTGGCAGACTTTGAATAGGCGAGTTCGGACACGAAGCTGTGAAAGGATCGATACATTGGTGCGCATAGCGGTCCAAGGTCCAAGGTATCCTCAACATACGCCTCCAGCACCACATCTCGAATGCATCGATCCTTTGCCTTTCTCGTCGTGCTATTTCTATGACATGATTAATAACGTTCACAACAACCTTGGTGGATCTTAGAACAAAAGAGTTGAGTTGGATTCTTCTCTGGACAACAGCTTGATTTAAAACTCTAAACTGCAAAATTGCTAATGACGAGCTAAAGATTACCTATACGCCTATACTATAGCAATTCAATCAACTTGTAGAAAATACCAAAATCTTTTTTATATCCTCCTGGTTTTTCACGCGCTAATTCCTGCTGTGGAATGGAAAAAATTAAACTTCTATATAAAAGTTTATTGGTTTACACTCACATGCAATGCCTGCCGAAAGTAACGTCTACCCGCATTTGTCTATGAATTACAAAGCAGATACGCGCCAAAATCGTACACATTGCACGGACTTAATACCTACTCTCAATTCGCAAAAGGATTTATGCTTGGATCTAAAATTTGAGACACACGGTCGAATGTAACCGAAATCCGAAACAATTATTGGTCTTAATATTTTTATGTTCTTTTAAATGTAAACGTTTATCTCGTTATAAAATTTATGAATACCTACGAATGAAGTATACTAATAAAATTCACAAAAATCCTTTACAATTTAAACCCAATAAATTCCCGTAAAACTATGAAACTCTTGATCATGCTATAAGCAACTATAAGTATGCATAAAAAAAAACATACCTAGTTACTAATTGTAAGGATTGACCAGCTTCCGTCCGGTCTTTTTTTTTGGGCCCAGTATCTTACGGAGGATCTTCCTCTCGGCCACTAGCAGCATGTTTTCTTCCTTGAGTGTCAGTGTCCACGCTTCGCATCCGTAGGTTAGGATTGGGCGAATCACGGTCTTATAGATTCGGATTTTGGCCCGTCTACTTAGGAGCTTGGCACTAACACCTTATGAAGGGCTGCACTGCATCGCAAGGTATTCTGGATCCTGATATTGATATCCTCGTCACGATTGTTGGTGTCTGTAAAGGTGCAGCCTAAGTATTTAAATTTTGACACTCCTTTGTACTTTATATCTCCTACATTTAGATTCTGGGGTGGAGCGCGGGTATTTTTATAGCGTCGCATGTGGAGATACTCGGTCTTTTCGTGATATCGCTGGTGCGACATGGTGGAGGCGGACCTGCGCGAACTTCGAGTCAGCAATTGGCGAGAGGTCGCACAGGACCGAGAAAAGTGGCGCTGTCTTGTGTCGGAGGCCAAGTCTCATTTTGGGTCGCTGAGCCAACGGAGTAAGTAGTAAGTAAGTTACTAGTTGTCGGTACGTATAGAATGATATACCTACATACCTTCGGCTTGATTCTAATTTTAATATACCTACGTCTAAAACTAGTTCTGGATGGATCAAATTTTTGACGTATATTAAAATTAAAATCAGGCGGATAGAAATATTCACAAATTAAAGTAATATGCAGGCTTGAAAACTTTTTTATTCGAATATTATAGATATAAAAATAACAAATATGTCTGCTATTTTTTATTATATTCCCGAATCTAACGTGCCGCAGACATTACTGGGGTACAGACATCGTTGTATAAATTGTGAGTAGGTACGACGGTCCTTGCGGCAACTTTATTCAACAGTAGCGATCAGCTGATGATGATGAAGATTATAAACAGAACGCCTGGCATCTAACGCAGCGTACTACGTAGGCGAACAACACGCGACGCGAAGCGAAGCGATGCGGCGCGGGGTGAATCAATCCTTTGATACCTATAGAAGTGTCCTACGTGGGCGATCTCGTTGCGAACGCGAACGCCTTGGGCCCGCCGCGCCGCGCCGCGCTGCGTCGCGTCGCTTTCGCGAGTTGTTCGCTTAAGTAAGACGCAGAGTAAAAGCAGTGTGTCACAACCCGCCAATACGTCTGGCAGCAAGCCACCGGGCTCGTTTATATATCATCGTGTTTTGACACGTCCACGTACCGCGGTGAGCGGAATGGAAGACCCTGGATTCACGTGCGGACATTTGTTAATGTTGCATTTTGCCACAGAAAATGTCAAAACCTACATGTAGGTGTTCTGAAGATTTGACAGCTCCTATAGCAATGCAGTCAACAACAATGCTGCGCTACTATGATCGCAAATATAATGTACCTAATCTAGAATTTCGTACAACTCTGAACCTTCAAACAATGGAATGCCCTTCGTGCGACCTTGTATACAGTTTTCCCAAAATCTCAGGTGAGATATAAACATGTCCATAAAGTGGTATCACATCGTCTATAAATACGAAATACAACCGGATACGGACCGGACGCGGGTGGCGCTTTCAGGGGCATTCCAATCCCTAACCGACCAAGGGCGATTTGGAAGCTTAAGCTTAACAGTGTAAATTTACTCTCCGATGATGATTAGTTGTTATGGATCCCTAGCTCACATTGTACTAGCTTAACCAAGAGCTCCGTTCACACGCTTTCGCGCAAGTTATGCGAATACGCGGTATGTTTATGTTTCACGCGTTCCGGCAGTTAGACCGTACCATCCGGTCATTTCCATACGGTTGCTTCTTTTATTCGCAGCAGAAATGTAAGCGAGCATTGAATTTATTTGCTGAGGTTCGTTGCCGCTAATATGTAAAGTTACTAGCAAAAATGCAGGTGTCGTCGAATTTTTAACCCTTTCACTTCACAATGGTGTTACGATATTGAAGAGCACGCTACGGCGTAGCGCTACGAAATGAGTGGCCACGAGGTTGATTCTAATATAATAATTTGTTGTGGTTTGAACTGGTTTTGATATGACTTTGACGATCGTCTGTGATTTTCACTTCGCGACTTTCACTTCATTTCGCATGGACCAATCAGCGTGAAATCTGATCTTCGAATTCGTATCAAATTAACGTACGTACTCCCCATTTCCCTTTCTAAATACTAACATTACTTACTACGGTTATGTGAATCCTGGCCTCCAAGAAAAGACAAAACAAAACACACCATGTTTCTCGGTCTTGCGATAGCTCTCGCCAGTCCCCATGGCCGAGGATAAGCAGATCTCGAGCAACTACGTCGTTCCAGCGGTAGGTACCTATGACGTCCAATTGGGCGTCTCCCATTTCGTTGTCCCGAGTACGCTCTCGTCACGGCACGATCCTCTCCCATTCTCTCTAAATGTCCGAGCCAATGTAAGCTTAGCCACTTTTGTCTCTCAGTATTCCGCCAGTATATCGGAACACATCCTTATTTCTATAGCAACAGAGTTATATTACGATATTTGGCCGACTGCTGACTGTACGTTTGCTTATTTTCACCAGGTCGTTTCGCTCAAAAATATCTGAACATGCACTTAAATTTTATCTACCTACATTATAACTTGCATCAACTTTGTATTTTTGGCCCGTCTCGGCAGCCCGGTCCCAGGACGAATTTGTTTGCCGAAGCTGTGAAAGTAAATCTGAATAACATAACTCAAAAAGAAATTTAAAACAACAAAATACAAATTACTATTGATATTGATAAGTCATTATCAGTCATTATATGGCATGTCACTCGTATGGGCATAAACTAAGGTAAAAGGTTGAGGTTGACAGCACTTTTTATTTTACTTCGAGTAAAAAAGGCCGAAATCACTGCATACCAACATAACAAACATAATTTTGGTTATTTGAAGTTCGAAACGAAACCAACCGAGAGTTTCCGAAAAAAGCCGATAGTCGTAAAATGAAGAATGTTATGAAAATTTCTTTTGCTTATTGTAAATTAAATACGCATCGAAAGCGATAGTTTTTATGCTCTAGTTATATTCTCATACTTAGATAATAGATTAGAACAGTTTTTTCTTATCATACGTGCGTCGTATTTGAGAAACGTGTCAAAAACTTTTTTAGAAATTTGTAAGGCGCCATCTCGCTTCTTCCCTCGTTTTTTATCCCGTTCTGGTTTTTCAATTTTATATATATGATGATGATGATAGATAAAGTGAGAGTACAAAATTATTAAATAAACATGATGCTTGTTCCGTTTTGCTGCAGGATTTTTTTCATACGAATGACAAAATAAATATTAATATCCTTACAAATTCGGAAATATTACTTCTGTTTGCCACATAAGGGACAATGATGAATGGAATCTCAGACGTCATTGTAATAGTACAAATATGACTAAATTCTAATCCATTCTTAGAGTTCATTCATTTTATAGTCCAGTGCATAAAAACTTTTCCTCCTGAAGTGTACTTAATTAAAAACTTAACAACCACAACACCCTAAAGCACTTTTAGCAACAATAACACGATAATATGAAATACCTAACAAATAACACGTCCAATTTAGCTGAAACTCCCTGAATTATAGTGGGGGCATATAAATCCGATCTGCTTTTACTCTGGTCAGTCTGTGTAATGTACAGAGGAATGCACTTTCGCCCTCATTACCCTCCTGGGTATAGCACAGTACACAGTGTTGAAAGTTTGGAAAAAGTAATGGTACTTACTTACAGTTGGTCAAACCAATTTGTCAGTCAGTAAAAACCAGGAAAACTATACTCATCCTTTTCTTTTGGGTGCTAGTAGGTACTAGTGTAAGACAAAGATAGTTTGATTCTATCTGTCTATTATTGAAATGTGACAGTCCTTTGACAAACTATAATCATAGGATATAATTAATAGGAGACGATATTTTATTATTTTCTTTGGCTACGTGGATAAAAACTCGGTAGAGTTAGACTAAGAAAAATCTGCAGCGATTTTGATAACCCACGTAGTGCAAGTGTTATTTATTCGTCATAATTTAATATAAGTTTGACATTTAAAATAATACTTGCACTGCGTGGGCTATCAAAATCTCTGCAGACTTTTCTTGGTCTAGCTCTAATAATTATTTAACATATATTTAGTATTTTTTTATATACTACGAGTAACAAACTGTGGAGATCTAAAATAGTACATACGAGTATCATAAATCATACCTATTTTAATGAATATCTGAACAAACATATTTGAAATAATATGTATATTTCTAACCGGACCCCAGGCTCCCATGAGAAGTGGACCCCAGGCTCCCATGAGCCGTGGCAAAATGCCGGGATAACGCGAGGAAGATGATGATGATTGATGATGTATATTTCTAAACAGCTTTCCTATTGTTTTTACCGAAGACACTGGCGGGGTGGTGTTCGTAATAATTAACATGGCAACTTTCCCGGTCGCAGGTGACACCGGCATTCTCGTGGTTACTTGACTTTCTTTAACAGCTTAGATGCTCTCATTAAAACTCTCCTCCATTTTCTATACTCGGAATTTCAACAAAGCCATTTTTCAGTTGCGCTGCACACTTCATCATAACTTTCCTTTTTAGGTTTATTAGGTTTACCGTAGGCGACGAATTGCTTCAAATATTGCACGTTTGGTCAATTTTATTACGTTGATCTTATTAGCCGAGCACAATCTTTAAACAAACAATTTTTTGCTTTTGACCAAACCTTATTTTCTCCAAAAAAAAAGGAACGAATCCTTTCAAAGCGCACAAGCGATGCTTATTACAACAAAAGGCTGGAATTGGACAGCATAACAAAGACATTAAGTCAAAGAGCGCGGACATTATGCCTCCAATGATTCGACCCGGTTTTGCCGTCCGGTTTCCTGAACGCTCCGCGAACGTTTTTTTTACAGAACACTTCCTTTCCAGCCTCTGTCCCGTAATTGCCCATTTCGGTGACTTGAATGAAGTATTTGCATGTTTAGATTTAGTGTTCGATTTAGGGGGAACCGTGTCGTTTTTTGGATAAATTGCTAAAGGGAACGGGGAATGAAAAGGAAAGCCTTTCCGGTATTTCAAATTGGAGTCCTATATTGCATAAATGGGGAGTGTTTTGTAAGTCTTGAAAAAAATAGTAAATTATTTTACGTTTTGCCTTCAAATGCTAATAAAAGAACATAAAGGAAAATGGTAATGATCAAAATCCTATTAAATAAAACTGACTGTCCGAATCGCAAAGCAATCCGAAAAAACTCATCGCAAACGCTGTTATTCAAACGAAGCTGGCTAAATGGGCATTAAAAGTGATAAAATATCTATTTAGCTTTTCGCAGCGGACGTTTTCCCCGTTTTTGGGAAATGTGTTTCCTTCCCATCAACGTTTGGCGACGGCGTAATTGCGTTTTATGTTTCTGAGATAAAGCGTGATAAGTTTTTCTTGGTTTATCACACAATTACTGTCACTGATTTCGGAGTGCCTTTGGATGTTTTTTTAAAGATTTCTCACGATGTGTTTAACTGCTGCTACGACAAGCCAAGACTAGATTAAGTAAATTGTTTAAAAGAAAACTTTAAAAGCTAATCAGCCGAAACGTAATAAAACTGAATGGTTACATAATGGTTAATTCAATATAACAACAAAATTTGTTAACTGTTACTTAAATATGTATAAAAAAAATACTAGCAATGAAAACGAGTTAATTTGTGTGCCATAATATTTCTCTAGAAATGTGACATCACAAAAATCCTCGTTTTCGTGATAGTGATAAACGCCTTGCACACTACAAGTATTTTAGTATTGATTCTACGTGATTACATTATTTATATCTCGAAACCTCCCACGTTTTTACTTGTCATTTCTAGTTAAATAGTGAACGCTCGACGCACTCATAATCAAATTGTATTTGAAACAAGATAGATAAAGCTACAAAGGAAAGTCTAACCTGTTAAATAAGATTTTTCTCGAGTACGCGATCAGTCCCAAGAGGCCTCAGTCTTACGTAAACTCATTTGGACAGAATATGTCCTCGTAAGTCTTCTGAGCTCCAGCTTCGCTCACCTTACTTAATTCAGTAACTGGTGCTAGGAATGCAACTACGTTAGACACGATAGAGATATCTACATCTCACCTCTATGTATTGCTGCGTCCCTATCGTTAGTTATTGAATTATAAACCTACGTAAGGAGTGTGAAGCGCTTGAAGTGGTTTGATTATTAAAGGCACACGCTAGTATACAGAATAAGGAAGCAAATATACAATATGGTGATTTTTACTGAGGTTAGGTTTTACTATTGCACTAAAAAAGGGAATTTTCTTCGACTATATAGTCATAATAACAATAGAACCTATGATATTTTTGTATTCGCCAAATACCTGTAAAACGTTAAAAAGGTGATGCAATAATAAGTTTCTAATAATGGATCTTTATTACTTTCGGAGCCGCGGAGCCTGCTTTATGAAATCAACCCACATTGTTAACCCTATTTATAACCTTGTTTCTCTTCGAAACTTTTTCTCTTGTCAAAAAACCATGTATTACGCAAATAGGTATTTTTTAGGGTTCCGTACCCAAAGGGTATAAACGAGATTCTATTACTAAGACTACAAGTCTGTCATCAGACACATAAACCGAGTCTCATGAACCGTGATAGCTAGTGTTAAAATTTTCACAGATGATGTATTTCTGTTGCCGCTATAATAACAAATACTAAAAACTACGGAGCCCTCAGTAGGAGGGTCCGACTCGCACTTGTCCGGTTTTTTATAAATTATTCTCATAGAGTAGTATTCGTTTCAGCCAGCAGGAACATAACCATGAAGTCCGTGGCTCTGCAAATACGGCGCGGCCGTAGTTCGCGTCCGCGCGTGACGTGGAATAATCTGGAACGAGAACCTTGGTTGGCTAACTCGACCGCTAGATTTGTCAGGATCGTAAGTAAATATAGACGGGCTGTGAAGTAATATGTTACAGGATAGGATTAGGCAGTAGCTTTTAACTACAAAGTAACATAACCAGGGAGGTAAGTAGTAGAAATAAAACTGGAGCAGCACAACTAAGGGGGAAGTACGGTAAGCTGCAGAGATAACTGACCCCCCTGCATGGAAACTTGTTGGCAGGGGATCAGTAATCTCTGCAGCTTACTTTACATCTACTTTATAGAAGTTTGCAAGAGCTCCTAAAGATGAACTGTGTCTGCCAAAGCATGCAAACACCCATTCACTACACCAGAAATGACAATCGAAAGCTCTTCAATTGTTTTTGAATTATTCCAAGTACAATGTATTGCTGCGTCCCTTATGATATTTCATTCAAATAGATTTTGCAATGTAACTGAGGGCTTCCATACCTGGTGGGTCAGCATATAAGTATGTCCCTTATAGTGTCAAGAAACTGAATCCTGAATCCTCAGTCCCGTTTGCTTTAAACGATCATGCTACGACGGACACTGTCCCATTTCCTCATCTCGAAAATTCCCTAAGCTCTTGATCGGATTGTAAACTCCACGACTAGTTGCGAAGATCACCTCTGGTTTTACACTAATTAACATTAACATGCAATTAAAAGTGGAACCCAGTTTATGCGTGACCGGGTAATTGATCCAGCGGACCAGCCCACATGCGTATATTGGGCTAAGTATTACAAATGGCGGCGAGGCATGCGATCGACTACACTTTACTTACACAGTCCGTAGGAAGCAAAATAATTAAGCGGTAGATTAAGCAATTATTTACAAACGGAATACAAACCTGTGTTAAGATGTGACTTACGATATAACCATATTAAAAAAAACTTAAACTAACCTAAGTTTAAGTCACAGGCCATTTTTGAGTGTCGGAAAAAATATCAGTAATATGAAAAGTTTTTAAAAGCTCTTGCTCCATGTAAGCGTTTAGTAGGTGCTTTTATTGAACGTATTAAGTAAATAATCATCTAAGTATAATATAATAATATTACAGGTGATGAACTTAAACAACCTAAAACTTGGTTTTAAGTGCACATTAAGAATTAAAGCAGAAATCGTGTAGAGGGACCTTAAACGGCACATGATCTAAGTATAACCTAAATAATAAATATTTTACAGGTTTTGAACTTAAACTACCTAAAACTAAGTTTTACCAAAAATAACTATATTAAACATAGGTTCACATTTAGAATTAAAGCGGAAATCGTGTCGGAGCGGGCCTTAAACGACACCTGTCTCGACATCCGCCGGAATCAAATACGACGAAATACCTATGAATAAAATTATTTACCCACTGAAAAATTTCAAATAGAGACTACTAAAATGTTACTGCGAAATTGCTTTCGCATCTGAAATTTTTCAGTGCTAAACTCGGCTGTTAAATCCGAATGTTTCAGTGTTATGAATTTTGAATCCTACATGAATGGTTTGGTCTAGCTTTCTATACGGAAGATCTGGATGATTGCCTGTCTGTGTATCGTAAATATGACTCAAAACTAATCTGTTTTTACCCTACTACGTCAAGCTAAAATGAAGGTTTATGGTTTTAGTAGTGTTTATAATGGTTGCTTCCGCTGTAGCAGTAGCTTTGCCGGCTACGTAATATGTTCCTCAAAGTTTAGATAAAGGTATAGGTACAAACGGGTATCAGGCAAGCGCAAGTCCTACAAATATCACGCATACAAATATTAAAGTAGTAAAGTCGTACTAAAAAGTTCCGACCATTGTACAAAATTTAACAACAAGCAGGTAGGTAAGTACTATGTACAAATGTGATACAAATGCAGTAAAAAAATTAAAACCATGATGAGATGACGATTGACGAGCAACATTGAAGTATGGAAGAAAAAGACATGTTACGCCGAACCCAAGTACTTAAATGGGACAAGGGCAAGTAAATGGTGACACCGAAAAAAATCGCGCCTAATATAAGTTTTATGAACATATGAACTGTCTAAAACATACCCGATGCCGATCTTCTATTCTCTAACCGCCCACAAATTAAAACATAGAGAAGGCAAATAAATATTTTAAAAAATAAAGATTCAGAATACAGATTTAGAGCTTCTCAGGAGCTTCTTCGACGACCCTAGCTTTCTTAGGTTTGTGTTTTGTGTCAAATGGTGTAGTTGTATCTTCAGTAATTTCTTGTGTAGTGTGTACTGATATGACCGGTGTTTCATCGTCTACTTGTTCAGTGGTGATTTGTGTGGTTTCTGTAACTGGACCCTTCTTACGCTTGATGATTCTCTTGGTAGTTTTCTTTGTGACGATCTTACCTTCGGGCGTCGTTTCGCTCTGTTCTGCTACCTCTTCTGGTAGCTCGATGGTTTCTACTGGTGTGATCTGTTCATCCTCTGGCACTGGTGCAACCGTCACGGTTGTAATGGGTTCTTCACCCTCTCTTTCGATTGTTGTGATTTCGGTAACTGGTTCTCTTGGGCCCTTTTTGATGACGCGCTTGGTAGTTTTGACCTTCTTTACATCACCAGTTTCGGTACGCACTTGCGTGATCTCGACCTTCTCAGGAGCTTCCTCGACGACCCTAGCTTCCTCAGGTGTGTGTTTTGTGTCAAATGGTGTAGTTGTATCATCAGTTATTTCTTGTGTGGTGTGTACTGATATGACAGGTGTTTCATCTTCTACTTGTTCAGTGGTGATTTGTGTGGTTTCTGTAAGTGGACCCTTCTTACGCTTGATGATTCTTCTGGTAGTTTTCTTTTTGACTGTCTTACCTTCGGGCGTCGTTTCGCTCTGTTCTGCTACCTCTTCTGGTAGCTCGATGGTTTCTACTGGTGTGATCTGTGTGTTTGAAGCCTTTTAATGTCTGAGCGGCTAAAGGCTACATCTTCTTAGGGTGCTGTCTCCTGCCAGAGGTTGGCTATCATTAGGGCTATTTTCAATTTTGACGCTGCAGCTCGAAACAGCGATCTGGTGCTCATCTTGAACCAGCACCTGAGGTTTTTGAGCCACGAGGTACGTCTTCTTCCACATTTTCGTTTTCCCTGGATTTTTCCCTGTATTATCAGCTGGAGGAGGTGGTAGGGTCATTTCGTAATACATGACCAAAGTACCTACTGCAGTTTCCTAATCTTTATAGTATCTAAAATCTCTCTTTTCTTTTGCACTCTCTGCAGCACGCTGTCATTGGTTACTCTCCGTCCAGTATTCAGTATCAGTATTCTCCAAAGGCTACATAGAACAGTAAAAAGTAGATATAAAGGAGTGAACATTTAAACTCGGTATTATGATATAAGGATTTGCAGCTGGCATCAGTGACCCAAATTGGAAAAGTGAGCACGTGCGACGCGACCCGCGATGACTGCGTCGCCCGATAAACACGGTGACGCGATTCTACCAATGCTTTATTAAGCTTTTACCACTATTTTCGCACATTTATTTGATGGCATTTTTCAGTTTTTGGTTGAGGGCAAAATTGTGTTTAAATTGTAAAAGTAGGAAATGAGAGTTGAATTCAGAAATTTATACAGTGGTAGAAATTAATACTTAGGTAAGTACCTACTTCAATTTAAAGTATATAAATAAATTTATAGGTACTTACTATATTTTATTCGTAAAATATGATATTAAATTAGAGAGTCATATCATAAAAAAAAGGACACGGGAATGTATCAGAATTGTACCTAAATTTATAAAACTCCTCCGTGGCGCTCCGCTACGTTTCGGGCATCGGATTTCTATTGACTGACGTTAACTAATTTGCCCAAGCTTCCCTTATCTTAACAATGCTACTGCTGCACAATGTACTTACAATAAACCTTAAATGGCTCAACACTTAAAGAAAACTTTTAAGTGGTAAAATAAAAGTATGTTTACGTAAATTTATGGTTTTGTAAATAATTGTGATATCAACATTCGTCATCGTCTTTACAAAATCATAAGATAGCGAAATTCTACAAACATTGACCCAGAACAAACACGTGGCTACTTTGAAAGTAGCCAGAGCCAACCATTTAAGTACACAGCTAAATAATGAAATTAATTCTATATCTAAGTGGTGTGACCGTTGCTTGGGGTGCTTGACAAATGACCCGAGCTCCGATAAACGACCACATTCGCTCTTTAATAGAATTAACTGCGGTGATTAATTGGTAAAAGTGGCGTAATGGGCTCATTTAATCATGATATCTACTTATAGATATGGAACAAAAATACGAAATTGTCTTTATTCTTCGGTTTTTTACGTGTTGCACCTAGCGATACATGAGTAAGCGAAGAACTCATTGAGAACGCAACAACATAGTACCGAAAGCAAAATACGTTTGTGTTATTCAAAGGACCATGGGCAACTTTGTATGGAGCCTAGACCCAACGCCAACAGAAATGAGAGTAAGGTCATTAGATAGGTATTTATATGTACTTCATTTTGTTCTATGGGCACCAAGCGGAATTCCATTGCAGAACTGAGATATTGGTATTTTAGCCAAAATGTCGTCACCCTTATTACCTAGGCAATAGAGTCCAAGTAAGTAAATTAATTGCTGCAGGGTAGATTTTCGCGCACCGCCGGGCGTACACACTGAATGATTGGCCGCGCTCGCCCGGCGGTGGACTCTATTGCCTAGGTAATAAGGGTGACGACATTTTGACTAAAATACCAATATCTCAGTTCTGCAATGGAATTCCGCTTGGTGCCCATAGAACGAAATGAAGTACAGAGAAATACCTATCAAATGACCTAACTCTCAACTCTGTTGGTTTTGGGGCCATCTTGACGCATAGGGGCTACTCATAAATTACGTCATTTCAAATTAGGGGGGGTGGGGTCTGGACATCGAATGATGGTAGCATGACGTAGGAAGAAACGGGGTCATTCGAAGCATGATTTTTGGATGAATTTAGGGGGGGAAGGTCAAAAATCGATGACGTAATTTATGGACAGCCCCATAGTCCTTTTTTAAAGTTTTTGAGAATTCCAGATATTTGTCAATTTGCGCTCATACCAACACGAGACGCATAACGATTCCGCGCATGCATGCAAACTTTCGTCAAAACAAATTGGCAAAGAGTGAAATTCCTAAAACGCTACCTACCGCTAGCGCGGCCACGGAGCGCGCGACACTAACTTGCAGAGGCGGTGGGACGTGCCTTGCATGTTTAATGTCGAAAAGCGGATTGAATGAAACTATTGTTCAGGAGTGGAGTAAAAAAAGTTTGAGCCGCTTGTTTGAGTAACGGGTTCCGTTGTAGTGTGGTTAAGGAGCGTTTACTTTGCCCGAAACCGGGGAGTTTGATGTTCTTGTTAAGTTTTTTTCTTGTTGTGAGTGCAATATTTGTATTGTAATGAGAGAAGTAGTAGGATAGAAGTTTTGCTTAAGTTCAACGTTGGCTAAAAGGTTATTTGAAAATATTAAGCGTACAATATAAGTAATAATAATTATCTAGATGATTGAAATGAAATATATGTCCTTTGGTTTATCTCTAAATTTATATATAATAGTTAGTAACTATGAATGAAATATTGCGTCAATCGTGATTATTACTATAGTGTTTATTTAACACATGGCAGTATTTTTTTTATAATAATTTAATAATATTAACATTTTGTATGTGTGTGGTGGTCAAAAATCGAGGGTTCAAACCTATGTCGTGTCATATAGAGCAGAAACATCGTTCTCAAGCATAATGCGTAAAGTTGACTAATAATTTGGTTAGAATCTATATGGGCGAGCCAGACGAGAGGTTAACTGCCAGAAGATTCCTAGAACTCCCCAATACTACGGTTGAGGTGAAGAAGGTACACAATGCCTTTCAAACCGAACAGTTTGTCTCTTCAGTCAAATTGAATAAGATTCCCGTCGAGCATTGTTATAGTTACGCTCTTTTTCACCGGGACTGTTGTGAACACATTTCAGTATCAGTCTGAGGCAATGTTTTTGTCTTTGTGTTTTCCTACTACAGACGACGTTTAGAAAAACCTAAAGCTAACAATAGGTAGGTACATGAGATTTTTGATATTAAGGAAAAATTTTAAGGCTGTAAAATAGGCGCACAACTGTCGTGCGCCTATCCATCGATATTTCATTATTACTAATATTAATACTTACTTAAAGAAGTCTTATTACAATTGCACCTCCACTAATTATCTAGTAATAATGACACTCAACACTATAGGCGTTGGAGTTGCAGATAGTGTCCAAAAAGTTGAAAACGTTCTCAAATATTTCTGAAAATTTACGAACAAACATTTTTATTTTGAATACTTATGGAAATTTTCGTGGGAAAATTTTCCGTTCCGTTTACATTCAAGGTCAACAAAAACGGGTTAATATTAATAATCTTCTCCTAATAATGTATCTCCATGTACATAGGTACATACTGTACCTGTACTGTACTGTAAATAGTTACAGTAGTTTGCAAACAAGTAGAAAATGAGTATAGGTAAGTAAATATGTTTGCTGAAAGTAATCCCTTAAATAAATGGATAATTTCGCCTTCATACACATTAATAGTGTTTTGTGCTTATTATTTTTGTCATGAAAGTAAAGTGAACTGCTACTAGAATTTAATAAAAACCATTCGTTTCGCTGGTGGTCGCCATTTCCATAGCGGTGAATCTGCGTCACGTGGGCGGCCGCAGAACTGCTTTTTGATAGACAGCCGCGGCCGCCACTGACGTTTAATGCGCGTGCCCCGAACAGCTGCGTTCAACAAGCGCTTTACATTGGCCATACGAGTGCCTAGTATAACTGAATCCCGAGTTTCACTTTAAACTGACATCGTGTAGTGATCATAACTACAGGTGTGCAGTTGTGCAAAATGTTCCCGCGATTCACTTTAAACTGACATCGTGTAGTGATCATAATTACAGGAGTGTAGCTGTGCAAAATTTTAGAAAAGTTCTCGGGAATTTCAAGAAAATTTTATAGGAAATGAGACTTTAGTTTTTGAAATGGAAAATTTCGATCGACATACAAATTGATGAGAAATATCTATCTGTAATTCTTCCATATAGAAATTTGGCAATTTTGGAAATTCTCCGACGGCACATCAGTGATCATAATTATTTAGGTGTCGGGTGACGCAGCATGTGAAGACCTAAAACAAGGAAGTCTGAAGATAATAGTGAATACATGATAATTATTGATACTTTACACCTACAGAGACAACTAGAGAGAGTATGTACTCGTAGCATAATTATTATTAGTGAACTAAAACCTATGTTAGAAGCAATGCTGGTGTTTTACAAATTCTTCACATGAAATCCTTCTCCAACCAGTTCATCTGTTTGGGAGCTACGATCGCGCAGACCGATACAGATACACACGTTAAGCTTATAACATCCCATTCTGTGTCGGGGGTTATATAGTAGTTCACCTGTGGTGAAGGATCTGCAGTCTTTGTTAATACACCTCGCGGGGAATTTTTCATTTAACCCCATTCCGTGATAAATTATAGTGGGTTTTTGGTCGGATCGGTTTGACGCAATTGCAACGATTGTTTTATTTAATTACTGCACTTGTTTCGACTATAGTATACGTGCGTCAGATAATTAATTGGGTTGCAAATATTTTGGTGAACCCATTTGAATGGAACTATTTAAATTAGTTTATTTAAAAAAAGTTTTATGTGGTATTATTGTGGTATTTATTATTCCACCGTTATGGTAAACTAGCAGAAAATAATAAAAATAGCTGGAACACTATTTTGTAAATATTATTTGTTTTTTTTTCAGGTTTAGATGATGAAAATGAGAAGGGGAATTGGCCAGGAGTGGGACATTAATAAATAAGACAAAAAAACCTGTTGTACATTTTCTGCTATTGCTATCATGAATTTTGTGCTAGAACGGATGCAAAATGTGCCAACTGTTCCAAGTCGCCTGCGGAGAAAAACTTCTGAATGTGAATTATTCTGCAAATTTTATTAATTACACATATATAGTTCTTGACAGTTAACTTGTAAATGCATTATTTCAATACTACTATTTTCCAGCTTCATGTTCAAACTTTTAGTTAGGTACTAGAAGAGCTCATAGCTTCGTGGAATCTGCACGTTTATGTACGTACAGTCAAGTGTAAAAATATGGGTGCACTCATCATACTCAAAAATATGTCCCATAGCTCTTATGTCAGCGAATTAAGAACTATGGGACATATTTTTGAGTAAGTTGAATACCGTACATAGATTGCGACATAGGTTGCAGTTATTTGATGAATGACTTGTTTGAGTGGTTAAGTTTGTGTTTTAGAAGGTACTTAAGATCGGTGATCTGGGTACTTAACCAATTCTATAAATTAAAAAAAGTTATAGCTTAGGCAAAGATATTTAATAAATATTTATAAAGTAATCTAATATCGGAAGATCAGCGCTGGAAGTCGCCAGCAACATGCTGAGGTGAGACCATTTCGTGGCACTCTCTCTTTTTTTTATGTTTTCTCTGTTCAGTTTTAAGTTTTTATTTTGTGTTTGTGCTCACGAATAAAATTATTTCTATTTCTATTCTATTTCTATTTCTAATAGAAAATCCCATTTAAGCTTACGTTTGTAAACAATAAAAATCCATATGGCTAAAAAGTCGGGCTTAACATGTTAAAATCGGCGGAAGCCGTTTTTATTTACTGTTGCGTACAACGTAGCTTTGAATATCCAATAGTTAAGTTTTTAAAAATAACGGTTTCAAAAGGAAATACATGCGGCGGAGGAAGGCCACTAAAATACTAAATAAACACAATTAACAATTGCGAAGGAGATTAGGTATTAAATAAATAGGTCACAAATCAAAGAATATTTTTCCCTGACATTGTCATAAGAAAAATGCATTTTTTACATGGTCATTCGGCGAACCTAATATTGCTTTAATTGTGATGTTGTGTTTTTCTTGTTCCAGAATAAGTTAGGTAATGCCATTTATTAAATAAAATGTTACGAGTAGCGTAGAGTACTGAGTTACCTTGCTATTATAGCCAATTGTAAAAACCACCAATGGTGTGACTAATTGATATAAAAAAAATTAAATGGTGCAGCTATGTCGGTGCCTTAAAAAACAACGAAGTTAAATAGTTAATTGTTTTACAAGGGGGCAAAGTTGTTGTTTAACCGCTCGTGCTAATATTGATACCCGAGCAAGCGAAACATTCCAAAATTGGAATTCCCAAAAATTGAATCTTGAGCGTTGCGAGGGTTTCAAAGCACGAGGGTTAAACAAAATTTGCCCCCGAGTGAAACACAAAATTTTTCACCACACCAACCCGATGCAAATATTAAATGTAAAATATCAAACAAAATCAAACCAAATCAAATCCAAATTAATGTTATTAAATATTTATCATCCAAAATCATCATTCAATTCTACCAGCAAACATAAGAAAACAACTCAAAATTTGCATTCGATTACTTTGTCTCCCATGTGAATAAAATGCAAATTTGCTATCAGTTTTTGAAGTGCAAAGTAAGCTTTTCCGAGCTGATGTGGTGAAAACAAATATATGTGATTTTGGGAAAACAGATGGAAAAAAATGTAACGCCATTATTATTCCTTGTATGGGAATATTCTTGACATACGCTTCGAATAAATGCAAATTCCGGATTATTCGTTTACCATATCATTACCCGGGCACATGATCCAATTATGCGTGGGATACTCAATTAAAACTATATTGACCGGAACTAGTTATTTGCGAACAATTATGAGCAATTCCAACTTGTTTTTTAAATGCTCATTAATTATTGAGAATGGTTGATTGCCTTCAATGATAGCTGTTTTTACTGTAAACATTATTAAAGGACATTGATGTCCGTAATTACATACAGGGCGTCCCACGGCTATGCCACATGGAGGGAAAGTACCCTGAATATTGTAGATGGAACATTTTACTGAAAGAAGACATTATTTTAATTTAAAAAACAATTTAAACTGCATTCATAGATTTTTACATAATTACATGGTTCAACCGGGAATCGAACCCGCCACACGAGAAAAAAAAATTACCCTGTTGCTTTATCATACCGATCGAAAGGCTTCATCATAAGGATTATTTTTTGCTAAATAACATAGTGTCAGAAATAAAAGGAAGTCATTTTAAGTCATTTTCATCACCTACCAGCCGACTGTTCGGAACCGTATTTTACATTATACCTAATAGCTCATAGCGATTTTGAGGCTTCATACACACCTTCGAATTTCTTAGCTTTTATGTTTCCCTTCAGCGACAAGGAACTCGTAAATATTAAATAATATTTCAGAAGTAAATAGATATTACTCAATCGTTAAGCGTTATGTTACTCAATCGTACAAGCCGCGGTTTGAATCCAAAATATCCGATTTAGAAGCACGCCCTATGTCTCAGCTACCAGCACAAATATATCTGACCTATTTCCTAAAATCGAGATAAATAAATGTTAATCAAGCAACGGATTAGCGAGTCTAAGAACATGAGTGATGCAAGTAGTTATTATATCCATACATTGTCTAGGAGTTCATCAATAGAGACGGATAAGAGAGCCTTGTCCCGGGATTGAGATAAACGAGCGGAATAGTGTTGGATCAAATTCAATTTGTGACTCGCAAATTGAAGAGGGCTGGCGTGTGCGTTCGCGAATTTGTATCGGCTGACTTGTCTGTTTTAGATAACTCTAAAGCGCTAACAAATGGGAATAGAAGGATCAGGAAAATAAATAGGTATAGGTAATATAGGTACCTAAGTTTATAAACTTCCAAGAGACAAAATATTTAAAAAGTAGTGTTTAATTATTTACTTATATTATGTGAGGATAAAAGGAGTTTACATAAATATATTCGTTTGACTTTTTATATTACAACTACTAATATACGAGTAGGTATAGCTGCACCGTGAAGGACTACGTTGCCCAATGCTTAAGTTAGGGAAGTCAGGTTGTTTCGAAAATAACTGTCATTCGATCTTCTAAATCTCTTGGTCATTTAAATACGAGTACTTATATATCAAATAACTACGTTTTCAGATATTTTTGAATCGATTTACGATTCAAATCTACAACGATTGGTTTAAAAGTCGCATGACTGCAGCATTTGGCTACCGTAGCCCGCAGCTAAAAAAATCCGGTTAACTAAAAAGTTGAAATAGGGCTACACAAAATATTCAAATCATGCTCACAAAAGTATCTAAAAGTGCAAAAAGAAAACTGCAAATTGTATAGGTACACTTTTAAGCTTCGGAATAAATAAAAAAATCTATTCCAACACACAGACAAAAATATTTCTCAAAACACCATTCCGATTTTAAATTCAGAAGAAAAGGCACTCCATTTATCAATTTGTTGTCCCAAACCTGTTTAGACGAATGTAAATTTTATTGGCTTGTGCCCCCAAATACAGGATGTTATAGTAAAAACGCCATAACGGGAACCCCTGACATTTGCGACACACGGTAATATCGCGGGTGGGTTTCCATTGTACCATGCTGAATGAAGGGTGATTGACAGGTTGACGTAACGTAATGATTGAAATTGTTTAACATGTATTGTAATGAAGTAATGATGTTCGAAACATTCGCGCGTGTTATTACGAAACACCAATTTAATTCTCCATGAAGATCCTCTCTCGTGAGATTCTCTCGTGTAGATTAGTCTAGCATAATTTATAATGTAATTTAATATTATGAGAATAAATATCTAAATCTAAATCTAAATCATGTATTTCTCAATTAAACAGTTATACAAAATGATACCCAAATAATACAAGGAGTTATTGTTGTACCTACAACCTTTGTCAGAAAACGTTCTATATAGGGTAACAAAAAACGAGTAATTTATTTTCTTGCATCTGTTTCTTTGTTTTACCACTTTACCGCGATGGCTACTGAGTCAAAACGGTAGTCTATCTGTGTTTTATGATTGTCATGTTTAGTTCATACTAATAAAATATGTTTCTGGCATGTTGTCAGCATTACATTACAAAGCGTAATTAAATTTGTACCAATCGAAATACGATGTGTATTATAATCTTCTCATTGTCATACAACATTCTACTTGCAAATTAAATTTCACACAAACGCTAACAAACCGTAGCGTTGCTCAAAATGTCGATTCTATTTTGCAGGCGACACAATATCGTATTAATACCGTTGTATCTGCTCGGTATTAAACTCTATAAAACGTACATTGCGTCAGACCCTGGCAGCGCATCGAAATTGAATTTTCACAACCCTCCTGATATCGTCCGTGAGGATTGTTTAGAACAGGGACAATAACGTTAAACAAAAAGTTACGTTTACGTAAAACACTTACATGTGAGATGTAAATGTCACGTGAGAGGGGGAACAATCTTGCTTTTTGCTAAGATACCTATCAACACTACGCCCACAGCCCACTTATCCTACCTATAGATATATATTCCGTATTTAGACAGTGAATCATACTAAGTACGATTGATAGAATCTAAGCTGTACCCATGTAGTTTAATCAAAGATTCGAACCTACATTTGCGCAAAATTAGGCCGCTTGTGAATTTCATATTTCTTCATATTTATTTCATCACTTGATTACGTATATTTTTACGTTTTCCCGCAGTCTTTTACGCAGTCACACTTCATTAAGTCGGGTATCCAGACACACTTTAACATGACTGACTTACCTCAATGCTTTTGTTTAGGCTATTACCGCAAAATTGCTAAATAATATTTAAAACAAGCATTCCTCATCGTAACTTGTACAGGGATTCCTAAAGTCACCTGCGCCAAGACGAAAAGAGGTAAGAGTGAAATTTCTAAAAGATATTATTACAGGACTCGAGTTGATAAACGGGTTCTTTCAAGCGGTATTAACACGCTGATATATTACACAATTTTCTTTACGAGCGCTACGGATTTGCAACAACGCGTCGTTTTGAACCGACTCGGTGTGTTGATCAGGTTGTGTGTGCAAAATATTAACGCCATATGTTACTTTTAACGCAATTTTCCCGTTGTGTTGGTTGTGGGTTTTTGTAAAATAGGCAAATTTTCAGTGTACCTACATATTCTAAGAAAGAATTTATGAAATCAAATCTATGAAAATGCACTTTGACTGTAAATCAAAAAAGACACAGTGCCTACCTATTTCTCTAGAAACATATCACAGTACCAAACCTATGATCACAGATCCTGACTTAAGATTTCGTGAACTTAGAATACAATTTTAGTAGAAACAGAAAAGAAAACTTTCTTAAATTTTTTGAGTTTGCAGACCCATTTAAGGATATGAATGTATTTAGACTTGCAAACGGCAATTATATATATTTTCACCACACCAACTTGGAAAGGCTTACTTTGCACTTCAAAAACGGATAGCAAAGTTGCACTTTGCTATCAGTAATTCAGATGTGAGGCAAAGTAATCAAATGCAAATATTGAGTTGTTTTCTTATGTTTGCTGGTAGAATTGACTTTTAAATGATGATTTTGTATGATAAATATTTAATAACATTCATTTGAATTTGATTTGGTTTGATTTTGTTTGATATTTTACATTTAATATTTGTTCGGGTTGGTGTGGTGAAAAATTTTGTGTTTCACGCGGGGGCAAATTTTGTTTAACCCTCGTGCTTTGAAACCCTCGCAACGCTCAAGATTCCATTTTTCGAACCACTCGCTACGCTCGTGGTTCAATTTTGGAATCTTTCGCTTGCTCGGGTATCAATATTAGCACGAGCGGTTAAACAACAACTTTGCCCCCTTGTAAAACAAACAACTATTGTACCACTCTGTATCTTTTCTTCAACAAAACTGGGTGACGAAAATACATTCTTTTGAAATTACAACGCTGGGGTGGCAATCTTTCTTTATATGAATGTATGTAAAGACAAGTAACAAAAGGGCTGAAAATATCAAAAACACATGATAGCTTCACGTACCGTCTTAATACAACAGACAATCAAGAGATGAAACATCGTACAGGGAATAAAAACTGAAAAGATCCGGTAACGACCGAGGCCGGGCGCAACAAATCGTGGGTCATCACTCAAAGTTATTATTGCCGGAGGGAGCAGGCCTGACCCCGAGATAACTCGGCTTTTCATTTTGTGCACGAGATGATAACGTTGTTTGTGCAATTTGTTATAGATCGATGTAGCACTAGCCGCTATTAGCTTTTGGAAAGTGTTGTGGTTTATTGACAGACTTGCGAGTATGTTTTCATTCGTGTTTGATTTTAGTCAACAGTTTATCGTAAAACTTTGTTCAGTAACACTGATAAGGACTACTTCTTTGCACAAGAAGTAGGGAGGTTTATGGGGTGTGCAAATGTTCTAATTTTAAATGTACGTATAGGTATATCGATTTCTTTGGCACGGTCTGTAGCCCAAACATCTTGACGTTAAGAGTATTTCAGTAAAGTGAATTTTAAACGACAATGGTAACAAACTAATGGCATATCTTATATAAATCCTTTCAGATATGTCACGTCGTCGTTGTTGTGTAAGTCTAGGGTTCCTCAAAAAGAGTCCAGCTTATAAGGGTCGTCAACTCGTAACTGATAACCCTTGAATTGCAAACGTACGTAGGGGAAACCTGGGAGATTTGCCCAGGTGAGAGACTTGAATCATTATATAAAGAAAAGTGTCATAATCACAATATTTTTTTATTTTAGCATGCATGTGTCACGCCCAGATAGATATCGTTAGATGATATTGGAGTGCTAATAAAATAAATAATTTGATTTTTGCACTTTTTTTGATAAAATGGTTCAAGTTTCCCTGGTCAAAACTCACCTGGATAAGTGCTTCAGAAACCGTATCACACGTGTTTTCTTTGGGTCTATAAAATGATGATCGAAACAAGTGAAACAACATTAAGAAGCACAATTCCGACGCTTAGTGACAAGCGTCTCATTGTTCGAACTCCGACTTCCCAAATGGTAAACTTTTTAAAACAATTTGTCTAATGGAGAGGAAATCTGTCTCTGCCTAAAGTTATATCAAAGGAAAAGTTTACATCAAAAGAAACATTTTTCAGAGGCCCTCACCGAATGCGTTCATGTTAATCCCGTGAATCGTGCGTTAATTATTTTTCATCGTTATGGAATGTTTCTTTAATAAAACGATGCTTTGATGAATTCGTAGTTATGTGTCCGTGGAGTACCTACTAAAATAAATCTGCTGCATTGGTTGCTGCAAAATAGGTGTAGTAATTGATAATGATTACACGAAGTAGGTACCTACACTCAGTTATGATAATTTTCTAATAGAAGTTACAAGAGTGCCAAACTTTTTATTTCACACTGAAACTATTTAATAGGTAAGGGGTTTCACCAAAAACTCGTTAATGGGTAAGGTTTTTTTTTAATTGGAGCCTATACCACTGTTAAGCAAGAAAAAATATTTAACAGGCCTTTATTAGGTACATACGCCTTAGTCACGCATTTTTACAGAACGAACAAGCATATAATTACGTAGTTTTTGTTAAAATATGTGTAGGTATATTTTCCATATTTCAGTAACTGACGTCCAAACATTAGGTGAGGTTAGATGATATCAAATGCTAACAGTCTGTCATTATTCTCTGTTTTTTTGGCTCTTTCTACCAGTTGAAATGATAATATAGGTACTTAGCTAGGAGTACTTTTTGACTTCGTATTTTTAAACGTCTAACGTTATCGCATTGTCACGTTTGTTGTTTAAATAAAAACTATGCTTTCATGTATGTAATTTTAAGCGTCAGTTACAGAGCGTATGCTAAAATAAAATAAAAATATGCTTTTAATTTTACAGTATTACGAATACGACCAAACTGCCACTAAAAATATTTATAAATATTTTAACATTAAAATGTTCCATAAAATATTCAAAACTGTTTGATCAACCGCCTCGTTTCCCAGCGTTTTTAAAGTGTTTTTACTGGTTTGTCATAAAATTTAAACACATTTTATAGTCGTTATAATGTGAATTTACGATAAGTGTGCATCGTAAACATATGTTAGGCTTACGCGTTTTTCACATAGACATGAATACTGGATGATGGATTATTTCGCTAATTTTGCGTGCTACGAGTGACTTATTTGATTTTGCATTTATGGAGTTACTTAGACCAGAGCCTGTCTAGACGAATGCGACTGTAAATAAATGACGTTCTGTAGTATTATTTACTATGCGTAGGTAATCTCATCTTACTGCGCGATACATACCTACAGGTACGTTAGATTCTCGAATTCATAAATTCTCGAATGTCCTATTTTCATACCATATCAAGAAACCTACTTATTTCGTTTAAGCTTAAATCAATTTATTGAGGTCTCAATTTTGTTTACAAATAGAACGTCGATAAAACATGTAAGGGAGTTAATATATTTCTAATAATTTAAATATCTACTTGTTGTACCTATTGTATTTCAGTGTATTTTCTGAAACTAAATAAATAACATCACAAGCATATCATAGTATTACATACATTGCAGCTGGAGAGTCAATGATTTTTACAGCGCAAGTCCCTATTTATAAATCAACAGCATAAGTTTTACTTTTTGGAGTTTCTATATATATTTCATCTCAATTTCATGTTCATTTCTTCCTGGGGGCAATATTCCCACTTGCACGAGTGCGGACGAGTCGAGTTCTCAGGCAGACTTATATAACTTATCCGCAAACCTTTGCACAAACTGAGAACACACTAGCTTACAAAATTAAGCTTTCGACTCATCCAGTAGTTATTAGGCGATTGGAATGATCCTAGTATTGTGATACAATGTCAGCAATCACCGCAAATGCTTTAAAAGCCAGACGTCTGTCATTAAGTTATAACAGTCGCGGGCGCAATAAATTCTTACCATAATCTAACAAACTAAGAGAAAGTGCACGTAAAATGGGGCATTTAAAATTTATCGTCGGGAAATATGACCACTTTTGGTACGGGAGCTAGCAAACTAATGTTGCAAGCAACTTACCTTCGGGGAAAAGAAATAATGAGCTCGAGAAATGCGCCTTTGCTACGATGAGATTTTACTTGCAAATGCTATTTATTCTAGTAATGGTGTTTTATAACGTGTTTTATATCGCTGGTTGTTTTTTTATTAACGTTAGATAATTGTTACTGAGTAACAAATAGTACGATCAAAGGAAAATATTTTATAGGTTTATATTCCGTTTTATTTTATGTACAATTACAGCACATGCCCATACCCATCTCTTTTGGAATAATTACGTAGGTACGTAGTTTAACGTAGTCTTCTAAGTACCTACTTAGAAACTTATTTTTTTTATGGGTAAGTATAAGTTAAACTAATTAAAACCATTTGCCTACGCGAAATCGTGTGTGAAATAATCTCTAAAATAATGTCCAAAAAATACTGGCCCGTTGCCATAGACTTTTATTCCGTAAAAAATCCACGATTCCAAATTTGAAATCAAAAGCATCTCGCACTTCATTCGGTCGGACAAATAAAGTTGGTTGGAAAAGTTAGTGCAAAAGTCTCACGTCCTGTGCATAGTATAGGGGCGATGACAGTAACCTACCTCTGAAAAGTAAAAAAATTACGGTTGACGATCAATTTTCACACGCAACAACTTGTACCTTCTAATTCAAGTTAGCTGTACCCTTGTAGCGTGTTGTCACTGGTTGTATACGCGCGACCCGTGCATATACCGCTGATTGAAGATGGACTACGTTATTCGAGTATACTCTGCAGATGTCTCACGTTCTATGGCTCCCACTTGGGATCCGCAGGCAGCTCGGCAGCCAGATAAGTGAATTGTAGGGAGCGCTTCATACGTGACGGTCGGTCGAGGTGCACTGGCGTCATTCCCCGTTCAATGAGTCATGACTTGTCATCTACCTCACGTTGTCCGGGCTTGTTGCCATGGCACACTAGGGGAGCTTCTGCTCAGATGACCCATAGATAAAATATTTCAGTGTCAAAACTGACATTTCTTCAATCAAAAACGTCACGACTATGACACTGACAGATCATATATCCATATCAAATTCATCTATTGTTATTACAATCAGAATACAAGTTTTCTAAAAAGTTGTTAGATTAAGTAAATACTTTTTTAAATAATACATTTGAAAATTAAAAATATAGTCTTTTCACGAGAATTGTTTTAAACATAATCTAAACCGATAATGTTATGACTTTTCCAAAAAACTTATCTTTTTATTAAAAGGACGTAAAGTGCAGCAAATGCCATTTTGGTTGCTAAAAAATCCATGAAGACATAGAAGTTTTTGTGGCAAAATAAAGTGACTGACAAAATGAAATATTGACATGTCTGTTATCGATGTATTTGTTATCGACGTACTTTAACGTTATATTATACTTAGATATTTATTACATTTTAGAAGATAGCTACTAAGTAACCGCGTAATACACAACACGTTACATTATTTAATGTAAACGCTGTTGAACTCCTCTATAAAATAAAATACTAAATATATGTAATAAAAGTATTATGTACCTACCGCTTTGTAATTTATTTGCATTATTGAAATCTCGGTAACTTACCTTACCGGCAAGTAGAAGTTACATATTTTAAATATAAATCTATGAGTTATTGATAACAGATTTATCGATGTTTCATTTTCTCAAACACTCGTTTTTGCCACAAAAACTTCAATGTCTGATCCACAGCGTTTAAATGCGCAAGTATAACAGCATACGAGTCTGCAGAAACTGTGTCTTCAAGGTTCAGACTTGACTGAATAGTACCTTATCCTAAACTTGGCAGACTAAGTTAACGAACACATCTTTTATTAGCGGGACTTTTTAGTAGATTTTTATTCACAAGTTAAATTAAACCTTGTAACAAAAGAAGTATAGATAATGTACTCCTCTTTTATTGGAATCTTATTGTAACTAGGTACGTGGGCCATACTGAAAGTTTCTGGATTCTGATATATGAGACGACTTATTTTTTCTAAGTGACCAGTCCAGGAATTTTCAGTATGACCTAAGTACTATTTAAATTGATCTAAATTAGGAAGGCGCATGAAAAATACAGATATAAAAGGATAGTGTATTGTGTAGTATGATAGGGTAGACATTCATCGCCAGCGTGAGCTACGCGCTACGAGCGTAGTCGATACGATAACACAATTTTTCCCGTATGTAAAGAAAAGCAAGTGATGTTTTAAATAAAGTGCGTTAATCGGCCAATATTTTGATTTAATACTTGTCTGTTATTAAATTATTGTTATTAAAAACGTATCAGTACCTACATAAAATAAATAATAAATAAATAACCTACTAAATACATAATTACTTTGTTAGGTCTTTTTAGTGGGTATTTTGAATATAAATATTTAAATAGCTAGTTACGTAACCAGCTTGCAGCTTCGCAGCTTTGTTGCATCTTCGCTTCGCTCAACTTTCTTAGCACCTCTCTGGTAGTGGTATGTTCGCTATGTTTGCAAAGCTTCGGTGAACACTCATGCTGACCATTGTTCCTTTAGTAAATATAATTATTGGCATGCATTTTCCGGTCACAAAATTCATAACCCCCAATCGTCAAAAACTCCCCAAATCAGAATAAAGTCGGAAGCTAAAATTTTACGCCCGCAAACTTTCGGTGCCATTCAATTCTAACGACGAATCGGCAGTTTCGGAATCCCGTTTACCGGCAATCCAAAATCGATTTAATCACGGGAATCATGCAAAGTTCCCAACAAAGTTTGTACAAACTTTGGAATTGGAACAAATTGGAGCAACGTGGCCGGCGGCGAGGTATTAATGGTGGATTTATGACGCCGTCTAGTTTGGCCCGAAGAGTTTATTAGTGACGCACGGCCCGCACCCGCAGAACTGTGCGACGTGCGCTGTTCGGGTTAGGGTACGTGTAAACTGAGAACATTTGTTAGTAGATAGTTTGATTAACAGCCTCTGGTGTTATATCTATAAAACCAAAATCTATTTTTGGATTTACTCAACTATTGATAACTAGTTAGGTGATCATTGGTAACTGGTAACTAGTTATGGACGTTCATTTTGAAAAGATATTTAAAACTGATGTGTAGGTATATATCGCCGAGTTAAGCCAAATTAGTACAAGTCTGTCAGCAATGAGTACTATCATTCAGGAACAATTTCCTTTGTTCAGTCAGCATTACTGTCTGCTATACTTAAAAATCAACATATATGTTGTTTTGTCATAGCCTAGTCTGGGGCAACAAAATATTGACAAATGTTAATTTAAGGTTTTTTTCTTTTAAATAAATAAAACTCATTGTCATGTATGTCTTGGCTGAAACAAATATCATTAGATATCTTCTGTATAGTTCTAATATACTACTTATTCTACCTTTACAGAATCTACTAAAGTGGCAGAAGTAGACAGTACTGTATTACGCAGCCCCATACTGACTGACTTATTGTTTGCCGATCAAACTTGAAGATTTATCAAACTAACTTAAATGGCTTCCAATCTAACAGCACTTTGTTTTACTTGACAGTTAGACTTTCTATCAAAATTTGGATGAATCCTTCAAAATGATTTATAACCACACAAAGTTTCAGCCAACCCTTTATGGCGTGAGCAAAACTTGCCGGTAATGTGTTATTTAGTTTAAAACTATAACCGGTAGTTTTACTATAATTGGAAATCACTCTACCATGCGTTTACATTGAAAAGAAGAATCAATTGAACAACCATCCACCCCGTGCTTCGTGTAATATTGCCATACAGCAGTAATCCAACCAAAAACCAAACTATGTGGTTTGGTCAGTAATCCGACCAAAAACCAAAACATGTGATTTGTATCAAGTAATAGACATTGTAATAACATTATTCATTTGCTTTGAAAAAATACCTCCTCTTCATATCCTTATTATAGTTACGTTGCAATTAATAAAACGCATAATAAAATTAATCTAACTGCATACGTATTTACTTTTATCTCAAACATTCGTTTTATTTAAGCTTAAACCGAGAGCTAAATTGTATATTTTAATAATGCTTAAACTCAGCGCGGTACTGAAAGTATCCTCGCACAAATTTCTACATTTGTCGCAATTATTCTCTTTTATAGCACAATCACGTCCAAATCTTGTTAAAATTCTCATAAGAGCCGCGAATCAGGCTCAGCGGCACGGCGCATCTAGCACATTGTGATTAAAATTTAGACCGATGCTAGTTTGCACGTTCCTTTATGTGTTAAACGTCATCTCTTTCATTAACCAACGCTTATTCCTGCAGGCGTTTCGAGCGTATTTTCATTAAAATGGAGATAGAATAATAAAGTAGCTTTAAGTTTATGAACGGGGACAGAATGTTCGAGGCAGACACCGGGTCTGGATTAAAATTATTAGTTTTGTGTGTGCTACGAACATTTAACAAGCATCTGTTGTGCTAGCTGGGATAAACGGTGGCGTGGTAATGAAGATGAATTATTGAGTGGATTAGTCCGTACAAAGGACTATAAAGCCGTGAGTTTGACAAATAAGACAGGTTTATGTTAATAATTTGTGGGTAGATATGTCTTAGTTATGCCAGCCTGTCACAGTAAAAGAAAATTGGATTGTCACTCTTAATTTATAATCCTGATATCGTGCCACGAACTACTTGTGGACCCTCTCAAGTGTTACAACTCAAGTCAAAAACTGTTTTCGTAATAATTCTCTGACTTTAGTTTTTTCCGCTCCAGTTCGGCAAGATTAATACTAAATTATTATAAGATCAATCAATCAATCACAAATGTCAAAATGACGAATAGTGAGGAACTATTATCAACATCTGTTCTTAAACAAAACGCAACTGCATAAAAATTCTGCGCATTTCTGTCGCATAAACCAAATTCTCATTAGTCTATTCTACACGACCATACTCTCCCTGGTCCGAAACTGGCTCTATATTTCAGCCACAAATGCTCAGTCCCGAGATATCACGTCTCAGGGCTCACGTCCGGCGTCGCCAAGCCCAACAATCTAGACAAATACTCGTAAACAAAGTACGTTATTCCGTTAGCTTATTTGCCACACGTCCCCACCTGGCCCGGTTAATTGCCGGGACGCTAAACGGATTTAAGTTCGGATCCGGTTAGTTACCGTTTAACGAATTCAGTCTACGTTAGTTAGAGCCACGTGCCTTTGTTCTAGGAATGATGAAGTCTTTTTCTGTTGTATTTTGGACGGTCTAACGAGTTTAATTCGAATTGTTGTGATTTTTGTGCAGAAGCTTTGCTAAAACAACTGAAACATTTTCACACAACTAATTTTTAGTTAGTTTATGAAGTATATATTTTACCAGAATGAAGCTTACTCAGGGCAGGTCAGTCTAATAGCGGTCAATCATTTCGTAGTCTGTATTTGCTTAGTGTGCTTGCGTCACTTTCGTTTCGAGTTAAAAGTATGCTAGGTAGATTATTTCAAATCAAATGAAAACAATATCATCTCTAGAGAGAATAATCATAGTGTTCCTAGAAATACGAAGCCATCATTTGTTTTTGTAAGGTATACCGACAGCGTCCAGTCTGAGAAATACTTTTGATTGTTAACGGAGTTAGACTGTGTGAAGATCAGTTTAACGTCCTCCTGAGGTTTTTAATTTTATAAGTGGTTTTTAATATTCATTTGGTAATACTTCACAATACAAGAAGGATGGGTAAATGTTTTATTTTTACGAAACATCAACTTAGTTTTTCGGTTTAAAGAATATTTATTGTCTAAAGAAATTACAAAATTTCACTTATAAGACAACAATTATATAACTATACATTAACAATACATATATTAGCAGTAAGCAAGCATGCAGACTTATTTGATAGGTTAGTTAAATCTTTAAAGATTAATATTTGATATAGTAAGTACAAATGAATTGGTTTGGGATTCTGTATCAATTCAGATGTTAATTGTTTAAATTTGAACACAAAATTAGCTTAATTGGGAAGTGCTAGTGAGTATTTATGTGAGGCGATTTTAAATAAGGTACAGGTAACTAAAGCGTTATTATTGGATATTGTCTTTTATGTATGTTTTTAATTGCGATTTAAATTTGTTGTAACTTTTTGTATCTTTTATGGTTGTTGGTAGGCTATTATACAATTTCGCACCGTCATACATTAAATTACAAGTTCCATATCGGGTTCTGGGAAAACGTAAGGCTAGGTTATCGGCATTTCTGAGTTTCATCTTTTGGAATTTACTCTTTTTGCTAAATTCAATATCCGATTGTATTTCGTTGTTTAATATTTTACGTATTAGGATTTTTCTATAACATAAAAGAAATAAACTGAATGGTTAATGTATGCATGTGGAAATTTAAAAATTAATTCTCAGGAGCTGTCAAAATAACCCATATTCCATCGGTGTGTCTATTGTATTATTTTTATTTATTGTCTCCATAACAGGTGAATGGGAAAGCTCTCACGCCCGTGACATTTGCCTAGTTCGCCATTCTGGTCACAGTGGCTGCAGTTAAATCAGCAAAACACTTGAATTATATTTTTTTGTCGCACACTTTGTTAGTGAAAGATTGGTATTGTTTGAATCTTTGTCATCAATAAACAATAGAAAATATTAAATCAAAATCTATTGTAGCGTTTGTAAGCTATGCAACAAGGAGGCCAATTCCAATTTTAATTTTCTGGACTTAAAAATGTCACTGTAAAAGCTGACGGATCAAATCCATAACAATATAGAACAAGAAATTAAAATCAGAGTCGGGGTCATGGACACAAAATAATAATGTCATGCACAAATAATAAATATTTTTATATTTAATCGACGTAAACTTAACATAAATATTTATTTACAAAAAACTTTTAAAGCCAAGTACCTACCTACAGTTAGAATTAATTTGTAAGTAAGACGAGGCTTTTCCAAATATATGTATGTATGTATGTATGTATGTATGTATGTAAACACTTTATTGTACATAAGACAGGTTAAGATACAATTAAAAGAAAGTATACAATGTACAAAGGCGAACTTATCCCTATAAGGGATCTCTTCCAGTCAACCTTTGAGCAATATATAGTGAAATTAAAATTATTATGTACACGTATCACAAGTTATTTATTTAAATTTGACATTTGACGTTGACATGTGTAACAATATTTTCATCTTTGCTCAAAATTTTAATTAGATAAATTATACTAAATTATTACGTATTTCATCAAAAATAGCAGAAAAGCATGCCGCTGCTTACAAGTACTAAACAGCAATGCGCGGGTTGTCGGGAGGACCTACCGGATGACCTATTAAGTACCATTAAGTGCAAAACGACAAGATGCCACAAACTGTACCACATTACGTGTATTAGCGCAGTAAATTTAACCCATGTGCAAATAAATTCCTGGGTATGCCCAGTCTGCAAAGCCTCAACCAAAAAAGGGGGTGACAACTCCCAAACACCAGTTCGAGGAAACATACCACCACACGTGAGTCGGTCGCAGCTGCAATCTGACAACGTTACGGTACGTAATAAAAAAACCCAGTCCGTCCCCGGACCACACACATTGAACTCTAAACCTTCAGATACAGAAAAGTCACAGGCGCAGCTGGATACTTCTTCACCAACTAAAAAAGCTCCACTTACTCCTCCGGGACCTCCAGACAATAACACGGAAATCTCAGAATTAACTGCGGAAATCAGAGGCCTACGTTGTGAGGTGACTACGATTCAGTCCCAGATTAAAGAGGTACTAGACAAGCTTACATTTCATACCGAACGCCTGGAAAGTATCTCCATCAGAATATCAAACAACGAGTCAAAAATCAAATCTCTTGAAGACCAACAATCACAGACTGCTGTACTCCAAGAGACAGTGTCTAGGCTTCAAGACCAGTTGAACAAACAGGAACAAGTTGCTTTGAGAAATGAAGTCGAGATAGTTGGGTGCCCTGAAAGCTCTAATGATAATCCCATCCATATTGTATTAACTACTGCAGCGAAAATTGGTGTGTCTCTCACTCAATGTGACGTAGATGCTGCTTGGAAGGAGTTAACCACCGCATCCACCCTCGACCAATAGCCGTCCGCTTTATCCGTCGTGCGACGCGTGACGAGTTCCTTAAAGCTGCGAAGACTAGGCGCAACGTAACAACGGATGATCTCGTTTCGAATGACAAGAATCCCCGAAAGATTTTTGTAAACGAGCGATTAACCAGAGATAATCGACAGCTTTTTCGCGCCGCGAGACAACGGGCCACGGTTGCTAAATTTAAACACTGCTGGACATCTTCAGGGTCGGTGTACGTCAGGAAGCACGACGGTGCGGCTGCTATTCACATCCACAATCCTCTGGACTTGGATCGTATTGCTACTCCTGGTATCGGAAATGCTGTGCTGGCGACGACGGCTGCTGACAATTCAGATCATTCAGAAGAGAAGCCTGTGTGATGACATCGAATTCTCAAACTTTAGAGCTTTCTTAGGAAAAAGTAGCCCTATTTGTTCGCTTATTCTACCATACTCATTTATTTTATGTTTAATGTGCACATTATTTACACTAAAAAAATATATACAATTATATCAACATCCACTTACCTACACTCACACACCAATTATTATATACACACTTAATATCATAGGCTACGAATGCTACGATTATAAATATCAAGTGCATCCGCCGCCGCAATACTACAACAACCTCGCACTTAACCGCCGCTTTATTAAGCCATGGCCGGACTAGACATAGGAAATGAACTTGACAATTCATTCCCTGTAAACTGCCATGTTGTAGAATCTGCGGAGCACTGTTTGAATATCATAAAACCTAATTTTTCTATCAAAGTTCTTACGCTTAACATCAGAAGCCTTCAACACAATTTTGATCAGTTTCTTGTAACATTCAACCGACTAAAGATAGTTTTTGACGTTGTTGTCCTAACAGAATGCTGGCTGAAGGAGGGCTCGGTTATAGGACAGCTCGATGGTTACTCCTCCTACCGCACTGTAAGATCTCACAATCAAGCTAGCGGAGTAGTCGCTTATGTAAGGAAAAATTTAAATGCCACAGTCACCGAACCAGTTGTACAGAATGCAGACAGTCTTTTTATACATGTTCCGGAACGCTTTTCTTTGCTGGGCTTATACCGTTCCCCCTCTTTTGTAAATCCTATCCCATTCATTAACTCATTAGATTCTTTCATAAATAATTACTCTCTAAATCAAAACTGCTTTATAGTTACGGGTGATATTAACATTAACATCAACTCTCCCTGTTCTGACACCCATGCATCCGAGTATTTATGTGTTTTGGCTAGTCTGGGGTTTATGCCTGCAATTGATAAACCTACGAGGAACAATAGCTGTTTGGATCACTTCTTTGTAAGGTCAGTGAGGAATTTTGCGTCAGTGGTCTGTGTCTCTGACATTACAGACCATGACCTAGTTATGATCGGTATCTCAATCCCCAATAAGGTTAATATTACAAAGCCATCCAAAACTGTGATCAGCCAGGATTTTGAAGCCATCGGAGCGGCGCTTAAAGAAGAAAACTGGCACACAGTCACTAGTAAAACATCAGCTAATGAAGCCGCAGAAGCCTTTTACTCCATATTGTCTAACCTAATTTCAAAACATTCTTCATGCAGATCAGTTAGTAATTCAAAAATTATTATAAAACCCTGGATGACTCCAGGCTTGATTAAATGCTCTAGAGTTAAGGACAAACTACATATCAATCACAGGAAACACCCCCATAATGAAATAGCCAAAATAACTTATACTAGATATAGAAATTTTTATATAAGCATTTTACGAAAAACCAAGGATGATTATGACCGGAAACAACTTTTGGATAATAAAAAACACCCGAGGAAACTTTGGAGAATTATTAGAGACATATCTCACCTAAATCGGGATAGGCATACACCCCATGAACTAGCCACCATCAAGCCTAATTTTTCTGACTCCCTAAATTACACCAATGAATTCTTCTCCTCAGTGGGCAAAAACCTAGCAAATGTTATACTCTCTGAAAAAAACAAGAGTGAGGCCACACTTGCGACTGAAATAGCCTTAACAAACTCCCCTCTTCGATCAATGTTCTTAAATCCTACCGACGATACTGAAGTAGAAAAATTAATCATGTCCTTAAACCCTGATTGCGCGTCCGGCATTGATAAACTAAACACTCGTATTTTAAAAATCCTAAAAAACTATATCGTCAAACCACTTGTACATATTTTTAACCTCAGCATTTCATCGGGTTCTTTTCCGGAGTGCTGGAAAGTAGCTGCAGTAGTTCCCGTTCATAAAGGAGGTGACAAGAGCCTCCCCGGGAATTATCGCCCTATTTCTCTTCTCAGCAGTCTGTCTAAAATACTGGAAAAGATTATTAATAATCAACTAATCAACTTCCTTGAATCAGAACACCTACTCTCTCAAAGACAATATGGCTTTCGGAAAAAGAGATCTTCTGAACAAGCCGCCACCTTACTGGTTAACCTTGTCTCGTCCTATCTTGACAGAGGAGAATCCTGCGTGGGAATCTTCCTAGATCTGGCCAAGGCGTTTGACACTGTCTCAATCCCGATTTTGCTAAGGAAGCTTGAACTGTTAGGCATTCGCGGTATCGCATGGAACTGGTTCCAAAGCTACCTTACAAACCGGAAGCAGTGTGTAAGACTCGGCACTTTAGTCAGTGATTCAGCCCCGATAACCTTCGGTGTGCCACAGGGAAGCGTCCTCGGTCCCACTCTATTTCTGATCTACCTCAATGACTTAATCTCTCTACCCGTCAGTCAGGCAGAAATTATCTGCTACGCAGACGACACTGCTCTGCTGTTTCACGATGTCTCCTGGGCTCGTTGCTTCGCGGTAGCAGAGACAGGTTTGACTGTGATTGCCAAGTGGCTCGCTGACAACCTGCTTTCACTTAATATTTCAAAAACAAAATACTTATGTTTTCATAAAACGGCCTCTTCTGCCCCCAGCTCGCGACCAGATCTCAAGCTTTCTTGTGGCAGTGCAGAGGATGACCCAGCTATTCACTCGAGTAGAGTTTTCGATGTGGTTAGTAATTGTACCACCGTAAAGTACCTGGGCATTACGCTTGATGAAAATCTTAATTTCAAAAAGCACATCGAATTGTTGTCTGCTAGAGTCCGAAAGGTTGTATTCATTATGAAGCTGCTACGAAATTCTGCTACGAGGGAGTTGCTTAAGCTTGTATACACTTCGATTTGTGAATCCATCCTATCATACTGCATTGGTGTGTGGGGTGGCTCCACTAGCTCTGCACTACTGCCTCTCGAAAGGACCCAAAGGTTTGTGCTCAAGGTCATGCTCGGGAAACCCGGGTTGTTTCCGACTGTTTCCCTTTATAAAGACGCGGATGTTCTTAGTGTCAGGCAATTATTAATCCTACGAGTTGCAACTCACGTGCATCAAAAAACTATAAACTCTGAAGAATATATTACCCTAATCCGTAATCGAGTCTTTAGAATTCCTACGCCCATCGTAAAAACCACATTCGCGAGGCGTTTTCCTAACTTCCTGCATCCGTATATTTACAATTCAGTAGTAAAGGCATGCAACTTATCTGAAAAATCTCCTCTTGAAGCAAAACTCATAATTAAGAACTGGTTGAAAGATCTTAACTATATTCGAACTGAGATGCTGTTGAAGGTCATCACCTAATCCCTCACATGATAACCATCTCTGTAGCCTTACGCCTTACACACACTCGCACACACACACGCAAACACACACACACATACACACGCACCATTTTTTCATTCCTTTTTTCTTTCTTTGAATTTCATAATTTCCTTAATTATTAGTTTATTAGATTAGTTTCTTCTTAACCTTTTGCTTACAAATTGAAAACTCGGCTGCCACGTCACAGGCATAGCCTAGTGTGGGGCCACAGGATATATATATATATATTGTCAACAAGGTTATTTCAAATAAATATTATTCTATTCTATTATTCTATTCTAAATGCAAACCGTTATTTTGTTAACTTTACACATTAGGTACCTATATATGTAATAGGTAAACGCTATTTTTTTAATAATAGCGGCATCTGACAGCCTGGCAAGCTAAGCTTGAATAAAAGCACAATGATAATGTCATAATTTGCAATGATAATAATTTGCTTTATCCCAATATCGGCTGTCCCATAGCAAAACCCAGTAAGTGCTTCAGACCAAATTTTACAGGAGAGCGTAAAAACATAAAATGTGTCAGCCTCAAAAAATGTTTTCATTTTTAATAAACACGAATGGGTTGATTAGTAACTATTGCATGTATCAACTTCAATATTATATAATAATATTGTATTTATTCACGTTTTATGTCCCTTACTAACTTAGAAAATGTGAGCACCGATGTTTTATGTTACATATTCCCACTCCAATACCTAGTAAGTGCTCTTTTTAGGTGTGAATCTTGTGTATCACTTATCAACATTCAAGATATTTCGGGGTTTTTCCCACTAGTTAGCACCAAGTTATTACGAGTGGTAACAACTGAGATTTTTTTCTCACTTAATACCACTGTAACAACTGAAAAAAAAAATCCCACTAGGTATTTACCACCAAACTTTGGTGATAAATACCTAGTGGGTGAGATGGTGGTAACTACTGGGAATTATTTTTATCTGTATCAGTACCATACTGTAAATTATAGCATATTACGCTCTTGTAATTGGGTGTTAAAATTCTGTTTGAAACCTTACTAGGTTTTAATATGGGACAGGAGCATTGCCCCGCGCATCTGCCATGCATGGATACCCAGTTCAAAAACCTAGTAAGCCTGCTGGATAACCACCCTAAAACCTAGTATGTCTCAGTCCCTTACTAGGTTTTGATATGGGATTTGTGACTTGCTGAGTTTTACAATGGTAAACCGTCACTAGATATGCTACTTACTAGGTTTGGAGGTGTCAAAATCTATGTTATTTATGCCGATTTTTGAGCAGGTGTCTTTGTAATCGGGTGAGGACTTACTAGGTGGGTCCAAATAACATAAAAAACTAATTTTGGGAAATTTGTCACTTGCTAGGTTTTGAAATGGGACAGCCGATATGGTGGTCAATATGGTATTGCGTTACTGTTTTAATATCACGCACTGTGTTCCCCTGCAGCTAGGTACCGGCGACACAGAGCAGAATGCAAGTCAATAAACCCTCGTCGCACGGCGCTGCGACGTATTTTATACAACACGACATTTTGTTCTAATACTTGATGCGAGAATCCATTTGCTCGGGCGGAAATATGCTTTATACATTTATTCACGACGTTTTGCTCTTTTATCTGAAAATGATAAATATAATTTAATATACATAGTTTACATAAGAAAATAAATGTGCTTGATTTATAAGTCTGTGATATCAGCAAAAAAACTATCGCTTGATATTAAAATTAATTGTTTAGTTAATTCACACCTTATAAAAAAATATTTTGTGTTACACGCCCCCCGTAGCATATCATTTGTATCAGTTGAGCTCTGAAAATTAAAACTCTTCAATATTTCTAAATCATGTTTAACGTCCAGTTTGTTCTTTTACAAGTTTTGTATTCTTTAATAGTGTCCATGAGCTTCCCTCAATCTCAGTTAAGTCCTCATACTTTCGTTGTGATTCCCTTTGTAAAATTATGCACTCTCTACCTTTGCTTTTTGACTTATAATCACAAGCTAATTCTTTCGCCTACGTTTTTGTTGGCTTTCATGTCTTCCAACATTTCTTTAATAAGAAGCATGTCACATTGTAATTGATTTATCTTCTCATTCTGTTTAAGTATTGTCTCCCTCAGCCAATACGTATTGGTTTCTTTCTCTTTATCATTAGTATCAATTCCAAATCCGGCGCCTATAATAGCGTCATACACAGCATCTAGTTTAGTCTTCGAGGTGTTTCTTACATTACTTTTCATAAAACGTTCATCTTTCTTTCTTGCTATATCTATTATAGCTCTGTATAGTGCTGAAGGAAGAACCTGAGGGTACATTTCAACCGAAGACGAACATTCCACAAACCACGTCCTATTCGCTTTGATTGAATTATACATCTTTTTGTGGTACCTTTTACCGCCGTACTTATTTTTGAACATTCTGGACAATGGTCCACAGTTAACTAAAACGTCTAAAGAACTGAGTAACTCCACTTGTTTCTCAAGCCTGCTAATATTTCCTGCAATGTTCAGGTTGTTAATATCACTGACGGCCACAGCTATCATAAAGTTCACCAGAACTATTGCCACGAAAATAACAAATACCAAAAAGAGCAATCGGACGATTGTTCTGGAGTCCTGAAGTTGTTTATCATGGGCTTGTCCAAATAGGTCTTCATAGTCAAACTCGGAAGACATCATAATTAATGTTTTGACGACTGCAGATATCGGACCATCAAAAGGCGGTTCAGATTGGAATTGTATCATAAAACAAAAAGCAAATCCAACAACTAAACATATAGACGTGATGAACACCTAAAACACATAAATAATATTTCAATTATAATAATATTAAAGTATGTACGTAATAACAAAGTACTATACTTTAAACAGTGATGCGTTGGGTATTACAACATAAATTATTTTAAAACATGAATAAGATTTAAGTACTAAATTAAGATTCTAAGCATTAAAATAACACTATCATATCATATTTTTACCATTGTAGCAATTTTCACAATTAATTTACAAACGAATTATATTACTGAACTGCAAACCTTAAACATATTGATAGCGACTTTCCCAAACATAAGGACGTAATACCCCCACCCTGGAAATCGGGACAGCAAGAACATCGCTTGAAGCCAGATCAGCAACAGTGCGGCACAGGCGACATGACGTTGCCAGGCTGCCATCTCCACAAAATGCACAGTTAGTGGAAGAACGGATGCCAGGATAAGACCACTCAGTTTCACCCATGACTCCAGACTATCAAAGTAGTGTAGCCTTTTCAAATAAATATAAAAAGATTCCTGTAATGCAAACATTATTTTATTATTTATCACAATTATGTTTTATCAATCACATGCTTAAATACAATAAAATACTATTACCTGTAAACCTAGCAAACTAATTGAAACGTATATCAATGCCAATAGAAGGTAGTACCACTTGTCGAACATTTCAAACCAAGGTAGCTCGGCTGAATTTTTTGTCCGATTCGAAGGAGATTCGCTAATATTAGCGTACACCATATTGTCCTTACAATAAAAAACATTAACTACAAAAATATTAAATGAAACAAGAAATAACGCGTATGCTGTCATCAAGACGTAAAATATTGGCAAAAGTTGTCTCCACTTCAAATACAATAAGCTTTCAATAAATGGATGCATAAGTATTTTTCTCATGCCACAGCTCACAAATTCCTCTATAGCTTTTATCTGTCTTGAATCACTGCTTCTTGAAAGCACTTCATAGTTTACACAAACTACAGTTGTCCCCATGGGGTATAACCCCTTAGTACAGACGAATTCGTCAAACACCAATTCAAAAAAGCTTAGAGCATCATGAAATTTAGTAGCTATTATTCGTAATGCAGAATTTCCGTCCTGATCTTTAGCTGATAGCACTGCACCATTGCGCAAAAGTATCTCAGACATAGTCCTGTTCATAGTTTTAGCTGCTACATGTAGAGGAGTATTTCCGAGATCATCAACTTCATTAGGGTTAGCACCCATTTCCAGTAAAACTTCGCCTGTTTCATTGCTAAAATATTTTGCAGCCATGTGTAAAGCCGTACAACCACCAGATTTTTCATCCTTCACATTATTTTTCACAGATACTGTTTTTAATTCAATATTATTAAATTTGTTCAGAAGTAATTTCGCTGATTCAGGTTTATTACAATATGCAGCTTTATGAATTGGTGCGTAACCGTATTCACTGAAGGAGCTTGGACAATTTGTGTTGTCCAGCAAATATTTCAAAATAGCAGGTTTACGCACAGCGATATGCAAAGCAGTCTCTCTTCCTTTTGAGACATTATCTACTAATGCTCCTTTTTTTATAAAAAATTCCACAGCCTCTAAATTACCATTCATAATGGCCGTGTAAAGGGGTGTCTGGCCTTTTTTGTTATGACAGTCTACTACTCCCATTCGTTCAGCAACATCTAAAAGTTTTAACAACATAGCGATATCCCCCACTTTTGTTGCTAACTGAATTGGTGTTTGTACAAACTGAAATATAAAAAATATGGATAATTTAAATGTCATACATCATCATTAGGCCTACAAATAAATTGCAGTTGAAAATAATTTCATTTTCAGTTCATCTTAATATTATGCAAGAAATAAACATACTGCAAGAACGAAATCTTCATAAGAAACATGCTGGTATCTCTCGCAATTAAGTGAGTGGGATAATAAAGGTTTGCTGGCATCACAGAGCGCTGTAACATCAGCGCCGGCCGCCAGCGCAGCGTCCACACCTGGCAACCAGCGGTGCAACACGGCCACATGCAGTACTGATAGACCACGAGCATCTCTGACGTTGGCGCTAACTTTGTGTTGTAACAGCGCCTGCCAAACAATTATATAAGATCAATACGTCGTAATCTTGATATGCCGTCAGCCGAGGTGAATAGGCATAAAAACCTACCTACCACAGAATAGATAGTAGTACCCTAAAATGATTTAATGTAGAGTTGTAGACCATCAATAACTAGTATCATATTGTTACACTTAAATGAGGTTGTGATATAGTTTTCATATGTCAAAACTCTTGGAGCACAATTATCCAGTGGAGAGTTAAGTAGTTACATTTAACGGTACCGTACAAAATTCTCACAGCTTAACAAAACCGATGTCTGACACAGGCATGACACGTTCTATATTTCGTTCACTATACTGCACGTTAATTGCCGCGCGCATTCGAACAATTGAATGATATGCCTGACAGACGAGACTATAATATGAAAGCATAAACCTTATTAAAGTAGAACACTAGAGCGTTACTAACTTACTTCGAATGGTTTTATTAGTTTATGAAGTATACACAAATGTAAAGGTGTCAACCCGGAGTGGTCGAGCGCGGCGGGTGAAGCTCCATTCGAAATCAGACGCTCGATTTCTGATATGTCTTGATCAATAACTGCCTCATGTAACCGGGTATCTAACCGCTCTCGAAGCCTATAAATAAAAAAAAAGAAATGTTTGTTAACTCTAATTTACTTTCCTAGATTTACATAGTAAGAAACAGACAAAAATAATACGTTAAACTTGTCCGGTTATTGCCTCATCAAAACAGCTCACAATACTTAATCAATTTTACTTTAAGGCTTTATTTATTTTAGTTTGTACTTCACTTTCACTTTGTAATCACTTGTTTAAGAAAATTGTTTATTTATGTTCAAAAAAGGTGATAATTAATATTATACAAACATCGTATTGAAACATGCAAGGTGCCATTTAAGGGCTCATTGTTATGTCAATTTCAAGCGTTACGTCATGAAATTAAATGCGCAGGGTAATAGCAGCATAATTGAAATCATAGTTTTCAAATAAGTAAACTACTTAACATACCTGCGGATCTCGTCAGTAAAGACATCGGTGACTGTGTTGAAGCGCGGTCGAATTGCGTTTTCAGAGGCGTATTTTCTCTGGCACTGGTAAACTTCTGTCGCATCACTGGTGCGTCTTGCACTGTCTATTCCGTAGAAACTCGACAGTCCTTTGAGTGACCTGTAAGTTTTCAATGTATTTGTTAACTATGTGGGATGATTAATGAGAGTCTATACGCTGACTCTCTGATCTGCTCACCCATATAACAACTTCTGCCCGCAACTTTGTCTGCGTGGGATGATGATGATGAAGATGATAGATATAAACTCTCCTGTGTCCTTCCTGTCTATTAGTGTCTCTAACTATCTCCATACCAAAATTTATCTAATTCGTTTAAGCGGTTTAAGCGTGAAAAGGTAACAGACAGACATACAGAGTTACTATCGGATTAGTAGGGATAGGTTTTTATTAAATGGGAATTCAACCTAGTTGTAGGTAATAGTTGTAATCTAGAAACTTACTCAGTGCTGTATTGTTTGGGCAAGATACGATCTTGAATTGAATCACTGAGTGGCAGCAGAGGAACGCAGTCGACCTCATGCATACCAGCTTCCGTATCGGCGTCTAATAACATATAACAAAAATCAAACAAAAGTTATTGGAACTGAAATACGTTTATAATAACGACTTATAAAGGTTACAGTAAACAAGCATAGTTAACTGAAATGAAATTATGGGCCATAAGCCTTCAGTAAGAAGTGCATATACTTGGAAAAATTCGACCTATGCCGCTGTGGCCCGGTGCCCGAATGGCACAGGCACCTGCCGCGGTAGTAGAGGACGCTGGTTCGATTCCAGCCTGGGGCACTGGAGGCCTTGGTCACTTTTTCTTAGTATAATTATGACATTCAAATCAGTTTATAATTTATATAGTAGTACTTATGTCTACTTGAAATAAAAATAAAATTAAAATATTTTCTGAAAATCATTAGATTTTTCTAATACTTCTAAAGCATAGTCAAATGAAGTTCTATTTTTTTTTCCTTCCCTGAACGCGATTTACGCGATGTCATAAAGTGTGGGGAGAGGATGCTGGCTACTTTGCCTGTTGCGTTCTCTTTCACACCAGACCTGATGTCTAAGTTGCTGAGCTAAGTTTTACGAGCCCGGATGCAACGAAGTATACCAATACTATATCTGATACTATTTAATTTGTTTTTATTTTAAGATCTTAACTAAGAAATACGCACCTGATAGCATTGATTCCATCTTACAAAACACTCACATTTACAACAATATTCGTGCCCGGTTCGGAATGTTGACTATAATAATATGCACTTATTTAGTTATTATTCTTACAACGGCGTCAGCACGTCGCGCTGTAGAAAAATTAGTCATATTTACATGACTATAACGTTTACCTCAGCTTTGAGGTAATTCACTGACTGCACATACTAAATATCTCAAGGATATATTCAGAATAAACTAAGGATTGAGGAAAATCAACACTTATTATTATTAGTTCTTAACGCTAAATCAAATATTATAAACCCTAACCAGCTTCAAACACGTAATTGGAATATGATATTACCAAATTGAACTGGTTTTTGAAAATAGAGGGCAAATACTATGCAAAAATCACGGCACTTGAAATTAAAATGATAATTACGCGCACAACAACACTGACACAACCTGTTTATGTTGATTCGAGCGACGCACTGTAACCATATAATAATTTTAGGTGTGTCATAATTGGTCATAATAGTATGGTTTAGGTTTTCTGAGGTGACTATCATGACTCAGGCGCAAGCTACGGGGATTTTTAGCAAATTTACCATTTGCACATCACATTAGGATTTTACACCTCAGAACCAGAAAATATATAGGTACATGTATTACGAGTACAGTCGACGTCAAAAATATGTTTACAATTTTGCACTCTACTCCTTTGTAATAATGCAAAAAGTGTAAATATATCTTTGACCTCGACTGTACAATATTATACTTGTCATAAACATATTTAATAATAATTTATATGTACCTACTTTAATCTGTCCCATGGTATAATAATATACTCCGCCTGGTACTCCATTCCCGTCTTTTCTAGGTCACCTAACTGACACAAGCCTACGTCATCATGCGACAGCGCTATATGATAATATGCGATAGCGCTATATATAGCGGCCATGTTGTTGTGACGTAGGCCTGTGTCACTCTGGGAATAGAAGACCATGTTTTATTAGACTATGATCTGTCCCTATCCCATGTGACCGCCGTATATGAGGTGGGTGGGTAATGATTTATATGAAAACACATATAGGTATTCCCATCTGTGCCCGTCGGGGACAAAGGGACGTTCCACGGCAATGCAGCCGGCAGCTATGCGACTTAATGTAGTAGAAATTAGAATTTAATATATGGTACAGGTTACTCACTATCAGTTGCAGAGGGGTAGTCCATTCTATTTTACAACAATTTTAATTATTATACCTATAAGCCTACCTGATAATAGGTCATGACCTTATGAACTATATGAAGAACTATGGAAGTTTTTGTCCAAAGTCTTTGTTGCTATGCCACTTTCATAGTTGTCCAAAATTGAAATCTTGTAAATCGTAAATAGGCATTTCATATGGTGTTACTTAAAAGCGACAAGTTTTGCGCCATAAGCTCTCAAATATTAATGCTGAATTAAGCACTGCAATTCAAGCGTATTCACATCGACGGTAAGTGTGATGTCATGTAAGCTAATGGTAAGGCAAAGACCCACTTAATGATGCCTAGAAGCATCCAATGAGAAGCGATGTATAATTTTCATTTAATGAAGGAACAGTAAGTGCCGTCTCAGTGCAATACGTTGAGGAAATTTGCATTTTTATGAAAAATTTTACGGTACCGCCGTCCGCGAGCTCTAATATTTTCAGAATATCTCTGAGTACCTATGCGTCGTTAGGTTTGTCGCAAACCACTTCAGCAGGGCGACCACGAGGTGCGGTTCTGGCGGGAGCCAAAATTAGCACAATGTAAATTTTTTTCCTTCCGCGAAGGCCCAGAGTGCATAACAATGTACGTACAATCCGTTTCAATCTAATCAGAACCTTTCATAAACCAAATAAAGTAACATTTATTATTTTGCTTTCTGAAAGAAACGAAATACATCCCAATTTACCATACGACAAGATTTAAATTAAAAATAGAAAATTTTGTATTGTGGGACTTACGAGGGCCTAAACAACATTGCCGGCGTGTAGTTATAGTCTGTGTCTTTAGGTATTTAAATAAAAGTAAACAAACAATTTGTACATTTTCGGGTAGTTAGGTATAACATTTATTGGTTAACCAACCAAATACAACACCGCCTGGATCTGTCACTGAACGACCTGACTTTAACCTACATTATTTGATCACCTCATCTACCCTCAACTGGCTTAAGGAGCCATTTTAGGGTAGATTTTGTTTACTTTTATTTAAATACCGAGTACAGGCATAAGGGTTTTAATACAGAGTATAGGCATAAGGACTGAACCGCGCATCACGTGCCGCGTACATTGATCTTTTGTTATTATTAGATTTTAGGTTGTATTATGTATACATGCCCCGTTCGGGATAGGAATTACCTTTGGCAAACAAAATAAATATAATATACGACCCGCCTTATGGTCGGAGCGGACGTGCGTCATGCGCCGATCCTTTTATGAAAAGAGAACATCCTCCAGAGTTCTTTAATCACCAGTGCCCTGTTTGTCAAGAACTTGTAACTTGTAATACTAAAGCTGTCAATAAGTGGAAGTCCCTTTTTGACAGCTTTGGTAGAAAGGGACTTCCACTTGTATTACAAGTTCCAAGCTTTTGATAAACAGGGCACAGGTATAAAATACCTGTAAATAATAAGTATTAGTGGCTGTCTTTATGTTTGCTAAGAAAAGACATTTCGCTGTTATGTTCTTAAATATAGTATTTACGCATAACACAAAATAAATAGTCTCTGTAAAAATAGTGAAAATTCGGTATTCGTCATAAGTATCGGAAGCTTTCATATTTATTTTTGATAAAATGTTTCAGCGAGCTTTAAAACATGAATTTTCAGTTATTAACCTGCGCTACGGACTGTAACATCAGAACCCTGTACATGACAAGTGATTGGGCCGAGGGTTCCACCCAATTATTTCTATTGTCATTGGAAATGTCAAATCGTTTGGTTTCATGTCTGATGGGCGAGGGAGAGCCGTGGGACCCGCGTTGCACTTCGCTTGGGTTCTGTCGTATAAAAATGATCACATAGATGTTTGTCAATATTTTTCTCACCAAATTTAAATAGAACCATATACTGGGCACGGACAGTAAACGTGTTAACAGATTAAGTATATTTGATTATCGATGATGATGGAATCAGCAACGTTTGAGATTCAATGTCAAAATATTAAAAATAACAAATATTAAAAATCATTAAATTAAATAAGTACCTCCATTAAAAAGTTTCTAATATTTATTGACTCTAACATTCTGATGTTAATTGCCGAGGAAAGTACGATTATGTGTTTTTTTCTCAAATTAAAACAAAGACAGACAAAATTGTACTTTTCTTACACATTGCTAATTATGAAATTCAGAATTAAAATTGTTGTTTTGCTTGAAAATTAATTATAAGCAGTTTTTCAAAATACATTTATGATTATGTAATGATTAAAATGTATAAAAAAGTGTTTCACAGCTCCTCGTGCGGAACGCTAAAACACTTCTGTGACAGGTCTGTTTTCGTTTCATAAAATTGAATGCTTGTTATTGAACCACTCTTACAACTCTTTATTATTTTCCAGAGGTGTTACTGGAAAAAAAATTGCTTTTTTGAATTAAAAAGGAAAAATTTATAGCCTACAGTTGCTTATTTAGGTTTCTGAAGAACTAACTTCAAAATTATTGAAATTTCTTCATAAATAGTTATACTAATTCAAGAATTCGGTATTCGGGTCTGACTATATTAATTAAATTCTAGAATACTCGTTTAATTACCTTTAATAGGTCAGTAATTAAATGCAAACAAATTATGTCGTTTTTCGTTACATAAGCAGAGATCAGAGGCTTGGAAAATCTAGTTAAAATAAAGGAAAAAAGCTTCTAAAAGGAAACTTTGCACCGACTAGCACGAATATTACCTTAGTAAACAAATGTACTTACAGCATTTAAACGGCAGTTTCGTAACTTGATATCAGTCATATCATATCACATTAAAGCCAAGAAAGAACATGACTATTTTTAACCACTAAGTGGATTCTTATTTCAACTGCTTACCAAACGAAGACAAATCAAAAGATCAGGAGAACCACTGGTTTTTGTTTTATTATAACGTCTGACAGTTTTAACAAACACTAAATTTTAGAGTTTTAGAGTTGAACTAGTATCAGCAATTAATTCTACGTCTTCGGTTTATACGAAAATGATACCAAACTTGCCCTAGTAGCCACTGGGACGAGAATAGATTTTTTTTAAAGATGACGGGTGGCGGCCAGTTTTTGTATCCCGCCCTCCCCGACTAGACACACACTTCTTATTGCCTCGCGGACTAGAAATGCTTAAAATTAATCAAGGAACATAATGTGATGAAGCAGATAGCTTAATAAATAAATTTTGGGTCAACTTCATAACTGCTTCCAGTAGAACAACTATGACCATTTCAATACGTCCGTGATAATTTTACGATTTAAGGTTTATTACATAATTTAAGAATTCTATTTATGTAGATAGAATTTAAGAGTTTTTGCAAGAACAAATCCAACATTTTATGAAATTACATAAACATATAAGAAAATCAGTTACGAGCCGTTGTACCTTTAGATTCGCTCTCCTGTAAAATCCAGATTTTGTACTTGCGCTCAGTTTGCTTAGGGTAGGAGATATCGATTCATAAAGGTTGACTCACGTTAGACTGGGCCGTGCCCGGGCCGGAGCTTCCGGCGCATCGCTTTCTATGGAAAGCATCACGTGATCGCTTGTCATGTCATAGAAAAGTAAGCCCCGGAAGCACCGACCTGGACACAGCCCGGTCTAACGTGAGTCATCCATAAGAGTTTATATTAAAGGTAACTTTAAAGGTAATTTACAAAGAAAAAGAAAGTCCTTAATTGTCACTTTTCCATATTAGTGCGATAGAGACAGACAGCTATTGTCACCTTTACTAGGACCCTGATCAGTTGATCATGTAGTTCAATTCTTATTCCGCACACACCGACAACTCAACTTTCCACACAATTATTATTGCCTAGATTAATCCATGAACTAGCTTTACAAGTTTTTTTTTAATGTTTGATTTTTATTACATCTTAAGATCATAAATACACTAGTTCATCTTACCATTATACTCACCTACCCTTCTTAAGTTTTAATAGAAATCTCCACTTCTCCAGTTTCATTTCCACAACACCGCGTATTTACCCCATTAGGACGGAAATTACCCGAATGTCCATGCTTATCATATTTTATCCCTTTTTATCACTTCCGCCAGCACGAATAAGACTGTAGTATTCTTTTTTCAATGACAAAGCTCGCCAGTTGAATAACAAAGCGGTGAATCTCACTTGCGGGTTTTTCCTCTTGGTATTCCTACTTATACTATTATATCGTATATTATTTATTATATAATGCTAAAGTCATCTGTTACCTCTTCACGCTTAAAACGTTAAACCAATTTAGATGAAATTTCGAAATACCTCGAAATATATCGAGCGATAATTATATGTTTAAACAGATACCGTTTAGTTTCTAAATATTATTTACCTACTTACTTATATGACAACACAAATTAAACCTCTCATTTTTCTGTTTTATCGACATTGTTATTATTTATAGACTGTTTTTAATTTACCAAATCTGTGAGGGCATTCTGCACACGTACGTACATTTTTTATAAGTAAAACAAATGCTTAGGTGTCTTCGTTACAACAAATAATTATGATATTATTGTTACGAGTATTATGTTTCTACTCACAAGCGAATAGGCAGAATTCAGTTTCAGAACGCTAACCGCGTGAAAAAATTGGGTCTATTAAGCTTTAATTTTAAAAACAATAGTGTAGTGGACGTAGTGGTGACCAAGAGGATTTTAAATAATATAATTAAACATGCCAAACATTGAGAATATAGTAAAGTAACCTACTTTATTCAAAATGTCTTTAGTTTAATTTTAATTATAATTATATGTTCAACTACACCTGTCTATCCAACTAACAACAGGTTTTTTTTTATTAAGAAAAATAATCAGGTAAAAACTCGAAGTAGGTACCAAGAGGAGCAACCGTCACTTTTTTCAAGTGCCTTGGGTCGTTTCGCTTATCGATCTCGTATCGCACACGCGGATAGAATCGCAATCAGCCTTGTATGTATTCGCGACCGTCTTTGGGGTATGATCAGGATTTTCAAGACAAACGAATGCTACATTACTTAACTACTTTATCGAGGTTTTGTTCTGTTTACATGTAACAAACATGGATGTAAAAAAGTTTATTTAACACCACAGAATACTCATATTATAACAAACATGTAATCTTAAATTCTACGGTCATGGTTGCTGAATTTAATAAAGTTTGTATTAATATTGTCTATTCTGCTAATTCTATGTATGTTTTGGCTGATAGAATTCTTTTGTCATTTTCTAGATAAGAACCGATCGCGATCCTTTTTAGATGGGTTCGTGCATAATTATATATACAAAAATAGGTACCTATTTCAGCTAAAAGTATCACAATATATATTTTTATTAGAATTAAAACAATTATTCTCATTAGTTTTGATACCTTTATGTTTAAAGATTTTTTTTAATTACCTATAAGCAACCGCGACGTACATCGTTGATCTATCTTTCGATTCTAACACTAGTAAAGGATGACTCACGTTAGACCGGGCCGTCTCCGGGCCGGTACTTCCGGCGCTTACTTTTCTATGACATGTCATGACGGCCCGGTCTAACTTGAGACATCCTTAATTTGATGTTGCTCTATCTCCTGATACTAATACTAACCGATGATTACAAAACAACCGCAAACGGCCCGCAGTAGGTGCAGATGCAGTTTGTCAACACGCCGACGTGCTCCATTTATCAGCGTCACGCGTCACGACTGTGACGTCACGTCACTGATCACCTAATGATACGCGGCATTTGATTAGGCTTGGAGCGATTATGCACGCGATTGGATGGAAAATTAACTTATAAGCCCTGCGGGTAAAATACCAGTAAAAATGTTTTTCGTTTTATAATTAAAACAAAAGCTTTAAAGCTCATGAGGAAAGGAGGTACGATAACTCAATATGTACCTATAATAATTTTTAGAAACATACAGCCCAAAAGCTTCAAGAAAGTCGGCTGAGGTGGTTTGGCCATGTCAAAATAAGGCCGCCTGAATACGTAGGCAATAGAGCCCTTAGCTTCGCCTTACCAGGCCCAGGAAGGGCAAACCAAGGCAGCGGTGGCATAACGTCATCGCCAAAGATCTAAACGTCTGTGGGTTAGCGGAAAACGATGTCCAGGATAGAGCGAAGTGGAAGGATATGTAAAAGTAGGAAAGCAGACCCCGTCACAGTACGGAACAAACGCTAGGAGGATGATGATGATGACAGCCCAAAATACTTGTCGATTTTAACTTTCTTTTTATACGGATATACGTAAACAAGCGCAAACGCAGTAATAAATTAAGACATTATCGTCATCAATTTATCAGCATAAAGATATCCTCCCGTAAAAGCTTCCCCCAAGGAGTTACGTGATGTCCGGGTGAGTTACAATATGACTTCAACACTCGTGATCTTGAGGAAGACCTCTGCGTCGTCATATATACTTATAAAAACACATATATAACCTATGGTTTACTAATTAACTTCTTAGATTGGTTTACATAATATAGTTAACATTACCCCAAAGTATCACGCCGTACCCGCAATGAATGGGGAAGTAATTTAAGTTGGGACATAAAACGCGCCCCAGTTAAAGAATTCACGGCCAACCTTCAGACTCTCGATAAAAATTTACTTTAATGAGATCACGTAGAGGGCCTGAGTGTTCTTAGATAAATTGTAATAAAATTTAGCGAGAATGTAATTTAATGAAAGTTGCTAAGTAAGGCTCGATTTAGATTTCTACGACGGCTTGCTTTTCCAATTTTAATCATAAAAACATTTTCCTATTTGATTAATTTTCTTATATGAATCTTTATTACAAACCAAAAGTAACAATTATAGTTAAATAACATTAATTTGAAATAATCTAGGTACTTGCTTGCTTGTTTAAATGAACTGTAAATAAGTATTTATTAACAAAGACTAAATCAAAAGTAAATACCTAGTAGAAGTAGGTATAGGAAAATGTCTAATTACTTATTTCTGACTTGATTGATAAGAACATGACAAACTTAAGGGGCCCACTGATTAACAGTCCGCCGGACGGTATCGGCCTGTCAGTTAGAACTAAATTTAGACAGTTCCGAACAACTGACAGGCCGATACCGTCCGGCGGACTGTTAATGAGTGGGCCCCTTTAGGCTTACGACTAATGAAAACGCAATATTTTCATGACAGTTTGCATCTAAATACAGTTACTATAGTACAGTCATTATAGATTTTGACCCGTGAATAATTAGTTCTTGGATTTTTTTTTCGTAGGTCCCTCGGGGGGGTCACTGGGAGTGTAAATTCAAAAAGTAGGCTGAATCAGGCTCCTGCGTATATTCGAAAAACGGTTTTTTTTTTAAAAAGCGGTTTTTCTTCAACAACTCGGCCATTTTTGATTTTACAGTAAAACCGTAAGGACAAAAATTGTAGGAAATTTGATTCTCTACAAGTTAGTCCAGTCATTATATCCAAAAAACCGACCCTTCCCGTGAATAATCAGTTCTTGGATTTTTTTTTCGTACGTCCCTCGGGGGAATCACTGGGAGTGTAAATTCAAAAAGTAGACTGAATCAGGGTCCTGTGTATATTCGAAAAACGGTTTTTCTTGAATAACTCGGTCATTTTTGATTTTACAGTAAAACCGTGAGGACAAAAATTTTAGAAAATTTGATTCTCTACAAGTTTGTTCCTCACAATTTTTCTTCTAGGATCGATAGTTTGGAAATAAAATTTGAAAAAAGCGACAAATTCAAAATATTTTCAACATCTCGTTTATTTTCAACTTTACGACATAAATGAAGAGGACTAAACTTGTAGAGAGTGAAATTCTGAACAATTTTGGTTCCCACCTTCTTTCCCCCAAAATCGATATTTTAGAAATTAAACCTGAAAAACGCGACAAATTCAAAATATTATCATTATCTCCTATGTTCTACGCTTTAAGGCATAAATGAAGGGAAACAAAGTTGTAGAGAATCAAATTCTGAACAATTTTTGTTCGAACTTTTTTTCCACCAAAACGATATTTTTTGAATTGGACCTAAAAAAATGCGACAAATTCGAAATATCATTATCTCGTTTATTTTCAACTTTACGGCATAAATGAAGGGAAAAAAACTTGTAGAGAATCAAATTCTGAACAATTTTGGTTCCCACCTTTTTTCCCCCAAAATCGATATTTTGGAAATTAAACTTAATTAATTACCCATTAATTAATTACAACTTAATTATTACCCATTTCAGGTAGTGGGACTTGTTTCACCAGTGTGCCCCAGACGCTGGTCATAGCGTCTTTTATACCACGTGTCCCAAAATTTTACGATAAGCTGGCACCAGAAGATGGACCTGCTCATGACTACTCCAGGAAAAATAATAAAAAAAAAAACTCAATTTATTAATGAATTACACAAAAATTAAAATCGACACCCCTAATGGTATTTTTAACGACCATGTCTACAATTTTTGAAATATATCTGTTTTTTTTGTATCGGCAACCTAAGTAGCACTGCTATTCACCACAACCCTTAAAAATACCAGAATACATGTAGTTACGATTTTAATTTTTTTTTGTAACTCCATAATAAATTGAAATATATTTTTTTAATTTTTTTCCTCGAGTATTCATGAGCAGGTCCATCTTCTGGTGCCAGCTTATCGTTGAATTTTGGGACACGTTGTATACCTAACCTGAAACGCAGTTCAGTCAGTTCGTCGCAAGTGATGCTCTTTGGAGTAGACGTATTTAAATAAAATGTCGATCTGTTTTGTGTGTGGAGAAGTTACTACGGACGATAATGTGGTGGGGCGGAAAAGAGTTTACGCTCTATCTCCAGGGTTGGAACCAAAATTGTTCAGAATTTGATTCTCTACAAGTTTGTTTCTCTTCATTTATGCCGTAAAGTTGAAAATAAACGAGATAATGATAATATTTCGAATTTGTCGCTTTTTTAGGTCCTATTCAAAAAATATCGTTTTGGTGCAAAAAAAGTTCGAACAAAAATTGTTCAGAATTTGATTCTCTACAACTTTGTTTCCCTTCATTTATGCCGTAAAGCGTGGAACATAGGAGATAGTGATAATATTTTGAATTTGTCGCGTTTTTCAGGTTTAATTTCTAAAATATCGATTTTGGGGGAAAAAAGGTGAGAACCAAAATTGTTCAGAATTTGATTCTCTACAAGTTTAGTCCTCTTCATTTATGTCGTAAAGTTGAAAATAAACGAGATGTTGAAAATATTTTGAATTAGTTGCTTTTTTCAAATTTTATTTCCAAACTATCGATCCTAGAAGAAAAATTGTGAGGACCAAACTTGTAGAGAATCAAATTTTCTAAAATTTTTGTCCTCACGGTTTTACTGTAAAATCAAAAATGACCGAGTTATTCAAGAAAAACCGTTTTTCGAATATACACAGGACTCTGATTCAGTCTACTTTTTGAATTTACACTCCCAGTGATTCCCCCGAGGGACGTACGAAAAAAAAATCCAAGAACTGATTATTCACGGGAAGGGTCGGTTTTTTTGGATATAATGACTGGACTAACTTGTAGAGAATCAAATTTCCTACAATTTTTGTCCTTACGGTTTTACTGTAAAATCAAAAATAGCCGAGTTATTGAAGAAAACCCGTTTTTTTGGAAAAAAATCATTTTTCGAATATACGCAGGAGCCTGATAAAGCCTACTTTTTGAATTTACACTCCCAGTGACCCCCCCGAGGGACCTACGAAAAAAAAATCCAAGAACTAATTATTCACGGGTAGGGTCGGTTTTTTGGATATAATGACTGTACTACTATGTATTTAGAGTGGTTAGTAGATGTTTATTTTAGGTTTTCTATCCAATATTTAAGAGAATTAATGATAAAATAAATACTTTATATGTGATTTGGTAGATGTAGATAGATTTTGTATAAGTATAATGCATTACACTTTTTTGCAAAATTCTTGCAAGAATTGCGTTATCTTCCCGCAAAGCTTATTAAGTTTAAGCATCAGCGTAGCTCGCGAAATTACTATCGGAAATTCTAGTTGTTCGCCACAAAATATTAGTATTTGCAATTTTGCATGCTCGGAAACTTGCTCAGGAGCTTATCTCGTACACGTTTCGCAGAAAACTTATAACACAGCTGAATGAGACCCATTTTCTGAGATAAGAGGCCTTGTTCTACGGTGTGCATCAACAAACACAAAATGATATTAAAAATGTGATGGCTAAAAGATCACTCGCTCGCACTACAGGTGTGCAATATATCTGCGAGTGTGACGAACAAAAATTCAAATTAAATTCGTATTAAGTTGGAGTTGTATTTTGCTTTTCTGGATGCAGCTGACGCTGATAATAGGTACGACACGCTAGAGGTAGTTCATAGCATTTTCATTTGTGAATTATGAACTTTGTTGTAAATTAATATTATGCGCGCTAATGGAGAGTAGTTAATTAATTTATAGACTGTTAATGAGCATGAATAAAGATTAAATTTAACTTTTATTGCACTACAATAGATAGGTACAATAATATATTATTTAAGACTCGTTTATTTTCTGTAACCAGCAGATTGGGAAGATAACGTTTGTGATTTTGTCGGTAAGAAAATTTGCTTTCTATTATCATTATTCCAAACCATTTAATGATAGTAATTCGTTAGTTATCGCAATTAATTGAGCTGTGAAAAGTGTAACCTTGTGATCAAACGATTTTTTGTTATTAATTTTTACTTATCTTATCGGTAGAAATGAAATATAAAATTCTGTGATTCTTCTTCTTTCTGTAGAATAAAAAATCCTACGCTACGTATATTAACAATTAACACAGGTCAATTTGTTACAATTATATCGAACTAGTAAAGTAAGTTAAAGCTTAACAAGAACTGGAAACCGCTGCAGACAAACTGCCCGATTCGAAATTTAAGATACGTCAAATATTAAGTCAAATGTGACGTTTCTTCAAACAAAAACGTCACTTTTGACACTGTTATATCTAATCCATATCGTATCTAACCGTAATATTTGACGTATCCTGAAGTTCGAATCGGGCCGCAACTGTCTTTAAGTGAGCAAGCAACATCCATTGAGCGGTACACTTGGCGGTCGCGTTCGGTCGCTAGATAAGCGTATCGTACGCTTGGACAAATAACGCTAAGCGTGGAGTGGTGCCCGATTAGCTACATCTGGCTAGTACATTACAGTGTAGCGTGTACATGCGTAAAATTGAGTTGCATATCGTTATTTTTTATCTCAGCAGTAATTGGTTCTACCAGTAATATTGCCGATCTGACTATTTACTTCACTCTGACCTATAATAATTATGTCTTAGGGAGCTTTTTATTTCTGATTGGCATTATACCTGTATCCATGGGCGGTATACATCGTTTGTTCTACCGGGACTACTTGTAAGCAGGTGGTCTGTGCCGTTTATTGGAGGTCTTTTGTGGAAGCGGTTTATAGGTAAACCTAGCCACGACGGCTGGATATACAGAGCTTTGTCACATTGTCACATCTACAATATTGGCGGTTAAAATTCTGATGAGTGATGTTTAACTTTCATCTCTACCAGGTATATTGATGATTCGAATGCACATTTAAATGTATGTATGTATGTAAACACAAAAAAGCAATATAATTACTAATAGTTTACCTATTGCTATAAGAAAACTAGCATAAAAAAATAGAATAATAAAAATATATGATCTGAACACAGATCATACGATCTATGTACCTAAACATGGAACCTACTGCCTTCTGTAAGTCGGTCAAAATACACTATATTATAACCAATAAACTCTAATGAGACAACACATTATTAAGGTGATTGACAGTTCATTGTCTATAACTGAACCGTAATGAGATAGCTGAGGAAGGAAATGGCTCCTTCCTCCGCGACCTACCGATATTAAATTTAATATCAATATCACGCCCCGCAGAACCCTCGCGAGGAATAATTACTGACGGTTAAATACTCAATTTACTGGTTAATTTTAAATTTGATTTCAGTTGCAGATAACTCCTCGGGGCATGGGGTATTTGTAAACGATTTGCTTAATTTTGTCGTTTATGAATAACTTCTAGGGTGGCGTGTATTTAAATAAGAAAATATTAGTAATATCAATGTGTACGATAAAAAAATAGTTAATTAGTTACTTAATTTAATTAAGACTACGTTTTCGTATTTCTTTAAAACTTTAGGTAAGTGTGGCTGCGGGTTAGTTAAGTGTGGCTGGCCTTTACATTGAGGCCGGAGGGCCTACCGCGAACCACGTTCGACGTGTTACCTCTCTGTCGCACTTGTAAATTCATACAAGTGTGACAAGGAGGCAACACGTCGAACGTCGTTCGTGGCAGGCCCTCTGATCCACATTGATTAGTGTTTATAACAAGATCACACCTTTGTCACTAAACGCAAGTAGCTGGACTAGCTGGTAGCATAAAATTGTAGTTGTTAAATGCGGGTTTTATTTTGTTTTGCTTAATATTATTTTGCTTGTATTATTGGCGTTATTACTTTGCTTTTATTTTGCTCCGCTTATCATTGTATTAATGATAAATACTTAATATAAACAAGATTCTTAAACCTGTCAAAATTATTATTTCATAATTAGCTTAGGCTGGCTAAAACTGGCTACAGTTGAGGTTGAAAATAAATTTTTCCCGCTTGTTTGTCGTAGCCCGCCTGCAAATCTTGTTTATACGCGGCGCAAACACGACAATATTGTCTTAGGCCTCATAAATAATAACACAATAATTAGACTAAGCCGACCTCGGACTAGATTTGAGAGAAATACGACTGTAAATATACGAAACGACACGAAAATTCTAGCGAAAAAGGGCTTATTGGAGCTTTTGAGCTTTATTTTATTTTACTTCCGTATAAAGTTTTCTCTTTCCAGGTAAAATTTATTTATCACCGCAATATCTTTACATTTAGGGAAAAGCGTGAATTCAATTGCTATATTTGTAGCTCAGATAATTTTAGTAGTGTTGTAATTTTAAACCGAATTTGTAGATTTAAACCGACATTTCTTTTACAAAAGACGCCGATTCTTCGTCAATACTTGCGCTACGTAATAAACCGTAGCACATTTTATCGCTATGGAGAAAATCGGCAGAACTTACTTAAGCGGCGTACTGATTTTAAATTTTGTTAAAGCTTTGATATTGTTATGTATGACAGGGATTTGATAAAAACTCGCATCTCTTGCGCACTAATAAGTTCCAGCGATCATGTCATACTAATATCAAAACGATGATAGCTTTTAATCTCTGGACACTGCTCCTCGACTCGCAATGAACCTCGATTAGAAGGGGTAAAAATAACTACATATAATTGAATTACCTTACATTCCATTCCCACCGGTAATTAATCGTCACCACGAAACGATTTGTTAAAGTTTAATAAGTGTAACACAACACTCCATTAACGGTTTTCATTGGCAGCCTTCTTACTGTCGCGGGAAGCGTTAGGGGCGTGTATCGCTGTAAATTGCCTACAGTAAAAATGGAGCATCTTTGTTTAGATTATACTAGAACTGGCATGAGCGCACTAAGTGTTATTATTATTATTATCGACCTAGAACGGAAGCAAACCAATTGTTTTGTGATATCCAGACAGGCAGTAGCACTCTGACATTATATATATATATATATATGCATATATAAATACAAACTTAATCATAGGCAAAGATAAATAAATAAATAAATAAATATTGTAGGACAACTTTCCACTGATTGACCTAGTCCCACCACAGTAAGCTTAATAAGGCTTGTGTATGTAGATAGTGAGTAATGTAAGTATTTATAGGTACTAAACGGCGATATACATAACATATAGCATATAACTTAAGAATATTTTATAATTATTTGCCTGTAAGTAAGCGGGTTTACAAAAACAGTTCTAAGTATTGATTTTCCCTGGGATTTTGATATATATTTTTTTACTCGACAACTTGATTTTAGTAGATAAATACTGTACGACAATTCCTATGAGATTTGGCATTATGTATATCCTAAAAGTCCATCGCTTCCAGTAACGCCAACACCTACGTAATACCAAAAGCTGAGTTAGCGAAAGGGAAATAAGGCGGGAGGGGGTCAATGGAATTAATGTTTACGTTTAATTGTGCCCCGAACCGGGAGAGACCCTCGCGATGTGACGCGAGTTACGATGAAAAATAATATAGGTAAGCATTATTTAAGGGATAACTTGCGGGGATTAATTTAGAAAGGGACAGAGAGCTGAAACAAAGTTATAATTACATTCAGAGATAATAATGACGTTTTTTGTCCCTCGAGGGAAAAATAACCGTAGGTATATTAATCGCCTTATTTTGAGTTTGAGAACGCTTAAATACCAGGAAAAAAACATAGAAAAACATTATTTTGATATTGATTCTATTTTAAATGTATACAGGGTGATCAATCCAAATAGGTCAGTATGGAGAAGTCAGAAACTATGAGAGTTCGATTCCCGGTTATGTATGAGAGTTAAAAAAAAAGTTTGAATGTCATTATTATTAAATCTAAAATCGACGCCATGGTTCCTACGAACAGATTTCGCTATCTCTCATAGTTTCTGACTTCTCCATACTGACCCATTTGGATTGATCAACCTGTATATTATTTGTGATTAATTTTTGACTATCATTATTACAATACAATACAAAGAATACAGAATAGAAGAGATTAAACAACATTATTCATACAGCCTAAAAATACCTGATTAATTAAGTTTGTTAATAAAACTACTTTAAAAGTTTTTCGAATGAAAGTTTCTTTTACGATTGTTTGAACTTTTAATATTGGCCAAAAAATTACCATCTTTGAATTAAACCCTAAATTTGTAACGTATTAATATTAACAATCAATTAATTGTGACTTAAAATTATTTATAATTTTATTTAAAGTCGTTCGAAGTAGGTACAAATTACTGTAATTGCTTCATTTCAAAGGCTCTCAGCCCAATTATGATTTAACCAAATTCCGACCGCTAAAACGGCTCGGAATCTCAAAAACAATTCCATTTGTATTTCTACACCACGGTAATTATTAAATGTATAAGTTTCAAAACTCAAGAAAGCTAAACAACGATAAGTAACTTTAACTTGAAAATCTGAATATAAATGCTAATGCTTAATTCCGTCTGATCCATACTTTCAATTCCGTAGCTTCTTTGGAGAGATTATTATAATTTCATCCGAATCCTTTCAAGGAAAGTTACGGTCTCACCACTTGCATGAATAAATGTTTAAGTACGATTGAAGTTTAATATCTTTCTTAAAGAAGTAGCGATTTCAACCGCTTGAACTGTTTTTTTTAGATCTAAGTAAATTAAATAACATTCGGTTGGTTTCTTCAACTTCAACTAAGTTGTTTGTTTAATATTTGTCTCTTCTCTTCCAGATATTTTTTTGACCATTCATATTTTGTGTTCGGTAATTAGTATACTCTAACATCATTCAAATTTGGGCTTTAACAAAAACAATTTGGAATGTCATTTAACAAACCGATTATTTAGGTAGGTAGGTACTGATACCTAATATTGTTCTTTTCAGACCATACAATGACAGGTTAGTTAGGCAGAGGCATCAACTACATAACAACGATTATGAAAGAATAAAATGGTTTAAAAACACTGATCATTCATAATTTTAGCGCACTAAATAACAAATCACATAACAAACTTCTTTAAAAAAATATTCTCTCTAACGCATATTGTTCCACTTGACAAATAGTTCCCTTGCTGAGACAAGGCAGCGATAACGTTTTAAAAGACGCTGAGTAATTCTCCGTATGTGATCGAGAAATGTATGAGAAAAAAATAAATGAACCGAGTGTCACCTAAAGGAGATTCGAAAAGCTCGTTATTCTGATAAATTACTTCGCTCAGACGTTCGCTTTGCTATTTTCTGCCCCTCTCGCTTTGTGGAGCTAAATTGATATATCTTTTTTTTTTCAAAATTGAACGCAGTTTTCTGGTCATTGGTGTAAAGAGTAGACTTTTGCGCAAAGAAGTATTTTTAATAGATTGCGCAGATTTGCGTATTTTTAGGTACAGTCAGTGTCAAAAGTATGTTTACAATTTTGCACCTTACTCCTTTGTTATAAGGCAAAAATGTAAACAAATCTTAGTCTTCCTATACTTTATATGCATTTTAGTCAGTTTGAAGTTAGTTTTGAGTGTGCAAATAGGACATTTTTAAACCAATGTTCAGACTACAAATAACATTAAGAATGCCGTCACTGCATACCGTTATTTCGGGAATAAATGTGCCTACATGATGAAAGGTACATCTCACAAGAAGCCGTGCATTGAAGTAAATATGGCGGCTCGTTAAAATTGTTAAAATACCGTGAAATATCTCGGGACGTCGGACTCGCCAGGGACCCGCTCCAGATTCTCTAACGATGAGCTTTATCAGTCTTATATTTTTAATACTTATCTTATGGGACATGTTGCGGTCGGGCAAGCTTGGAGTGGAATTGAACTAATTTGGGATTCTCTATCTTGTATGCGGTAGTTTAAGCTCAAAGGACGTTGGGACTCCCTCTGGTCGCATAACAACTTTTGTCATATTTTAAATTGTCATAACACTTTATGCATAAAATTGTAAGTCATAAAAATCTTCAGTCAGAATTATTCCTGAGCATAACTGGGTTTTTGTCATAAATGAGTTGTCATAATTTTTATAGTCATTAATTTAATTCGCATACAATTTTAAGTCATATGCTTGATATCCATAATTGTTTTTCGTTCGAAGTATTGCAGTGCATAGTATTAATATAGACATAAAAAGTTAAGTCATATATTTATAGTGGTCCTATTTTTTTCATAAATCAAAAGTTTCAAAATTTTTGTAACCAAAGCATGAATAATAAATATGTATGGTTGTGAGCAACCTATGAAGCAAATATTACTTTAGTCATAAATGTCATAATCGTAACCACACAAAGACCGTATAAAAGAGGAGATCGAAGGAGAGGAGCCCCCTCCAGTAGGAGAAACGGTTTTATAAAAGAAACTAATCATAATAGGTAGGTTAGGTTCGTTAGGTTTCTTTAGATGCCCGAAGGGCAAACTACGCAGAAATAGGAGCCCCGCGTGAGCGGGGCTCCGTCGAATTAAGTGTTTGGACGGATATTAGGGAAAAGGTTTTTTTCGAGGAGTTGTTGAGAGGCTAAAATTATGTAAACCATTATGGTTGAGAATTATTATGCTACAAAACGTTATACGTAGAAACATTACAAGTATCGATAACTATGCTTTTAGCTGGTATGACATTTGATTCATTATAATCAAAACCTATATGCACAAAAAATATATGACAAATGCTGAGTATGTCACCAAATATTATGGCTAAAAATGTATGACACATAATAATATGACTTATAATTTGTATGCGCAATGATGATTATGACACAAGTTGTTATGCGCATCGAAGATATGACCTAAACTTGTATGCAACCCAATATGGACCCATTAGGTAAGTATCTAAGGTGCATTGGCGTAATTTGGTCATTTTAAAAATGGCAAATATCTATAAAACCAGAAGCACTTCACACTTAAGCAATACTTTCGCTAAAGCAACCTTTACCATTGCACCTTGCCGACTGTAGAAAGGCTTCTTGTGGAGTAGATACCTATTTGCCATTTGAATAATTGCACCTAACTTAATTTTAATATTAATCTATTGTTCGTATTTTGTTTGACTACATATGGCGTCCGTCTATTCGCCTAATACATTTCGGGCAATTTGTTAAAGCTGTAAGAATTACGAATAAGGTCTTACCTAGTCTCACAAAACGCTAATATAATGAAAATCTTTATAGCACGGTCTATTCCAGTTCTCTTTATAAACTATTCAAGGTTCATTGTTAAACCAATTCGGTAGCAACACGAAGGGTCTCTCATGTCAGCCGACAAAGGATGAAAGAAGGTACCAAGCAAAGTACATACGTGGCCGGAATACACACGTCCGCACGTTTTACAATTTGTTACATCGCTTAAATTGTAATAAAGCTCCAGAGTAACACCTACATTTGACTGAAATTTCCGTATACACTTTTAGTAATCTAAATCCAATTGCGACTCTGCAGTAAACACTTAAGATTCAAAATTAACTAGCACGTCGTATGGTTGTGACGTTTCGTTTTGATGTAGTTTCACGTGAGGCTTACAGAAAGAGGTGTACGGCGAATCCCGAATGGATACTGTTCGTATTCTATTTACTTTAACAGATGCCCTCATTATTCCTTAAGCATTTCTTACGACGGTAACGTACTGCGAGATAGACAAAGCGAAGAATCTTTAAAGGAACTGAAGGGCTTGCTTTCATTTATTTCTTCTGACTTATTTGTTAAATGATATATTGTGACAATTTGACACACACTTTGAAAACACCTCACCGTCGGTCTGAAAACGTAATATGCGTATCCGTACATTTGGAAATATATGTACCTATAACATTGAAAAACAACAGATTATCAGGTATAGAAACAGTCCTTCTTCGTTACACAAATTTACACTTGATATGAAACTGACTGATATACTTATGTAAACTAATTTAAAAAACCGAATCAACTATTACTTTACTAGGTTCCTACCAAACAGAAAGTATCTACAAGATGATTGTGTTCTATTTTTAAATTTAACTCTTAAGATACAAAATGTAACAAAATAGCAAATTAGAAATTGGAAAATAAAATAAAGGGTCACGCCAGTTTTACGCCGAACGGGTTCATTAAGCAACCACTTCCATTAGCAACATAGTCTTCGCAATTACAGATATACAGCGATAGATACACAGACAAATTTGTATGCGCAGAAAGATCATTTTTGATTTCAACTGCTGAGGAGACAATTGTATCATGCAATGATCTCGTTCGTAGACGATGGATCATTTGATTCTGATAGGAGAAAAAAAGTAGGTATCGCAAGATAGGATCCAAATACGTAGAGATAGAAATACGTAGGTAACGTAGAAATTCTCAAATCTGAAAAAAGTGTAGTGTACCACTTTAAATAACATATAACCCATAGATTATATACATTAATTGTTGGTACAAGCCAACTGCCGTATTCGAACTTCAAGATATTCACAAGAGACGACACGTACCAGATCCATTCTAGATACGTTATAGTTTAGATATCAACTAGTTCTCTATTGCAGCGCAATTGGGGCAACCAATGTCACTTTTACGTTAGATAGCGTAAGATATCTATTAGATGTGAATTGGATCTCTAAGTCATATCCTGAGGAAATCGTTCAAGAGTATCTCCAGAATCGCGCAAATGTCAAATTTGACACGTTAGATCTTAAACATATCGTTATCGTATCTTGGTGATGTCTAAAAGATATCTAATAGATGTCTATTTCAAAATCCGAATCGGGCCCCCAGTGTTCTGATGCTCAACTTAATTAATAGTGTACTGTCTTGATTTACACTTCTGGGGGGCAGTCCTTGGCAGCTAAGGAAATAAACGCTCAACAGAACGGCGTCTGCGTTTAATAGTCCGAGGCTGGGTGCTTTTAATTACATATACATCACTATGTCTATCGGTTCGGTAAAGTGAACGCTCTGTATTCATATAGTGTACCTAATACCAATTGTGAAACCATGCTATATATTTTTTCCTCGGAATATTTTAGCAATAAATTACTAGAACCATTCCACGGGATTGAAAGATTAAATTAAATCAGGTCATCATTAATTTTAGACAAGTATTTGTCAATAATAAACTAGTGCCTATGTCAATTCTTGGGATTAGTTGTCAAGCGGACCCCAGGCTCCCATGAGCCGTGGCAATATGCCGGGATAACGCGAGAAAGATGATGATGATTTGTCAATAATGGTTTTTTGTTTGCATGGTTTACAGCACCGTTTCATTTCTGACTGTGCCGTTCTATGCTTACTTGCACAGGTATCGATTAAGCCAGAAATAATGTACTAGATTAACATTGTAAACGGGTGCATATTTAGTAAAAAAAATATCACAGACGCAAATAATATCGTGTAAACATCTCACACTTAATTAGGAATCAATTAGCTGTATAAAAAGTGAATGAAGCTAATAAAAATTCAATGCGACAAAAATATAAGTCTAGGTAATTTAAGTAGGTATTCATAGTTATTAATAATGTTAACTAAGTTTCATAACCGACTAAGCAAGCTTAGGGCGGAGAAAATTTACTATCGCAAGGCTCAGCTGTACAATAAAGGCCAGAGCTGGCAAACTAGCCCGCGGGGCCCTGGATTGATGACCCCTGCCCCCAGGTGATCCCGGATATATTGCTACAAAAACATTCTCACTACGTGCGCTTTTTGCTTTATGACTGGCTGTTTCGGCCGTATTATCAAACGGCGTAGGCCGTTTTCAAGTCGTCCGCGAGTTTCATTTTTGGCGATTTTTAGGGTTCCGTACCCAAAGGGTAAAACGGGACCCTATTACTAAGACTCTACTGTCAGTCCGTCCGTCCGTCTGTCACCTGTCCGTATCTCACGAACCGTGATAACTAGACAGTTGAAATTTTCACAGATGATGTGTTTCTGTTGCCGCTATAACAACAAATACTAAAAACAGAATAAAGTAAAGATTTAAGTGGGGCTCCCATACAACAAACGTGATTTTTGACCGAAGTTAAGCAACGTCGGGCGGGGTCAGTACTTGGATGGGTGACTTTTTTTGCCGTTTTTTGCATTATGGTACGGAACCCTTCGTGCGCGAGTCCGACTCGAACTTGCCCGGTTTTTTTATAATAGCAGGTTGGTGATGTAGAGTATTGTAGAGCAACAGGCTGTGCTTGGCGACAGACAATTTTTTTTCATCTTCATCCAGGGTAATGAAAACCACGTATGAAATGAAGACTTCAAAATAATGTTTTAGTTAAAAGACGCAATTGTTTGCAATATATTTAGTTATAACTGCCACAGAAGGCATAGCAATATTTTAAAGAGTTTTAAATTATTTACTGCTAATATCAAAATCTATTTTTCGTTTATAAGTCATACCAAGTCATACTTATTGATATCCGAGTTCCAAAATAAATGAAATCTAATTTTAATATTGTAAAGTGTCATCAAACCTTGTAAGTTTGTCAATATAATTTTTAAAGGAAAAGTTTTAAATCGTGTTACACGGTCGAATTGAGAAGGACCCCAAGGGCTGAAGACTTAGTTATCTCGACTAAGGGTGAGTATCGATTGCCTGGCCCTCCTTTCACATCGCTTGCAGAGCACTGCGCGCCTACCCAAGATACCAATTGCTTGCGCTACGGCAACAAAATGCTTTGTGTTTCTCTATCCCTTTTCCATATTATTGCGACAGGGACAGTTGCGTTTCGTTCGCTACGGAGCTTAAACGATTTGCATGTTGGCTACGCACCCTGAACAGCCAAGCGTTTACTTAGGAGATTTATTTTAATTGTAATCCTCTAACAATTACGGTTGTTATGGTTCTGGAGGTCACTCGTATGGCTTTATTCCTGAATAAACGTTGAACTTATATTAGGTATGGCTCTTCTTCGCTAGACTTCCGAGATGCAATGCGCTAGGCGTGTGTTCTTATGTAAAATTTTAAAATTCATATTTTTCAGGGCGAATAATAAAAAAAATAGATAGGTACCTTTTTAATACTGAAAAAGGTACACGCAAGTAATGTAGGTATAGTTATTAAGCGAGCAGTATACGCTAAACAACTAGGTACCTAAACTTAGTTAGTTAGGTACCTACCTAATACGTTTTGGGCAACTCTGTATTCAAAATAAAAGTATGGTGCAAACAGCAAAAGCCTCCATTTAACACTTTTAAGAACATTCATTTGTTTAACCGTCATCTGCTGACACGTCACAAAATTTAAAAATACAAATGACTCGTTTCTGTTTTAAACTGCTGAAGCCCCGCATTGGGTCAACGGTCGGTACAGTGGTCATGAATCAGGATGTCCGTGCCAGTTCATCGCAGTACGGAGATATACTACGTTGTTTTTGTCCCACTCTATGAAACCCGTAAGTGTCATAGAAAAATCAGTTTGCACTTTGAATTTATTGAGATTTTTTATGAGTTTGCAAGGTTGTATGTAATTTGTACCAAAAATAATCTCTTCAGTAGGTATTTATTACATATATTATATTACACCATGTGGTGGTCGGTTATGGCTCGCCTGATTGCCTGATATGAGCTTAGAGCATTTAGTAACTGGAGACGTCATGGCTGTCATTTACTGTACGAAACAGTCTGCCGATTTTTGCGGGGGAAGGGACGTCAATTGTATTGCTATTTCTACATGATTTGTACGTAACATACAAATAGCCATGTCAGTCCATACAATAGTTTGCACAATTATGCAAGTTTTTCGGCAGAGAGGTAAGCTCTTAAAGGCGACTCCAGTTATTAAATGCTCTAAGCCTATGAGATCTTGGAACTCTAGAGATACATGAGCCCTTTGGCTCGGCCTTGATAAAAGCTGTGTTATATTAAACCCCAATACTTTTTCGAGAAAAGTATTTATTTGCAATCGTCACTAATCATTCTACAAAATGCACATACTGTTTTCAACAGCGGCGCTTTAACCTATGAAGGTATATTAACCTATACGGTCATTATTTTTCCCAGGGCTGTCACTCACAGTTAAATGTTAACATGGAAATAGGAAGGCTGCCCCAAAAATGTACGTTCAACGATATTTTCAGTTTTGTTTATGCATTTCAGCGCTGCAAATAAAAATGGCTGCCGTTTAACTGGGTATATTTCACATTCACTATAAAATGCTAAGGAACTAAAACATTCGTTTCTAAGTGTGAATGTTATTTTAATGTTATCTAACGACTTGGAATGACCACATGCTTTCTTGTATCTTTATTAGATTTTTTTTGCTACAAAAACAGTCTAGATTTCGGACCGCTTACTCCAAATTTACTTGGGTTATTATAAAAATCTGCCTATGCACCCCCAGTATCAGTAGACATTTATATCATATAAAGTCCTAGAACTATACTAAATGTATGTGCACTTTTTAGGGCTATGTTCTATAGCTGGTCAAGCAAATCTTGTCAGTAAAAAAACCGGGCAAGTGCGAGTCGGACTCGCGCACGAAGGGTTCCGTACCATAATGAAAAAAAAAACGGTCACCCATCCAAGTACTGACCACTCCCGACGTTGCTTAACTTTGGTCAAAAATCACGTTTGTTGTATGGGAGCCCCATTTAAATCTTTATTTTATTCTGTTTTTAGTATTTGTTGTTATAGCGGCAACAGAAATACATCATCTGTGAAAATTTCAACTGTCTAGCTATCACGGTTCGTGAGATACAGCCTGGTGACAGACGGACGGACGGACAGCGAAGTCTTAGTAATAGGGTCCCGTTTTACCCTTTGGGTACGGAACCCTAAAAAGGCGCGAAATTCAAATTTTCTATGGGACGATATCCCTTCGCACCTACATTTTTCAAATTTGCCGCCTTTTTCTACTGACAAGATCTGCTTGACCAAGTATATTATGTTATCGTTGGAGTTCAACTATCGGTCACAAAATAAATCTAAAAAGAAAAATCCAACCCATAAACAATAGGAACGGAATAAATAAAATTTCATTGCGTCTTAGAGAGCTAAACAATAAAAGTTATCCTATAAAACACCGTTTACTGCCCAATGGCTGTCCTGCACAGTCTCTTCATACAATATTTATGCGGTATACGGCACGGCGCACGGCACTCTCAGGGCGTGGGGCAAGTTATGAGAGAACCTCTTTTTCTTTATTTTGTGAACCTAAAAGTAAAGGAGCTTGATTTACAAATTCCGGGACTCAGGTAGGTTAGGTAAGTTGGGAGTTAGCTTGTACCTAAGTCCCAAACAGTTTGGGACCTGTAGTCCCGGGGACGCTACCTTTGAGTTTTTGCGCATTCAATGGAGAGCATTGGTTAACAAAGCAACGATCTCATGACATTGTATTACTAAGAAGGTTTAGAATTCAAAATCAAAATTTACACGATTTTCGAAAAATATTCGGAAAGCATAAATATATCATTTTTAAAACAATTAAAAATGACTAAACTAGCAGTCATTTTTTGAATTACAATATTATGTATTAGTGGCCTTTAATTCAGTTTGTAACGCGAACTTTCCCAAAACATCAATAAGCTATGTTTAGTTCACATGGAGCCTACTAGATGGCGCTAGTAGTCCTCGATTTCGACGTAAACATTAGCGATATTTTATCTTTCCCGTAATGTTAAAAATCCAAAACCTTGCGTAACTTGGTTATGTGTTGCCTAGATTTTTATGTAAACATAACGAATGTGCAAACTAAGATTAATGTAAATTTGATAGCTTCCAGTTCCTAGGCAATGTTTAGTTCCTTGCGCCTCACAAGATGGCTTTACTAGTACCCAATGTTTTGTTCTTAACCCTTATCTTGGCATTGTAACACCCGTGATACATGGAACTTTAAAAAATCTAGCAGGTTCACTTTATTACCAAACAAAATAATTCTTTCATCAATATGTCGAGCTACCCTCCTTTTTTATAGAAAAAAATAATAGACACAAGTGTTGTTGTAAATTAATTAGTAATAATCAACATGGAGCCACGGAAACAACAGATTTCGGTTCGCACTGGAAGTTTTGCATTTATTTCTTAGATTAGTATATATTTTTCCATAATCTACATTTTGATGCATTTACTATCTGTTAGTGCATAAATATTTATAATGCATTCGAATTTAAAAACATTTAATACACAGAATTTTACATGAAACTGTTATGTATTATATTTGATACATTGCCAAGAACTCAGAAATGTCCATATTGAAAGGATTGTATTACATTTAATACATTGCCAAGTTGTCGTCAAAATAGTTTTACATGTTTTTATATATTTTTTTATATTTGTGGGGTTACAAAACATGTTTCAAGTATTTTATATTAGTTGTCGTATTATTTAGTTATTGAACTTTGATTTTTTTAAAGTACTAGATGTTATTTAAGTGTATATTCGCACGCCGTAGCATTATTGCTACGCCGTAGCCCGTAGCACGGAAAAATATGTGTATGGAAAAAAATGCCCCCAAAGTAAAAAAAAATATTTATTTTGACTTTTAATTATTTGTTTACTTTTCATATTTTACTCAACTTTTTGCTGACAACTTTTTTGAAACTTTACGGGATCAAATTTCCCGGCCATGTGATCAGGTATTCGTAGATATAATTTATTTTTACAGGTGTAATAGTCATCTGATGCTTTAGATTGCGTTTAATTAGCAATAAATGATAATTTCTGTTGCATTACATGTTTTATTTTTATTAAAATCCACATTTTTCTTCTAAAAAGTAGGTAACTATTTTGTCGAGGGATTGGCATTGTATCAAATATGATACATATGATTTTCCGAAACTGGAAAATCCTGGATTTTTCCCTTATTTTTTTACAGTCCAGTATGCTCAATAGGTGACGAAAAACTAAAAAAATGTTTATATTTAGCATATTTTGAGCCTTGCCAAGATAAGGGTTAAACCCAATGTTCCTGGAGATTTAATATTATGATTTCAAGCATTTCATAACACTTGTATTTTTAGTAAAACATAGCAAATGTATAGATTTGGATTAACGTAATCTTGAACACTCATACATGTATAGTTCTACTATATGCACAGAGATGGTGTTAGTAGGCCTATCATAACTCGTTTCTGAAACCTGTAAAAAATACAGAACATCATGTAACATATATTGAATGCATCTAAATATTTTAACATACATAAAAAACAACGAGCATGTTCGTACAATTGAACTGTTTACCAATTTGTCACTAGATGTCACTGTACAGCGCGCATACTAATCCTACATGGCGGTGTTAAGATTTTTCCTAGAATAAGGACCCGATGCACCGAATATTGTAAATGTGGAGAATTAGTTAGGAGTCGAGACTGCGAACACTCTGCGTACCATTTGGACCTTAGTGGGCCTTCTTGACTATTTAGTAGTAAAACCTAATTAGAGTATCCCGCGTTTCCTTAGTGTTCGGCAGTTGTACTTATTGGACGCTGTTCGGCCTTAGGAGATACGTTAGTTTAGTTATTATTAGTGTAATTGTAATTAGCGCTGACTGGAATAGACTCCTGCCATCGTAAAAACGCCTTTAATTTCGCCTTCATCCCGCACGCCCCACCTCTCGGAGAAAACTCCCCCACAAGTTGAAATAAAATGGCGGTATTGGCGGTAGTTAAGATTTGTTTTTGCACATCATTTTCGATTACAATTAACCATGAGTTGTACTTAGGACATCACCGATTTCGTAGGCCACTTTGTTTAGTTAATGTATTATATTATTACAAAATGCAGTACCTACTATTAATTAATTTATATGCAGTGTCATAATTTTGCATAGAGTGAATCGCCCGTGACTTGCAACAACATTTCCAAGGGTCTGTTCCTATTCCTTGTCTCTTATATTATTTATAAGATTTCGGAAAAGTACCTGCGGTATAATTATTTATTGGACACTTTTTTCCTTTCAGAGGCAGGGAATTTTAATGAGCAACATTAACGATAAATCTTTGTAATTGTAGAATATACATTCCTATTGATAAATTGATGAATGTGTTCGTTTATATTTTAGATTCTACTTTTATTATTTCCTTTTACGCGACAATCAGTAGCGTATTTTTTATCGTCATTAAAATATATCGGGACACCTCCTAATTTGGGTGGTAACTAACGGCTCGATTCCAACTTTAAGATACGTCGAATATTACGTCTAGATACGATACGGATTAGATATGTCAGTGTCAAAAGTGACATTTCTTCAAGCAAAAACGTCACTTTTGAAACTGACATATCTAGTCCATATCGTATCTAGACGTAATATATGGTGTATCCTAAAGTTCGAATCGGGCCGTAAGGTGTATTACGATATATACGGCCACTTTGGTCGTCAATATCTACATATTATGATGCTGATTATACGTATCACTGTATCGATTGTCAATATTATGCTACTGAAATAAAAATGCAAGAGGTCTAATCAAGAGTAATAAAAACGGGTCACATTGCATTGTAATTTATATGGAACCCGACGTCCATAGTGAAAGCAAATCATGCGGAAATCTTACAAATGCTGTTTTTTTTTCACATGGAAAGTCTGTAATTCGTATCCGGAGGTAAAAGACGATTGTCGGTGCGTACTTATTAACACATTCACTGCCAATAATATGTATGTGTTTTAATTTGGTAGGTACTGGAAACGGGGCGCCTGGCACCAAAAGTGTTAAGGCGTAGGCACTGTACATTAAATATAACAAAATGAAAGTATAGAATTCCAAACGAAATTATTTCATGTACATTGTACAAACATACACTTCTCGCAATTTATGAGAATTAACGGAACTGAGACGCAGATGTTCCCGGGTCTTAATTACAAAATCTTAGCTAATACTTCTCGGCGTCCAAGAAACTGTTTATTTTATCTCGGCTACCCTTTGTTTTGCTCCAAAACTCGGCGAAACAAATAAAACGGTAATGGATAAGCCAAATTGGCAACAATTGTCTTTCATAAAGCTCTAATTGGATTTTCACTTTTTTGGGGCGTTATAATATAACAGTAGACTGAAATAACTATGATTTGTAAAAGACAAAATAAACTTTAAATATTGGATCCGTAAAATGTTACGTGTCATTTTATCGTGGATGTATTTAGCTTGTTCCAACTGATAGTAGTTTGTCGTAAACCATAAATACTGCCTTTACCCCTATCTGCTTTGCAGCGGAGGGCCTACCGTGAACAAAGTTTATAATTATAACCTACTTTCCAAATTTGTATTTTATTTTGACTTGTAAAATGTACTTTTATTTTACCAATAAAAGTCTGTATCCTGCGGGCGCAGCACGGTTCCATATTTATCGACTATCACTATGCGCGTCCCTTTCGCACTTACATACTTGTTAGAACGTGACAGGCATGGTGACAAGCGATAAAAACGCGAAAGTGCTACGCCGCCTGTACTTTATTACTTATGGGATAATTTTCGATATTTTAAATAACTATATCTTTATTTGACTTTTATTTTCGTATTGTATTTTGTTAATGATTGTGTTACAGAGTGATCTAAGTTAATAACTGTAGCAAGATAATGAAAGATACCTATGTGGTAACGATAATATACGAAAAAACGAAACATCTAAAATAGAATCACGTCGAAAATGAAATGGAACACAAAGACTATCGCAACCAACATAGGAATAGAGATACCACGTTTCCCGATAATCAAAATGAACACAACGTGCAAGCTCCAAACTACACATTTAAAACCTCACTCCGCTTGCATACAAATACGACTCCCAGGCAGTATTGAATGTTTTACTCATCTTATAAGAATGCAAATTTTACTGTTTTCACTGTTTCCAAGCAAGATAGCCCAAAGGTGCACTTTCATACTGTCGGGTACCTATTACTAAGTTCCATTGCCGAATAATGTTGGGAATAAACGGTTTTCAGCGACCTTTTCCCAACTTCGCCTACTTACCCGGGACAAATTTAGGCTGTATTTGAATAGTGCTGAGGCGTGCTTTCCTGGTAATCGAGATGTGAATGTCTCGTTATTGGGCTGCTTAAAAAACCAGCCAAGTGCGAGAAGGACTCTCGCGCTCCGATGGCTCCTTTAGCATCTCTCGTTTTTTATAACGTATTATTTATTTTCTTAAGACTGACTTACGCTTGACCAGTATTATTTATTCGTTGCTATGCAGTTTCTTATTACCTATGTATTCAGCGGTGTCATTCGAGTGACCTTACTACAGACGCATCGAAATATCTGAAGAACAAATTCATCTATTAATAGGTATTAATGCAAAAAAATGAAATATCAGTTTTAAAGTGTCATTATGTCAGTGTGACTTCTTATTGAATGAAATGTTTTGCACGGAACCCTCGGTGGGCGAATCCGACTCGCACTTGTCCGGTTTTTTTAATTAATATCCGGTCTGCTGATTAACTGTCTGTGTCTTGTTGAACTGGTTTGGATAAAAATTCAACTAGAACTCGAAACGATCGGAATACACAGACAGCACCCTAGTTACGCCTGTTTGCTTAGGCCTGCCGTCGGTTAAATTATTCCGAAATTTGTGTAATGCCAACATATTTTACGGCACTTCTAACACACTCTATTTTGTTTTGTTTTTATTTTATTCCGCTACAGATTACTTTTGAGTGTTATTATAATTTTATGAACGTGTTAACGAACTGAGTTATAACGTAATTTGTATAAATATATACTTAATCATTTCTTTTTATTATTTTTCATCAGTTAAAATGTTAACACCATGTGAATAAGCTGTGCATATAAGCCATTTTTCGTTGTTTTTTTTAAAGCGGAATACCAAATAATGAAGAATATCCGATGAAACAATATTACAATGCATAAAAGATTCTTTGACATTTGTATGTCAACCGGCAAAACATAGTGATCCAAATGTATAAACTTATCTAAGACCTATGTGTACCTGAGAATTATGAATATTATGATTATTCAATCCAAGCCTTTTACCCCTTTATCACTCTTGCATTCAACTCTTGCATAAAACTCAACTACATACAATTTTATAAGTTATTAAGTTAATAACTAGAGACTGATGACCCCACAGCAAAAAGAATAGATAGTATAGAGGGGTCCTGTCATTGTCAATTTTGTAGTCACGGTACGTTTACTGCCATCTATCGACACACGATTAAAACTTAAAATAAAATGAGTAAAATAATCAAAATATGTTTACGGATAAATGATTCTTAATTTTTATTGTTCCATACTGACCCATGTTCTTTCACTGATATGTGTTAAAATTGTTAAATACCAAACGGTGTCGTTAACGCCATCTAGCCGAGAATAGGCCAAAGGTAATGGCGCCATCTATTCGAGAATTTCTTTTCCTTGGCCGTCCGAGGCACGTTTTTTTCTTAGACTTTATTTATCTTATACGGAGTTATATATATCTCTGCCCCACAGTCAAGCTCATTGTTGAGTTTTGCGGGGCTATGCCTATTTTTAAGAATAACTGTATTTTTATTAAATAAATAAATAATAAATGATAGGGAAATAATTTCTTCGCTGTTGACTGGACTTGAAAATAACTCTTGCAAATCGTATTTTACTTTAAAAAATACATAGTAAAAATAACACTAAGCTCATAAACAATGCCCAAAACGAGAACTATTCGTTGAAAGTTTAAAACAAAAGCCTGACATAGTGTTGCAAGTCCACTTTTATCTTTTCTCCTACTAAATTCAGTAAATTTGCGAAAATGCCGGGCGGAAGGCATTGTTACAGTAATTTCAGCCCATTTCCTGTTAGCCACATGGCAATTACACTGGTTCTTTGTCTTTACATTTGAGCTCAAGAATAATTAAGCCAAAATCTATAAGGCTTTATCCCTTTCCTTTTTAAGGCTTCATTTGTGTCTGTGATTCGCTTCTCATTTCCTTTAATTGAAAATCTGTATTTCCAGGAACATTTTTCTTTTTGAATTTATATTTCATCTTGTTTTTCATTAGGTACTATGAAGATACAAGAAAAAACTAATATTTTGGAAATAAAAATTTTAAACACCTGCACAATTTATCTTCAAGAATTCCGTGCCTACTGTAATCTCTTGGGAAACCTCGGCTGAAAGTTCATTCCAGACTTTAATTCTAAGGTCTGCCTTTCAACCAGCACCATCATGTACACACCGTAAATTTCGTCGGAACAAAACACACATGCGGAATATGCAGTACTTTTGCGCAGCGTTTTGTTCGGCCTGCGTTTAGCGCGCTTACGGAAATTCGTGAGAATTCTGCACCAACCGACCGTACCCGGTTAGTTCAAAGCGGAATGTCTAAATTCACCTGTTTTTGCTTTGTTCCCGTTAAATTAGAACCAAACTATGTTTAGTGCTGGCTTCTGCTCCAGTGGATACTGGTAGTGTGTTTGCGGCATACGATAGTTGATTTTTAAACGCTGCTCACTGTTTGGGAGCGATTTTCGATGTTGTTTTGTTGTCAGTAGATGCCGTGATGTCGTAATTGCTGTGAAATGTTTGCTATATCTTGAAAGCGGAAATTAAAATCATTTCCAATTTATAAAACTTTGTCTTCAGATTTTTATGGTTATGGTTTTACCCAAGAGTCAGGAACAAATATTGTTTATTAATTATTATAAAATGTGTCTGTACAATGTACAAACCGCTCTAGTAACTATCCCTAAATAAGTAGGTAGTTACAATCCAAATCGTAGTGTAAACGACCGATGAATAGATAATACTAATTATGCCATAAAATGCTCAACGTTACGATGTTCTCCCAAACAACCTAACTTCGTTCATCAAATAATCTATATTCAAGCAGTCGTCTAAACATTTTGAATAAGCATTCGGTAAGTCGGATAGTTAGCAAGTCGGCGCCGATAGTTTGTTCAATCAATCGCAACTTGCACAAGATTGTGTACGCTTCCAGAAAGTTGCCGAGCGCGAACTTATCCAGAGCCGAATGTGAAAATGTTATAATTGAACTAGTAGGTTTACCTTTCCAGTTTAGATTTATATAATGGGGCACGAATCACGGATATATACCTAACCTTACATTACCTTAGAATAACCCAATCATTCAAATATTATAGGTTAATGCTTCCTAAATGTATTGGTTCCCTTCCCTTTAATATTCTGATTGTATTATTATATAAAATAGTTTGTTTTGACTGACATTCTCATAGAACAACGTGCAACGTAGTGTTGGAAAATTGTAAAATCTATTGACATTTTTAATGAAATAAAATATTTCATGTTGCCCATTTCCGAATGCATTGGTGGAAATATATGTGCAAATATTTACCCAACTGTGCCAGATTAAAAATCGAACAATGAAGTAATTAGTGCAGTGGACGGTGAGTCAGTGATTGCACATTTTGTGTGATTAAACATACATTTTCTGATTGCGCTGAGTCGTTCCTGCGGTTTTCAATTTTGAGATCGTCAAAGCGAAAGGATGTTGATACTCGCACTTTGCACTTCAAAGAAACTTGCTCGGTTTTTTCTTTAGGTCTTTTATCTGAGACGTAACTACGTTTAAGACACTAAACTTTGTCACGATGAATTAATTAATTTAGTACATTGTTCCGTTAGGTCTCAGCAGAAGTTAACTACCCACAGCAACTACAAGACTACTTTTAAAAGAATATTTTCGGAATATAACAAGGCATATTTCGAGAATATTCTTGGTGTTGTTTATTTCTGTAACATATACAAATCCGCCATGATATTCAAAGGTCACTTTTTAAATGACATGCAATGTTTTCCAAAATAAATAAGGTACTAAAAACAAATTGCTCGTATAAATAATTACGCAACTTGCAAAATGGATTAAATGATACATGTACAAGACACTTGTTACCCAACCCATTTGTCACCTTTATCACTTAAGCTATTTAGAGCCCAAATAACGCACGCCCACCACGGTCACCTATCTAAGAGGCCATAAAATTCCTTCTCCCGTTGCCGAAGCAGTCATCATAAATATGTATAGTGTGAATCAAGCATGCGTCGCGTATAAAACGACGCCGAAAATGCGATCTCGCGGGAGCTGCCACACGGCGCAATAGATTTACTGGAACTTACGTTTGGTACAGAAACAGGAAACAGAAGTGAAACGGGTTTTACAGGGTGCTTTTATTATATCTAGCCACACTCTGCAAAAAAAACCTGCTGTCTCATCTTGGCGAATCAGATGTCAATGTTTTCTATTGAACAGCAGATTTTTTTTTTTTAGTTTTCGTGGTTGGGCCCATAGTGAAAGTTGTTCAGTATAAAATACATATGTGTTTATCCCTCAAGAGATAACAAAATAATTTTATATTAAACAATGAGTACACAACAAAGTGACAAAACAACAATACGTACTGCGAAAAATAATCTCGAATTCAGCATAGTTAAGTTCAGCACGTTTAAGTTAAGTATTTTCCAGTTGCAAAGTTTAATCGCCTGCCTAACCCCGAGTATTAACGAAAGCACCAGTTTTAACGAAGTTTTGTAATGTGCACAACTATCATTAGGCCAGCCTGGAGATTATAAAGATCAATCCTTTTCGTACAATAAGTAAAGTCTGTGCCCAAAAGTCGGACGTAAGTTAATGAGGAGCCTCTTCCACCTTTAACACATTCAGGGCCAAGAACCCGACTGTCGGGTACACTGTTCGTAGTGAATATGCGCTACGTACGGCGAAACCGTGGCTACGCGCTCCGAGCGTAACCCGTTACACTTAATGGCAATGAATGTGTTAAGAGTACTAACACCTCTTCCATAGGTTTCTACCTCCGCGCTCCGTCGACTCGCGCCCGGTTTATTTGCCCCTATTTGCATAGAAACGTTTTTGTGGGCGTCCTTGTTTGTATAGTGGATAGGTGCGGAAAGCTTTCGTGCCTCGCGAAAACTTGCGAGTGTCGTCTCCGACAGATTTGTTTGAATTGAATGTAGTGGCGTTTTTTATTCTAGTACCATTTTGAACTGAAATGTAGGTGAAGCGTTATAAGAATAAAAGTGTTCGCGTTTAGTGCGTATTTTTATTCAAAGTATTTGCAAACAGAACAAGTGCGCGGGAAAAGAGATTTTATTTTAGGAAAATTTTGATATTTTTGATTACACTTCGTTGTAGTAATTTGTAAACTGTCAATTGTATTTTCTCAAATTATTTGTAGTATTTTTTGCACAATATTGCTCAACAAACACTTGTAGCACTTAGGTAAACTAGCAAAAGCTGAGTGTGTAAATAAATAAAGTCGCCAAATATTTTTAAAAGTAATTTTATTTGGTAAATTCGTTCAAACATTTGCAATTGCATTACAACATTTTAAGCCTACTTTTACCAATATTTGACTGAATTTAACTAAAAATAGATTCCACATAAAATGTTTTTCATACATTTTATAATATTTCAAAGTGTTCATAAATATTTGTTTTCGAAACGTTTAATGGTATAAACGGGGTGTAAGAATTAAAATGTAAAAAAAAGTACAAAAAAGTTAAAATGTTTATTTTGAGTTCGACAACATTTAAAAACATGACCTAACTAGTTGGGTCATCGAAATATCTGTTGCTCCAAGCGTAAATTCAAGTGCCCCTGTTTTTAATATAAGCCCGTCGCTTGTAATGTTAATTTAATTCGTGCAATCCCTAAATCCTGTACAAGGATTCTAGAAGCATTCTAATTACTGGGGCATTGTCCTCCTCAAAAACGTCGGTCGGACGCGCCTTCATCCCTGCATTTGTACCGTAATCCCTTGGAAATTAATTACCGACCTAAGGTACGCAGTACGTAAATTACTCGCCCTTTTCGGCTTAGGCGACGTTTTGCTGAACTTATTGAAATGAGGGAATGTTTTGTCGAAAATACTCATAGTAGGTCAAGGTAAGATCTAGAATAATGGTGCAATAAAATTACTGTCCGGTAACTTAATACGGTTTTGTATGCTTCACATATATCTAGCCCTAACAAATTATGCCTTCCTATTTTTTTTACAAAATGATGGTTTAGGGCGGTTTCAGACTAGTGTTTTATACGAGCGGACGCGTACGTGCGTGTAAGCTCGTACAAACCAAATGTAGGGAAAAGTAACGCGCGTGTATTAAGCTCGTATAAACCAAATCCAGGGAAATAAAATGCGCGTTTACACGCGCTGAAGCCCTTATTGGATTAAAAAATCATCGTAACTAAATATGTTATCTTTATCAACATTTTTTTTATTTATTGTTAAATCTAGTGTTAAGTTTATGTAACAACTCAATAGTCTTTAACACCTTAATTATATTCCTTCGATGATACATTTTTAACCAACCAGTATATAGACAAACTGTCTTAGAACATATTTCTTATCTGTGAAAATGTTATTATTGCATAAATATAACATTAATATAGAGATCACATAGAGAGCTTACAATATGTGTAGATAAAACAGTGTATGTAACTATAGGTGCATAATTAGGCATTAAAACACTCGTGTTATCCAATTGTGAAACTCACTTCATTTGTTTCATAAACCCACACTCGTATTTTAAAGTCTATCATTATGAAGCATACTTAGCAGTCATATTAACTATTATCAATTAATAACACATTTTTATGAAATATACATTTGTATTTATTTTGTTAAAAAACCCTTGAACTCACTTTGAGAACTTACCAAACTAAGTGTTCAGCGCACCCAGGGCGAAACCCAAACATTGCGGCTGTAGTATTATGTTAAGGAAGCCCTTTGGTTAAACTTTTTAATAATTCAGACGATTTGGTGTAATTTTGCTCGGATACCGCATGTGAGTGTAATCTTACGTGCTCTGTGTAGCTACTATCGCTAAACATGACGCATTAGATCCTTTGCTTACAAATAATTTTATATAACAACATTATAACACTGCGGCATCGGCACAGCAGTTGTTTCGGGTTCGTACCCTAAGGGTAAAAAATGGGACCCTATTACTAAGACTCCAATGTCGTCTGTCCGTCTGTCTGTCACCAGGCTGTATCTCATTTACCGTGATAGCTAGGCAGTTGAAATTCTCACTGATGATGTATTTCTGTTGCCGCTATAACAACAAATATTAAAAATAGAAAAAAAAATATTTAAGTGATGGTCCCATACAACAAACGTGATTTTTGCCGTTTTTAGCGTAATGGTACGGAACCCTTCGTGCGCGAGTCCGACTCGCACTTGGCCAGTTTTTATTCGTGAATTAGGCATAAGACAACTTCCGTACCTCAACCATTTAAATGTTTAAATGAAATAATGGTATTTTACTGTTGTAGAAAAAGTATCATCCATAATTAGGCCTAAAACACTCGTATACCTAATTCTACACACTCTGTATCGTGTTTTAGGGCCTATCATTATCAATAAACTAGGTAGGTACTATTACAGGCTAAGAAATTAAAAAAAAATCGGAGACATAAAATCATCATCATCATTGGCCTAAAGAGGTATTTTGAGGAGGTAGTCTACAGCCTACATCGACTGCGATGGCTGTATTAAACCAATGGCCGATCGGCATTTCTTGCCGCATCGATCAGAGATATATACCTATTGACTCCTGGGGTGGTCCAGCAGCTCTGCTCAAGCATTTGAACATTTAAGTAGGTACTTATTCATACCGGGTGTGGCCTGTAACATGAGCAAAAAATTAAACTGTAGGCTGTACTCCTCATACTGACCAACATTTGTTCAGCGACTTTTAATAATAACTTTTGGTTTGATTTTTAATACACTTTAAAGTTTATTCTAAGACGCAATGTATTGCGAATTTTGTAATGTTTAAGGCGTGACAAGCAACGTCAATCACAATGTTATGGCGTGGCGATGGCGTCCATTGAAGATAATATTTATTTTGTATGAAAAATAGGGAGGCTAAATAGTTCATAATTTTTAAAAGTTGTTGAACAAAAGTGTCACCGTTTGAGGAGTACAATCTATGTTTTAATTATTTGCTCGTGTTACAGGCCACACCCGGTATAATATAAGGATAAAGTATCACAACATAGTGTAAAATCAAAGACCTCTGCACCAGGCTTAATCAGATGTCATCAACCCGAACGTTTCAAAAGTAGATCCCAAAGGTTTGCAATACCTGCAGAGCTCCTTACAAGCTTCCGTTGAGAGGGTGTGGTCAGGGGGCCCTAACTTACCTTGAAAACCAATTTGTTAAATATTTAGCATCCCTCGGTGTAAGAGGCTTTGAGGCCTCTAAATACAGAGGTATTTTATAGGAAAATTTGCTATTGTAATGGATCGAGCTTTAAGGGTTATTACAACCCGTGTCTACAAACTATGTAACATCTTTTCGATAGTAGGAACCAACACCTGTAATTATACATTTTGAACTAGAATGGTCCCAGGCACAGCCTGTTTACAGAAATTAAAACATTTTGATCACATAGGCACTGTCATGTAATCATTAAAACTACGAAAAAAGTATAATTTTATTTAAAAACATTAAAAACTTTTTAATTTGCCAAGCCAGCCATGACACTTATTATATACTTAATCCTGCACTAGCGCTCTGAAAAAAGGAGCGAGCGCCCGAAACTCTCTTTTGTATATAACAACAAAGAAGCTCAGTTCACCTGTCTATGACAAAAAAAGCGAAACATTCACAAAAAAAGTTAATTAATTAAGTAGGTATGCGAATTCACGAAAGTCGAGCCGGAACGAGTGGCAGGAGATAACGAGATTATGCCCGGCACGTAGAACTGTGATTAAATCATTGCTTTATAATGTTTTCTTTTATCTCAGAGTCATTTTTTATGGGACTGTGAGTCAGTTTGGTTTGCGCGACATTTTTGTTGGCATAGTTCTTGTGGGAAATACTTTGCCGTCGCGTCATTGGCATATAGGTGCCGTGTTTCAAATAATGTTGTTAATTATAGTTTCTCTCTGCCTTTGATATCCTAAGCGATTTTGTTGTTTTTGGGTATACCTATATTGCAAAACTTAATATCTAGAATCGTCGGTTCAGGAAAAAGTGGTAAAATACCGCAGTACCTAATCATGCTTAAATAAAATGAGAAATGTAAGTATGTCGTTTTGAAAGCTCAAAATAATTTTAACAAAAACAACTCCCGTATTTTGCGAAATTAAACTCTCATTCGGTAACACAATTAAAAAACGTCATGATGGGTCTTCTGAAAGTTTCATTATTTTTTACAAAAGTCTGAAACTCATTGAATTTGGTTCTAAAGTAGACCGAATGTAATTTTAATGATTTCGTGCTCTACGAGGTACTTACCGCTTAAGTTGGGGTTAATTAATACGACACAGTATTTAACGAATACGAATGCGCTCCGGGCGAAATTTTATTAAATTTACCATACATTTGGTAGTCTGACAAAAATCACGTTAGGGGAGAGAGTTTAGGAGACTAGATACGGCTGATGAATTTTTTTTTTGCATCAGGGTAAAATTGAAGGCACATCCGTAAAGAAAATTTAGAAAGTAACCTAATTTTTTATAGGTTACACATGCAATGCGTATTCAGACTACATCAGACGTTACTTTGCGATACGAGTTATATAACAGAAATAATACTCTGTACATTCTTGATATATTTTTTTTACTTCCGTCACCAAAGAACCTAATGAGCGATAGCGCTATGGTTAAACATAATTATTCCAAATTACAAAATGATATCTTCATAAGGATATCAACGTTTACTCAAAGCTCAATGTCGTCATCATTTAACATACTTAATTATTTCATGACCATGACAGTAGGTATGACTCATTTCTTCCACTTTCTTCTTCAAGCGACCTTATTTTATTTAGTCTATTTTGTCATTTGATTCTCTTTAATTTACTTGCATGAATTGAAAAAGTCTTAATACCTACTATATAACATCATTATCAGCGTCGGTCTTTATAGCATCGTTGGTGCGCTTATTTTTTCATACTTCAACAGACTGAAAACGAAAAATATTTTAAGACATATCCAGTAAGTGGGCATCTTCGCACGCGACGAATATGCAAGGGGGGTGTAGGCAGTCTCGAGGGCCGTCTGCCGTAAAGTATCGCTTAATGACGTGTAACGAGCGTGGTCTCATGCCTGCATGGCGCAGTGCATAAAAGGATCCGTCGCGAGCTGTCTTAATGAATCAATGCTTTCTGTCTCTCGGACATTTGACGAATGACGCTAATGCTTTCTAAAAGAAAAAAACTGTTTTCTAGTTTTTAAAAGCATTGCTACGTTTTTCTACCGTAGAACATTTTGATTCTACGTTCCTATATAGATACTAAGCAAGAGTCAGAACTGGCTTAGATGATCACTGCTGAAACGAAAGCTAGTGCTTTCTGAAAGAAAGAAATTGCCTTCAAAATCTTATATGGCAAATAATCTACACTTCCTAACTCTCATTTAAACATTTGATAGCTAAAACGCTTGCCTATTCTGAAAGTATTTGGCCTTACGTAGGTGAAATTAGAAGGAAATGCTATTTGTTGCCTATTCGAAGAAAAATATACAAGCAAATCCCGTCATTATGGTAAGCGACAAAGGGGGACATTTGACTAGACTTCGACACGTTTAAATATTTACAAAGATAGTAACACTCAACAGCATCTTTGATTTATCATCATTTGACTACTTTACTGAATTAACTGTCTCGGTTTAATTCACATGACATCTCTCAGATCAAATACCCGTTTTTCAATGTCAATCTATAAACTCACAATCTGGTATCGACCGGTGCTATAACATCTTCAGCACTTGCATTCAGTCTAATAGAGATTATGGTGTAAGGATAAATTTTAAATTTAAACTACGCGTTCTTCATTTTACAGTGTGTTACAACCATAGACATCCTCCAGACTGAGCACAGTAGCGCTACCCCCTCTGCCACAAATATACGGTAGTTTTACTCCATTTTCGAGTCAAAGTGTCTTTGTGTGACGTCCGTGTCTTTGAACGGACCAATCACGGCACGGGACTCGCTCACCTCGTCCCCCGCACCCCAGTATTTTTGGCTGCATCGGTTTTATGAAATAATTGCTCTAAACTCCGTCTAGAGGATTCCTAGTCTATGGTTACAACTGGGCATATACTTGTAGCTCACCAAATATGTGAATAAATCATATTTTAAGTTTAGCGCTACGTCTGATCTATTAAATTTACCGATGACATCTCTTTACCTTATTACCTTTCAATAAAAACCGTTAGGATCATCTCATCATCTCATCTCGATTTTTCATTTAAATAAGTCGAATCTGCCTCCTTATTTTGCGAGAACCAATTAAAGATTCTCAAGCGTTAACGCTCTTAATATCTTACTTTATACAACCTTCCTCGGTCGAGATAAATTTATTTGCATCTGTCATGTCCCCTCCGAGAAAATGACTTATTTCGCCGAAACCCGCGGCTTGCATCCAAATTAGGGTTGTCACTGCATAGCATTTCAATGCAGAGGGATATTGTCCGGGCGCTCAAAGACTCCGTGTTTCGTGCCTGTTTGAAGGTGCAAAGTGTGTATCTGCATGGTTGTGTTTTGTATGAGCATATGCGAACACAGAATGCTTAGCAAATTATACAGAGGATAAGATATCTACTTACTTCGTATCCCGAGAAACATACAATTTTTAATCCAAATTTTATATCTTACTTGAATAGTTTAAGCACAGACCAGTGAAAAATATAAAACCTGTAAAATGATCGGAGATCTGTTGTACCGACCTGAACAAAATATATCATTCGTTTGAATGTATTTTTGCAGTTCTATTATTTATGCTGTTAAATAAACATACATTGAATTCATATAAAGACAGAAGAGAATACCTACAGTGTTCGTATATCTAGTTTTAATACGACTGCTATACCAACTTAAACTAACTAGTATTCCAACAATACTTGCACTGAATCAACTAGGTAGCCTAAACTAAGCCTGCTAATAAGCGGAAGGCTGTTACGTGAAACTCAGGCATCTTAGCAAATATCTCAGAAGACGCCGCTTCTATTTCAACTATTAATACCTATTAATGACCAAATACTCGTAGTGATATGTAGCCATTTAGATAAATAGGTACACTCAACAGAAATGGATCGGTAAACTCGTATGATAAGTAAATATATTGACGTTCAGTGCAAAAGACGGTCGTTGTTTAAAAAAGTTTAATGGTGTTTAAATAAAAGCTCATTTGTTAATTAAAGTTTATTGGTGTTTAAATAAAAGATGCATAATCTTTGATTTGACGTAGGTAATTTCATTATAATTCGAATATGTAACGTTTTAAGTTATTATCAAACTTTTAATTAAATATTTCACAAATCTGTAAGTTTACTGTCACATGTTTTTTTTGTCACTGAACGTGTGTTATTAAATCGAATCGCATAATAACACACTTATATTAAATTCACTTGTAAAAATGTAATAAAATCTTGCAAAGTCCTTTTGAACCTAAAAAGCGGGGGCTCCATCGATTCAGGGAACGAGACAATGATTTTCACGTTTCACGATAATGCCTAGGAATTTCATGTTCTGGCGGATTTTGCGATCGGCTGCTGACATATAGATGACAATATAATTATCTGATACCAACTACAGTCGCAAATGATAAGGCTTTTTTAAACGGCGTTCTCAACAGAAACTTATTGAAATGTTGAGTTAGCCTTGCACGTCAACGTTTTCAAACGAAAATACGATACAAACTCACTAATGGGTCTCACTTGGAGCGCTTACGTTGAGCCACAGGGCTAAACAAACGCGAGCTTAAACCCCCTAATACAGTAGCAAGTTTAGTGAAACTCGGCCGTCTTACCAACTACTGGCGCCACAGAGTACTGTCACTGTAATCCCTAAATTAATATGAATCTCTAATTTGAACGGCACACGTGTTGCGAGCTCACAACTTTCCAGACAACGCCAAATTGGATAAACATGGGCGCATTACGGGGTTGAGAATCTGAACACGGCGCGCTTACTAACGTTGTGCACTGAATTAAAGCGCATTGTTTTGTTTCAATTATTGCTTTCTTCGTTATTGTGATGCAATTTTATGTTCTAAAATTAATTAAGTTTTCTTGCACAGCAGGCTGTTGAAACAAGTGATAATTCAGAATGAAAACTTTATTCTATAAATGAAGTCAAATTCATATTTGCTTAGTTGTCGATACTTAAGCAAATATGAATGTATTTATTTTTTCTAATTTTTAAACCTTATTAAACCTTCTTTTTAATATTGACCACCTATTATTCTTACCTAATAATTTAATTTTTATTTGTGGTATAAAAAAAATGCCAAAACTTGAGAAATAGGAGACAATCTTGTCTAGATAGATAGATAGAATACTCTATAATGGCACACCTCAGTAAAAAGATACAAAAGAAAAGAAACAATTGTATAACTTAGAAGCAGACAATTAAGAGGCGGTCTTACCACTATAAGGAGTCCAGGCAACCTTTAGGTAGCGGAAACAGAGAAATTAATCAAAAAAATAGGTGTTGCAAAGACGTTATGAAACCTACATTTACATACACAATTACGGTGAATTACAAAAATTACAATGTCTAGTTGTGGTACGCTCAACCAAGCTTTAAGGAAAAATTGGAGCGTGGCCGTCCAAAATATCTGCTTGTATGTTTCGGAACCCTTCCAGCTGGCGTGTTTAAATGAACATAATAGGTTATGATAATGACAGAGGTTGTGCGTTACGCAGATGACACTTAAGTTTCTTAGCGATTGTGGAAATTATATTTATGGTAATCTTGAGCCCGTAAACATATGACTAGCTTTTTGTCACATATATTTAGTTAGTGAATGGCTTTATGATATTTTGTTGGACAATTATGTTAATAATAAAAAAAGATTGCTTACGTGCGAGAGCAATCTATTTCGGGTTATAAACACTTTCGAGGATTCTCAAAACTATCCTACGTTTAAATATTTTTCCTTACTGTAGTATATATATTACCTATGTATAATATGTATTATGTAGTCTACTAAGGTGCTCTTTATTGGTATGATAGTTTCAAGAGCTATAACATAGCAACTTAGCTCCCGCCTTGGCAAAACCCCATATTGCACCGGTTCAACTTTTTGCTCGTACATTAAAACACCTTACCGGTTTCGCGGAACAAAAACGTAACTGCAATAGATTTAATCAGTTTCTACGAGTGCAATAAATTCAAGTTTAAACTAAGATGAATCGCATTAAGGAGCTGAGTGAAAAATTCGCTAATTCCAAAGTAACGCGGGCTTCAAGACAGAGGGAAGAAACTTTATACTGCGGTTAAAACACGTGCGTTATAACAAGCAACCTAGGTATATGCAAGGTTAAACTTGAACTATAGAGCTCTCGCCTCATGATCATGATAATCAGTTAAAATAATATAATAGGGTGCTCACAAATATCTGAACACGTCTGTATTGTCAAGGCATTAGAGTGCGGTTTCAGATATTTTTGAGCACCTCGGCCGCTCCGATATAACTGATGGCGGTTGTACCTAGACGACAAAGTGCTGGTCACTGTCATAGTAAATGTCATCTTTAAACTTACGGCATTATGGTGATCCCACATTGGCTGTTATAGAATGTTATATAACATTGTGTGACAGGGACAACATAATTAAACACTATCATGTTGTCCCTGTCACACACGATGTTTTGTAATGTTATATAACAGCCAGCGTGGGACCACCATTAGCAATAGAGAAGACGGCGGGGTGTCAACTATTGGCTATTAGCCTGTTGAGCGTACGGAAAATATTCGTATTTTAAACCAGACAAACCTTGGTTGAAATATCCATTCATATCCGTTATCCAATGGATGCAGGGTTTAACCATAACACTATAAACGACTGACAATATGCCATACGATTAAATAAATATCCGTGACGACAGGCGAAAGTTTCAACACGTGAAAAACGCTATTGATTTTAAACATGTAAAAACGTTGTTTTCTCTAAACCTGAAGGCACGGACTGCAGACTGAGCAATTCATTTTCATTATCCAGGAGCCTTTCTCATAACACGGCGGAATCGCGGCCTGGGGATCCGGCGAGATGCCTTGTACAATGCATTTCAAGTAGCGGTTTAACGTTATGGGTCTAACATTGAAAAGCTTAAGTTCTTTGTTAATAAAAAAAGTTCCTAAAAGTACTTAGCATAACTACACAAATATCGGCGTGTTTTCTACTTGCCATTTTGCCGGTATATATTGGTTATTTTACTTACTTATAATAATATACTGAGTTGCAATGAAAACCGGTATTATGCATAGAATTTTCATAATAAAATATCATATTTATTTCTAAATAATATGAAAGTAACTGATATATGTTACTTAACTTTAGATAAAGAATCTACAATCCTAGAGGAAGGAATACCTATTTAATGTTTACCAATATATTCAGAACTAAACCTTTTCAAAATATTCTAAATCATAAATATTAATATAGGTATGTAATTAAATAGGTAGTCGCATGAAGTTAACCCAATGTATAACCAATAAACTAAAATGCCGCAATAAGACGGACATAAAACTAGACGTCCCTCGAAATACGGCACAGCAGTTGGGCAATGTGACCTTATTATTAAACCCTAGGCCTGCTTGAGCCATAAATCCATTGGAGCAAGAAGCCTACCCGACTAATTAAGGGTGGTCAGGGAACCAGCAGCAGCGTAAGCCGCTCGTAAACTTCAATTTTGAGTTGCATTATTTTGAATTTAGCCTCGTTGCGTTAACTTCGATTTAAAAGCATGCAGCTTAAGAGCTGCTGAGTTTAAAGAGTCACATTCTGTTTAGGACTGAAAAAATTGTAAATATTATAATTATGTGAAGTAAGTACCTTCACATAATTATAATTATAAGTAGGAAACACTTTATTTTGTCAATTTATTTATTCTATGGGATTGAAAGTACAAAATATAAGTTTAAAATGTTATAAATAGATAGAGTGATTCAAGAGGAGGATTTAGACTATTGTAGACGTATAATTAGTAAAGTTTTTGTATAAGTACATTGATTTAAATATGACGTTGATTAGTATTTTACATTGCACCAGTGCGAAGTTGCGGCAAGACGCTAGTATAATTTAAAGTATCCACGTCGTTAGGGATAGCCTTTTAATAACTATGTTTATGACATGACCTTGACATATGATTATAATACTGACCATATATATTTTAACCTAATGCTTGTACTAAAGTCTAATTAAACCGGTTTAATATCAAAGTGTAATTTTCCCTGCCCTTGAATTTCGCCCCCGAAAACAATATTACGAGCTACCCGTACGGTGTCGTCTAGACCAAAGTTTCACCTCCGTGCGAACTGAAACACTAGCCTTCAACACATCAATTACCTACATAGAAGCTAGCCTACCCTAGCCTTTGCATGAAACGTCGTATCTCCATAAAGACAATGGAACCTCGATAACTTGAATCGCAATAATACGAAATCTTCGTTAGTTTGAAATAAAATGATATAGGGGTAAACTCGGTTTTATACACATTCAATTCTCTTCGTGTTTTGTACTTGTTTTATGTAACTCGAATTCGAATAGATATAAGGTTATACTTAGCGCGTTCGTATATTACCACTCTAATATGAATTTTTCATTCGTTTTACTTCTGTAATTCGGAGGCCGCATCAAACTTACATTTTGACATTTTATTTTTAGAAGAATCTCTCTTAAGTCAATACCCATTACAAGATAAAAATTCGTTAACACTAACCTTTTGGCATTTTCCTTGAAATTCGTGCTATCGAGGTTCTAGTGTTTGAGAGTCAGTTACGTCATTTTGCACACCAAGCATACGAGTTGCAGTGAAACTCCACAGTCAGGGTAATTACCACTATGATGCATCGTTACAGGTTTTGCTCCTTATGTCGATGATTGATGATTCCTCGCTTGCGATTAAAAACACGATTAAACTGAGTGTTTCAGTTTTCTTTAATTTTAAGGAAAATTAGTTTAATAATTATATTAAAGGAACCTGTTGTAAAAGCTTTTTCTATTATAAGTAATTAAGTCATGTACAATTTAAAGCTTTACTAATACATCAGGTAAGCTGAAAAGTTTTATAATGGACCACTTAAAGATCATGTCAAAAAGAGGCATATAATTAATAAAAATATAACACTATATTTTTACGAAATATTGGGTTTCCCTTTTGTAATTAAAATCTTTTGGACAGATATGTCGGTACTTTAATGATACAGAGGGACAAATATTTTAATATCTTTGTCATTTAAGCAATATACTACTTTAAACATTTGCACAAAAAAAATCACTCGTGACTAAAGGCTCGATTCGAACTTTAAGATACGTCAAATATTACGGCTAGATACGATATGGATTAGATATGTCAGTGTCAAACATGACGTTCTTTTGAAGAAACGTGACTTTCGACACTGACATATCTAATCCATATTGTACATATCTAGCGGTAATATTTGACGTATCTTAAAGTTCGAATCGGGCCGTAAGAGTCACCACTCATTAGTTATAGAGATGCCTATGTAGAATTGTAGATATAGTGGGGCCTATTTACTATGTGTACAACCACTGGTCGTTAGGAGGTTAGCACATGGCAAGCGATCGTGTCCTCTACATTTGTCAATATACAAAAAGTCTAATCAATAGACTGACAGACAAACTGACACAAAAGTGGATCCGTTCTCTCAATATTTACTTGGGCACTAACAAAAACTCGTCGGAAAACGTTCGCCTACGGGTGTCCGATTTAAAAAGAACTTTAAAAAAGTCGACAACAATTGTAGTTTCAATACAACCTTTTGTGAAGTCCACCGGTGGTGGACGTTTGACGGATCAATTCATACGAATAGTGGCAGCTTTTTGGCGTGCAAAAGGATACGTAGGAGTAGCAGGTATTTGTCGCGAATACACGACGAATGGAACCATTTAGAAACAAATGGAACATGCGTTAAGCTTTTTTACACAGAACGGCTATATAAGTATAAGCGAAAATAGTATATTATCGTTTATCTTAAAGTAGGGACATAAAACTATGTTTAAAACGGGCATAATAAAATTATTTAAAATTTATAATGATTTTCGGCCTGATTCGACTTTAAATTACGTGAAATATTACGTCTAGATACAATATGGGTTAGATAATTATATCAGTGTCAAAAGTGACGTTTTTGTTTGAGAAACGTACCTACCATAGTCTAATAAAACATGGTCTTCCATTCCCAGAGTGACACGGGCCTACGTCACAACAACATGGCCGCTATATATAGCGCTATCGCATATTATCATATAGCGCTGTCGCATGATGACGTAGGCCCGTGTCAGTTAGGTGACCTAGAAAAGACGGGAATGGAGTACCAGGCGGAGTATATTATTATACCATGGTACCTACCATATCGTATCTAGACGTATCTTAAAGTTAGAATCGTGAGCGTGATCGTGATCGATCGTGAAGATGGCTGTAGTAGTTTAAGACGCACATGTGAGATACGTAGTATAAAAACAAAGATCACACTTACATTTTTACGAAATGGTTCACTTTCGCTAAGCTAATACGTATATCGAAATAAGAAGTTAGAACTGCTGTTCAATAACACAACTACCCTCCATGTATATTTCTTGAGCATAACTGTCAGAACATAAGTAACGTAAATAAAGTATTTTATAATAATAAGCCATGATATTAAATTTGTATTAGTTTGCGTTAATTATTTTATAATAAATTAAAATAAATGCAGCAAATACATTTGTTAAATTGAATTATTATGATAACCGGATGTGCAGGAAACATCTTACTTGGTATTCCCACCAAGAAGTGGTAGAAGGGGTGAAGTCTATAATCGAATATAAGCGGGTGTCTGACAGTTGTGGGCCACTTCTCAGTTAGAGAGCTAACGACGACGAACGAAGTTAAGTGTCAATTTTATTTAATTGTGATTTTATGACTTGTTATAAATCTCTGTATGTTTTCTTTGTGTTATAGTCTGATGGTATGTACGTTACAATCTTTAATGAGAATAAAACCCTTTGATAAGTTTTGATCCCTTTGATCTTTATTACTATTTTAAATTATGTCAAGTGTGTACGTTAAGGTAGCCAGTACTAACTATAAGCCACCAATAATTATTACGCATAAAATAATATTTTTGTGAATTATGTGATAATAAAGCCGATTAATTGTTCAGTAAATCTACAATATACTTTTACTTACAATCTGCTTATATAAATATATTACTTAAATAATGTTTACCATTTTTCATATTCTAAACCTTGTAGTTGTCCCTATAATAAATACATTACTTTGAGCAATAACTAACTGGTCTTAATTAAATACTGCCTTACATCCTTATTTCCTATTTTATTAATGATTTTACTAAGGTAAATCTGACACACATAATGAAAATAAAGCACCGATGTTGATTCTCGTGATAACTACTGTAAACTAACAATACTAGCCTGCGTTTGTATCTAAGAAATACATGCTATAATCCCGGAAAATACATTCTTTTAAAAGACGTCTCTGCACGACGAGCATTAAATCGTCATCAAAACAATAGCGTATCATTTATTTAAGATTTTATCGGGTCATATCGTGTGTAGGAGGCTTTATATGTGTATGAATACTGCATGAGCCGCTGCCCCCTGGGACGCGTCTCGTGGATAAACGCCCGTTTTAAAAAGTAAAAAGCGGAATTTTAGAAGAGATAGGTTCTTGTGGCGTAAATAATGCAGAGTTAATGCTGCGTTTGTGAATATTAAGGTCACTGGCGAGAGGAAAACGAATGATACAGGGGTTTTTCATGAGTATTGAAAATTGAAAATCTGAGCGTCATATCTTGCATCCAACCTTTTTAGCTTTTAATCGTCTACCGAAGACATAAAGGTAAGTAAAGATTAGATTGATATTTTTATTTATTGATTTATTTATTTGGGAAACATACAGCACATAATAATACAATAAGGTAAAAGCTATAGTTAAAACATAAGCCAAAACAGTTTCCACTTATAGCTAATACAAAATTCCTTTGCTCCGAAAAAAAGTACAATTATTAAGTATTTTGAATTTAGAAATTGGTTAAACAGTAACATTCAGCAAGTAAGATAGTCCACAAGAACAATTAAAATATATATGTATATATATATATATATACAACAAGCATCATTTAGAATTTGGAAAATAACAAGCACATTTAGAATTTGAAATTACAAAGAATAGTTACAATTACAATAACAATAAATTTTGCCTTTATCTCCCTTGGATTAGTTCCCATCTTTTTTTAATTTATAATAACATGCTTAATACTTTGTAGCCAGAAAATAGTTACTCAAACGCAGAGAAGATACATCCGTGTAAAGATCATGACTTATTCACTAATATTATGGAGCTATCTACGTGTAATGTAAATGCCATACGATAAATAAAATCTACGGCTAAGACTATACATCCTGGTTTGTCCGATCTTCTCTAAAATGTGTAGTAATGTGCCGGAAACTTGCAAGTTTTCTAGGGCCATAAACTCATTACAATGATAAAATGATAAACAAAGATCGGACAATAATATTAATATTTTTTATCAAATAACAATAATTCCCTAGGTCATAAAGCGTTAAGACCTTTTTTTCCGCATAGGTACGTAGAAGACAAACTAAAAACATCATTTAAATTGGTAGTAGGTGAGTCTATGACTACATAATTTTAATATTTATTTTTAATTTAGAGATTTTGTGCTTCCTCCGGCCAGTTGTAAAGGAAGGTTTCTAAAGAGAAAGCAAAGCAAAAGCTCAAATAAATCCACAAATTAAATTAAGTTTAAAGCAGGTAATAAAACATTGTCTGAAACAAGTGCCGAGGTACAAAAGTAGTGAATATTTTAAGTTTTCATTTTCAAAAGCACCGAACAATATACTTAGCTAAACCAACAGACATTTTTAAATTGCCAATGCACCGCGCTTAGGTAAATATTATTATGACGGCAATACATTTTCTACGTAGCTGATGTCAGCGTACGAATTTCATTTGCCTGAGGGCTATTTTGTGTACTCTGTGGCCCTCTTCATTACAGTTTGATTTAAGAAAACATCTGTCCCAGACGTGTTTGTTTTGTGGTAACTGAAATATCATAATGTTAAATTATCTCTTTAAACAACGTTTTGGAACGTATTTGAATTTTTTACAATTGTTTTTATAGGAACATTTTTTACTTTTGTTACTATGAAATAGTAATTTTAGCTGACAAACGTACGTATCATAATATTATTCGTTCCAAAAAGTCTAAGTTAAGAATTTTATGTAGGTACGTAGGTAGGTACATTCTGGTATTCGTTATTTAAAGTTAGAAAAACTTCATTTGCTTTTGCAAAGATTAACAAAGTGCGATTATAAAAAACGGTTTAGTGCAATTTGGTGGTGTTCTTTTTCAGAAAACTATCGAGTGTTTTTCTTTTTTTCATAAGTGTTTGCGGGCCAAATATTCTTATTATAATTCTTATAATTTATATCATGGTTGAAGCCATTTGACTGCTATGCTAGCTGTAATTATTAATTTGAATTAATATTTAATTTTATTTGCTTTTCTGATATTATTCATTTTCTATTTCATTATCATTTTCGAACCACGGATAAATGTTAAAGTGAACGAAAACCATACAGTTCCGTTCCGTTCACTTTAACCGTGATTTAACCCCAAATATCATCCGCATACTCTCTGATAGTCGATCAGTACTACAAGTTCTACAAAGTTATACGTTCACTTCAGGGCTAATCTACGAATGTCACAAAGCTCTGTCAGAGGTATGTAACACCAATTGCGTAACTCTGCAGTGGATCAAAGGACACAGCAAGTCACGAGGTAACGATGCAGCCGACATCTTGGCGAGAGGAGGCTCGGAACTGAAGGTGGCAGGACCTGAGCCAATCCTACCTCTGCCATATGCCTGGCTCCGGAACATGCTGCGACACAACACCAAGGTAAAACACCAACAATACTGGCCCCTATTTCACCAACGTGACAGGTCCGACAATTGTCGACATCACTGTTACAGACGTCACAGGCCTCCATAGGCTACGGTAACCGCTTACCATCAGACGGGCGGTGTGGTTGTTTGCCACCAACATGTTAATTGAAAAAAACTCCACTATATCGCCAGTTAATAAGTACTTATTTCGCGAAGCTAATGACAAATGTCACAAGAAATACCACAATTGTCACGAAATTCCGACCCAGGACTCATTTGCTGTCAAGAATTACCGAAAGTTCTTTGAAATCTTGTGACAATTGTCATCATTATCATCATAAACATCGCAAGAGAAATACCTGTTTTTTGCCGATATAATAAAGTTTTTTTAAATAATACAATGATGGTGACAAACAGGAATACGGCCCGCCCGATGGTAAGCGATAACCGTAGCCCATGGATGCCTGTGACGTCAGCAACAATGAGACTTGTCGAATTGTCGCACCTGTCACGTTGGTGAAATAGGGGCCAGGTCTAACCTAGGCACTTGCAGGCAGGCGAAGGAAGCCCTCCCGACACTCAACCCCAATCTGTCGCGGAGGCTGCGACAGCTGAAGAGACCACAGCTCCGGCTTATAGCTGGGGACATGACTGGCCACGCCTCATTTAACAAGTACCTATTAACCCTACGTGTTACAGATAGCCCCCCTCTGCACTTGCAGAGCATGCATGGAGGCAGAGGAGACAGCCGCCCACGTCATTCTCGAATGCCCAGGGGTGGCAGAATACCGGGCACAACACCTCGGCTCACCGGGGTCTCTTCCAGCTTCCAGAAGTCATCGGCAACGTCAAGGGTCTGCTAAGCTTCTTGGTAGAGTTGGGTTGGCAAGAATAGTGTCGCCAACCCATCACGCAAAATAGGCGCAATAATATGACGTCGAGTTGCGGAAACCAAGCCCGCGAGAACCTATAACCCTAAATATTTAGTTTTAAACTTTTGCTATTATCGTTCTAAGTCATACGTAGAAGATCAGCTCACTTGATGTTCTTCGTAATTAAAATCCCTTTTATCTTGCCAACTTCACCCAATTTATTTTGTTCAATGAACATTAACAATTTCAAAGTTAACTTCCAGATGTTACAAAGGAATTTCGTTAAAATATTTTACTTGGGTGCTTAAACAATTATTTGAATTTAATATTGAAGGCATAGTTAACCCTTTCCCGATAGGTACCTACTTGGGAAAAAGATGACGAAGAAGATTGACAAAGATAATCAAGTAAAATATCGAGGAAGCGAGTACTTACTTAATAGATCGTAATATTCGTAATAAATATGACAAACAGATCTTAAAATACATTTTTTGAATTTAATGACTCACAGATAAAGACAATGTTCAGTGTCTGATACTTGGACGCCTCCTCAGCCACACTCATTTACTAAAGTTACAATGTTATACATAGGTTTATGTTTAACAATACCTATTAAATCTTCTATCTTTTCCATTGCCAATTATTCGACAAATAACACATCAAAACTACATGTATTATCATATGTAGTGATCGGTTTTATTGAAAGTACCGATATCAACTTAAATAAAATTTTAATTTTGCCTTTCACGCGATTTTCCATCACAGTGCAAGCATTAGCGAAAGTACACGCTTCGGGCGGCAGACACCCTTTTAATCTCTGAAGTGTATTGCAACAGCGTAATTTAGATCGTATCCGTGGGACCCATTGAATCTAAGGCAAGCTAAGGGTTAACAAGTGTCAAAAAAGTTAAAGAATCTAAGTCTGGGACAAGTACTTGGGTGGTCTGTTTGCGCGCTTCGGAATTGGCTTTCAAAGTGATTTTTTCTTGTGTCAGAAAAAGATTAAAATAAGCACCCTCTGATGGGAAAATGTGAAAGACTGAAAAGGGATTGTGCTGATATTGTGGGCTTATAAATAGCTGAGGCTGGTTGCCCCTTGATTGTTCGGTCATAGAGGTTCTTAACAATCCTATCTGTGTCTTAAGTTTAAAGCCAGCATTAGTAGTGGTAATGGTAACCTATAGCCAACTATAGCGTAGAGGAATAAGTGAGCTTAGAGTAGGTACTCAATTCGTACATAGATTAAAACTCATGAATAATACATTTTAAGTGTCTATTAGTAGGTAATAAAATTTAAGCTTCCTAAGTATTTAGTTTCAAGCGAGTTTAAAACTTATTAATAATACCCATACAACTTATTATTTACCTATAAGCAAGGAAACTAAATGATGGAGTGAGCACTCTGAGTTTATCTATTTCTCTCTTCGAGTAGGAAATACATACAATTAATGTTTAGAAGTTCGGGGTAGGCCCTCTGGACTTGAAGCCTTAATGCTGCTGTGACCGAACGAAGTTCGATCTGACTTCGATAATTGAACTGCGTAATGAAGCTGTTGACCTCTTACTTGTATTAGTCTGCCATCTACAGTTGGAATATGAAAACGTGGATTTGGGGCTGAGGAAGTGAGGGTGTGTACTGCGTATTTGTTACGAATTATTTTTTATGATATAGGAGGCAAACGAGCAGACGAATCGTCTGATTGTAAGAAATTACTATCGCCCATGAGGGGTTGCAATTTCGTTGCCGGCCTTTAAGATAGAGGGAGTACGCTATGGGAGTATCTAAGTTTGAAGATCGTATCGGCCTAGAAATACAGTGGACGACAGTTCATGCCACAGTTTAGCTGTGAGAGGCAGAAAGTTTCTGGAGAATATGATTTATGCAGTTATCATCTAAGGAACTACTTAGATGTAATATTAGAAAACCAATTAACCGCCAAACTTATACTGTACACTCAAACATAAAGGCTCCGTCACACAGGCGCGTTTTGCGGGACGGCGCGTGAGCGGGGCGCGCCGCTTTCACATATAATACGCTCACGCCGCGCTCACGCCCCGCCCGGAAAACGCGCCAGTGTGACGGAACCTTAACTATTTTAGTAATCCGCATATACGATAAAATTCTGACGCCTCACAAATATGATACGCTTACTAGCAACGACTTCGTTCATAAAGAAAGTAACTTGGGAGTAGGAAAGTAGTTTGTAAGTAGGGTAACAAAGTTTTTACGTTAGCTAACGCTACTAAGTCATCATATAAGATGTTGACGAGGATTTATTCTTAATATTATGTATCATGTACTTCTGCGCAGTTACAGACTTTTTTGTCATTCGTGATTTTGGATTGAAGCCAAGCGTCTTACAAAAAGCATCTTAAAAAAGTCCAGAGTCTCAATTCCTCAGTTCCTTTAATGAACCTGGGAAATATAAAGAAGGAAACAGAAAAACGTTATTATAGGAGAAAAAGTCAAAACATGAAGAAGATAACAGATCAATAAGTCGAATTAAAACAATTGAAAATCTGAATGCGGTAAGTTAAGGCTTCGAAAGCAGGTTTCTATTTTTTTTTCTCATTCCTAATCATATTTATAGGTTTCTGTTGTATAATATTTCCCTTTTAAACCCTGCATTTTGATACCCCACTCAATCATTTTGCCCCACAGCTCGCCTTTATATATTAAAATATTTTTTACAATTAGACCCTATTAAATTGAAAAAAATCTTAACCTAATAGGTATGTAAATATGTTGAATTTCTTCAAACAGTGACACTCAAGAACATAAACAATTGGTAGCCAGATAAAAATATAGTGTTGTCACAAGTTGTCGAAATAACATCGAACACTATTGCTTGTTATGTGTCGATAGTAAATAAAAAATACCGACAGACTCGTCGATTCACAGACAAACGACGTAGTGACTGTTACGGATCAAATTCAATTTGCGAGGTGAGCGGTGAAGAGGGTCCGGCGGAGTTAGGACGCACGAACGTTATTCGTCGATTGGAATGAATATTGTCATATGAAAATTACGTAGTTTTTCACCGTAGTGTAGTTTGGTATCAATTGACGGGCATCTTTTCGGTTAATTCAGTTGGAAGGGTTGTGAAGGACAGAGGCCGATGGAGGTAAGTCATACAAGTATGCTCGAAATGTTCGAGTAGATGGTAATACAGTGAAGATCACGAGCCTCAGTCACTAGGAAACGTCCGAAAAGAAAGTAGTTTAGTAGGTATATTATGTGTATTGTATTCATATGAGATCTATTGTACAATAGATATCTTTTAAATATGTAATTCTCGAGTAAGAAAATATGTTAATAGATATGTTTTGTGGCAGTGATGAGTTAGCGACAGGCCTGTGGCGGTAACTGCCAGATTAAGAGCAGTTATTAACTAAAGTGGGACTATTTATTTAATTATCATGCATTTTAGGTGAGGCACGAGAAGGAAAGAAGATAAGACTTAAATTAATAAAGAATGGTCTTTGAAAATAAAACTTGTAAAACGTGCTCACTTTTCTGGAAGAATATATCTGGTTTTCATACGTTTCCAAATGCTTTATGCGTGTCCCATAAGTGACACGTCATAGTGACACTGGAGGTAGACCATGCCAAGAGGACCCAAACCAACTTAACATGACCCCAGTAAAAGTGGCACGGTTTTCGAGTTATTGCCAAATTAAGGTTTTTCATGAATTTTGACCGTTTTTAACATTGTTAGTGCCAGTGTGCACTCGGAAAGGTCTCGAAGTTATTTTTTTTAAGTGTACGGCATCATGAATAGTTAATTAAGATAACAAAATAGGTATTTTATCGATAAACAATGTAAAATGCAAAAAAGTACTCGTTTAATCTTGAATTAAATTCACAGCGAAACATTAATTTCGACTTTGACCACCTGTCGTGAAAAAAAAATACTAGAAAAGTAATGAGCAAATAACGTCAAAATTATTTATTATTTCTGTATCCAGAATGAAATATCTTAACATAAATCATTTTTTTGACTAAGTAGCAACGGATTGCAGATTTCCAAGTTTTAACTTATTTTTATGAGGCTTTCGAATGATGATAATAATTCATATTTTATTACAGGAAGGTACATGTGTTATACCATTTTTGAATCTGCATAACATGCTCAATATTTTGACGTTATTTGCTCATTACTTTTCTAGAAAAAATTTTTCACGACAGGTGGTCAAAGTCGAAATTAATGTTTCGCTGTGAATTTAATTCAAGATTAAACGAGTACTTTTTTTGCATTTTACATTGTTTATCGATAAAATACATATTCTGTTATCTTTAATTAACTATTCATGATGCCGTACACATAAAAAAAACTAACTTCGAGACCTTTCCGAGTGCACACTGGCCCTAACAATGTTAAAAACGGTCAAAATTTATGAAAAACCTTAATTTGGCAATAACTCAAAAACCGTGCCACTTTTACTGGGGTCATGTTAAGTTGGTTTGGTTCCTCTTGGCCTGGTCTACCTCCAGTGTCACTGTGACGTGTCACTTATGGGACACCCTGTATAACCGTATAAAATCGAGCTTAAGGCATTTGACGTTAATTTAAGTAGAAACTATTAAGTAATAGGGGAGCGATACAACGTACGTAAATATCTCAAACGTGCATGTGAACTCCATTAGATTCCTAGTATTTATAGACCAAGTAACCTATTCCTGTTATCTCACATCAGTCGGAATAGGCAGGCTGGCAGGATTGCATAAATAATGACTGCTCGATATTGCAGGCTGGTGCATGCAATCGACTTTTTATAGAGCCTTAGTCTAAGTAGATTAATCACAGGTACGTTAAAGTATCTTAAACGGCGACAAGATCGGCAAACTTGAATGACGGCACTAGAGCTGGTTGGGCTTGACGTGACATAAATAGTTACACGTCATAGACGTTTTCTAGGAATAGTGATGTTTGTCCTTGCATCAAGTTATGCCGTGAGATAAATACAAACAATCCGCAATCATTACTTAAAAAATTGTTTGAAAATCTCAATAATTTAAAACAATAGCTTTGGAATAAATTGTAAGATACCGCTGGTAAATAAGAATAATACAATATTGACACCACTGTTTTCCGAAAGAAAAGAGAACAATCAATGTTTTTCTGTCTTACTTAACAATACAAAAATTGCTACATTTTACAACACCGCTACAAAGAGAAAACTTATCTCGCTCCTTTCAATCGTAAACCCGCGCTTTTGATTGTGTACTTATATTTTGAACCGTACTTCGGAACTGGGGGATAAAGTATTGATTGGCCGATTCACGGTTTCTCTATTAAACTTCGACAATAAAAGGAGATAACCTGTAAAGTCTTGTGATGGTTTTGGATCCAAGATGTTTGATGCCGCATCTGATTTTATGTTTGAAGTTTTGTCTTTGCTTTTTTTTTTGTTGCACCTCCTGTGTACAGATGTAGATACAGTATGTGAAGTTGCTGAAAGTTTCTAAAAAGATGGAAACTTTCTCGGCAATTTCAAGAAAATATCACATTCCGATTTTTTTCCAAGTGGTAGTTTCCGACGTCACATCAGTAGTTGAGAAGTGATTTCTGCACGAATGTATTTAAAGCAGTCCGAGACGGAACGTTGCGATTGTCGATTTTAAATTATTGACAATACGATTGATCGTTAACAATCCGAATGAGCTTTTCCCAATTGCAGTTACGTGATTGAAAGTGAGTGACAGAAATTTTGATTGATGATGAGAACTCGCTAATCTGTAAGACGTAAATTTCCAGGAAAATAAATTACTTGCTAACTTAAGTTAATCGAGAATGTAAACAGATTTTGAGTGTTTGGACAACAAATTTAATATCCAAACCTAATAGTAGAGATTTCTTATTAAAAGCAAAAGTAAAAATGGAAAAGTAACGAGCAGTAGGTAACAACCGCAATACTTCTTTATTTTAATCCACAATACTTAAACAAATTGGTTTAAAAATGGCGTCATTTAGAGTTCCACAAATGATGACGCGAAATGACACAAATGACAGTTTATCTGGTGCTGTAACAAGCCTCGAACGCGAAGTTTCGCGGAGAAACGCACGCTCCGCAGTAATTTATATGGCATTCCGCCATCTAGTAAAGAAAAGACCGGAGAAGCGTCCCTAATCTAATAATTTAACGAAAGAACTCGTTACCGCTTAATTATATTGCGTCAGCCACCGAGATAGAGTTAGACCAAGTTTGTCTGCCACGATTTTGATAGAAAACGCAGTGCAAGTGTTGTTTCATAGAAGTTTGACGTTTAAAAGAACACTTGCACTGCGTGTGCTGTCAAAATCGTTGCAGATCTTGGTTTCACTCTAATCATATTTTTATTCATGTTCTGTTTTGTTTTACATGCCACAGATTGATGCAGTTAATGTTAAATTCAGTAAGTACCAATTTTTCAAAAAGGACTTAATTTCTCATTGTTTTTTTTTTATATTTTGTCCAAATTTTACGTACTAATTAATCTTATACTTAGCTCTAATACTTCGATTTATCGCAATTTGTTAAGACCCGTTTTCAAAATTGATTTAGGACGTTAAAGCGACTTTTGGCAGTTGCAGTCTTATATCGGCATTGCGTGTAATCATATTATTCTAATTGTTCACCTCCAACCTCTGCCCTACACTTGCCGCCCCCTCTTTGTGATGAAAGCGACGAATGGAAACGGGCGCTGGCAACTTGCGATAAAGATATTATAGCAGTGTGTGCTTAGACATGTTTTATTGCGGCCGTTATGACGAGTTCAACCCACCCTCGTAAAAATGTTTAGGCATTGTTTTGATTAACAGTGATGGGTGGTGGTGATAATAATATGGGGATTATGTGGGGCCGAATGACGGTTTTACTGGAATTAGATCGACCTCACAACGTTACTAATGTTACATTGTTGTAACCTAATGTAATTTATTTATTTTGATTTGCCCAAAGCGAGTGATATAAAAAAAAACAACGGGTTGCACTCCGGGAGTTCCGGCAGGAGTGAAAACTCAATGACATTGTAAGTTTTTCGATCAGGTCACGTGTCCGTCTTACGAAGCGTCTTACGTCTTGCGTCAAAATATTAATAACAGCGCCATCTAGTGCAAAATGTCTGCAGCACCATGTATAATTGAGGTTAACGCCATCTAGCGTTATTTCGTCGCATTACTTGAAACCCCTAAGCACATCACTGTTAGTACTCGAGTTATATTAGTACCAGTTATAGGGAAACTCACTAGGTGTCCGTCACACGTCACGTCACGTCTTACGAATCTTACCAGTCTCGAGTTAAACATTTTTTCCCCATCACAAAAAGTGCACAGCGCGCTAAAGAAGTTTTCACTTTAAAAAAAACATCTACTATCGTAGAACCTATATGTGTAGGTAAACAAAATGTATACGCTTGTGTTGAATTAAAACAAATATTTTATCATCCCTGGTATGTTTGGTATATAAAGGCATTTTTTTGTATAATACCTACACATTTAAAAATCGCTTTGCTATTTAATCCTCATAAATCGATAAAGTGCAAATAATAAAATCTTGAAAACCAAATATTCACAACAGACGGCGCATGTTGTATATTGTAATGTCCAAAAGCTTTTACGTAAAATCTGCATACAAAAGTGCAGAGTGCTCTCCTACACCAAATAAACTCACCCAAAGGTCGAACATATAACCCTTTCTCTGCTTAAAAGCGTAGACGGTTTAAACCCGAAAAAATCTTAATGATTGCGAAGAGAAAAAAGTGGATCTTAGAAGGAATGAGCTTCGCGTCTTTCCAAGTTATAAAAGGTAAAGAAAGAGCTTGCAGTTAGTGAATGGGTATTCAGTGTCGGGGAATTCAGACCACTGCAAGAGCCTAGTCGTGGCGAGGCAGCTAGCTCACTTTTTTATTACCTACCTATGTACGTACGAGGGGCGTTCAATATATAATGAGAATGAGATGCAAACTCTTTAAATATTAGGAAAGTAAATACTGGTAAAGCTAATCTACCTAGCTGATTGCCATGAAAAAAAAACTAACTGTTTTTTGTATAAAAAAAATACGGCGATTTCTTTGCGATGCTATTGAGTACGTTAGCGAAAATGGAGAAAATTAAACAGCGCGCCGTTATCAAATAGTTGTGTTTGAAAAAAAATTCTACGGGCCAAGTCAGTTTAGATTTACGGGACACTTTAAGGTCTAATGCTCCTCCGTATTCGACAGTCGCACGTTGGTGCGCCGAATTTAGATGTGGAAGAACATCGACCATGGATGACCCCCGCTCCGGACGCCCTACTTCAGCAGTAACTGAAGAAATTGTGAAAAAAGTCGAAAACTTAGTTTTGGCGGATCGTCGTGTCACGGTTCGTTATATTGCTGAAAATGTAAAGATTTCAACGGGGAGCGTGCATAATATTTTACATGAACGCTTGGGTATGAAAAAGGTATCAGCGCGTTGGGTACCCAGAATGCTTACTGACACGCAAAAACAAACTAGAGTCGAGATTTGTCAAGAAGCTTTGGACCTGATACAGCAAGACCGGGAACTTTTTTTGGCGCGATTTATAACAATGGACGAAACATGGCTCCATCATTACGACCCTGAAACGAAACTGCAGTCTATGACATGGAAAAGGCCATCATCTCCAACTCCGAAGAAATTCAAGATGGGCCCATCTGCCGGTAAGGTTATGGGCTCTGTTTTTTGGGATAAAGGGGTCGTAATGATTGAGTATCTCGAGCATGGAGCCACTATTACGGGCACTTATCAACATTGCGCATTGAGATCCGTGAAAAACGGCGAGGTAAACTCTCGAAAATTGTGTTGTTCCATCAGGACAATGCACCGGCACACAAGTCCGCCGTTGCAATGGCTGCAATACGTGATGCTGGGTTCGATATCCTTAAGCATCCTCCGTATTCACCAGACCTCGCCCCTAGTGACTTCTACCTATTTCCGAGATTGAAGGAATACCTAAGAGGCAAGAAATTTGAAGACGACGACGCGGTAGTCGCTGCAGTACAAGATTTTGTATATAACATACTCATTCTCACTTTTTATTGAACGCCCTTCGTAGCTTACCTCTAAGCGCCACTTGCCAACCCACTAATCCGGGGTTAATCGGTTAAGCCGTTAACGCAGCTATCAAATTGTACTGGTAATCATGCTAACTCCAGGTTTAACCGGTTAACCCCGGGTTAGTGAATGGTGCAAGTGGCCCTAAGTGGGTAATATCCAACACCCTAAATCTAACAGTTACTTGCTATCTCAACAGTCGGCGGTTCACCTCATGTGGAACACTATTGTGAGTGCACGTATAGGTACTACTATGGGTAGCTGCTTCAAAATTCCTTGTGAAATTTACTAAAGGTAAGTTTAATAGTTTCACACATAGGTCGGAAATCTTCATTCTGAAGAAAGCTATGATACTGAAGTAATTTGAAGAGAGGCGGATTCACCTATTTCTCAAAGTGCAACAATATATGTAGTTAGGTAATTCATTTAACTTTTTTTAGGTCTATAAAAAAGTAAACAGCACACCAACGTTATTCACTTTTTAGTGATTTATCTGCTTTCAATCGGCTATGTCCAGACCACTGCAACCGTACTTTCAGCACTTTACGAATGCAAGTCCCTTTGAAGGAGTCCGTGGTTTTTTCGACAATCAGTGTTAAGGTGGGAATTACTTTGGCAAAGCAAGAGAAGCTGTGTCATTGAGCGTTGGAATTAAATTCTGAAAGCATTATTATTTTTTTGTGTAAAAGTTGCAAAAAGATTCCTTTTTCAAAGGGCTTTGAATGTCTCCTTTTAAAATGAAGTGTGTGGAGCAGTCGAAGGAGCATAATTGTTTATCTGTCCTAATACTCTTAAACTCGACGTTTTAATTTCGAGCTGGTAACATTTACGAGTAGAGATTAAGAAAGACTGAATAATTCGTAAGTTTTTCCATAGATTCTGTAACAGAAGGTTAAATGGAAGGTAAATAAAGGGAGAAACTTTACCTGATGAAACACGGGTTGAGTTTAACTGACACTTTCACATTTATCTAAATGGGAAAACTTTCTAGTTAATACATGCACAAGAACCAATCATTCCCAAAAACCTGTGCTAAAATCTACTCTTATGAGGTATATTTTTATCATAGCTTTAGGTGAGCATTACTAAAAACTTTTACAAAGAAGAGATGTGACGTTTTCTACTAAAAGGTACCGCATTGTCGGTTTTCGATTAGGTTAATTTAATTTTGAAGCTAAATGGAAATAGTGTCTTATTGACAGCCGACAATAAGTACCCGTTTGGTTGAAAACGCCACAAATATGTGAATTCTCGTGTATGAAGTAGCTAGCTGCATTTTTTCCGCGAAGTGACTTGAAGCACATGTAAATTAATCTAATTAAGACTTAGCATTAAGCATTGTACCTGACATGTATTTAAAATTCTATTTTTTTCAATAAAGAATTGAAATTTAAATTGAAATTGCACATCAAATGTAAGTCTTATAGAGATATATTACTAAACTATTTTTTATACTACGTCGATGACTAACAAGTAACAACCAAAACGCCCCCTTGATTGTAAGAGGTTCCCGTAACTAATTTTAATCACTTAGATATTCTATATCAATGTTAATGTTACGCGTTGCTGATTGTAAAACCCGTATACTTCCTTTCTTAAGAAAAACTCATCCAAACAACTTTTGTTTTTTTCGTCGTTCAAGAAACTTAGACTTCGTTATACTGCGATTGCTATCAATCACTTAATCTATATTTAAATCAAACTTACTTATAACCAAAGTTTTATCGGCATTTCCTGAGGTCCGAGACCCTTAACCTTTTAAGCGCTCCAGGAATCTCGAGATCAAAAGCCGCCGAGAGGTTGCCTGAAATTTACATTACACTTGTTTAAAGGATGAATTTCTAACAAATAGCTGCTTTCATCTATGAAGAAAATTTCAACTTAAGTTCTTTGAGGAGAACCTTCAGTAATGCTGAGATAAAAGGGTCATTATTATAAAATATGTACATCATATGAAGTCACTATATTATATTTTTGTAGATAAATATGTTGACTAATGCCTCTTTTGAGTAACTTAGTTCCAAATCATAGCAAACTTATAATTATAACTCAGGAACAAACAAATATCTGATAAACACTAATATGTTTTTTATAAATTAATAATAATAAATATTATAGGACAATTTTACACAGATCAGCCTAGTCCCACAGTAAGCTCAATAAGGCTTGTGTTGTGGGTACTAGACGACGATATATATAATATACACATACCCATCTCATACGTATATATGTACCTACATAGAAAACATTCATAACTCAGGAACAAATATTTGTGATGAACACACAAATAAATGCCCTTACCAGGATTCGAACCCGCGACCTCCTGTTTCGTAGGCAGGGTCACAAACTAGCACCTATAATTGTTAACAAACTATCTTAATTACACATGTCCTATCATCCCTGTTAATTCCCTACATCTCACTTGTACATCTCACCAAGACGCGCACGTTTCAGTTTCACAAATCTAATTTCCCCCCGGAGAATTCCTTTTTGAGAGCTATCGGCCCCGGCACGGTATTGCCAATTCTACTGAATGTTCCTATCCGGAGCAAACTTTTTGTTCTCATATTTGAAACCGTGTGTATTGTATGTGACATCCGGATTGAAATCTCCTAAGATTCCTGTTATATCTTGTGGATTTCTACTTCTGTTTGTTGTCATTATAATTTAGATATTAAACTTTATAAAATCTTTTATTATACTTTTATTAGGGCGAGCGAAGCGAGCCCTATCACTAATCGACGAACTATGCATTCTTGTGGTACACTTTACGGAAAAACTACTGCACTGTTAGGTTTGAAATTTCACATAGTAATTTAAATTCATGTCTAGATGTGTTATCAAACATAAAAATATCATTTTATAAACCTAAAAAAATAAAATAAAGTAATAACACTCTGTATTACTACTAGCGCCATCTGTTGGCAAAATGATGAATTAACATTCGTGCTAATGTTAATTATTTCTTTCTCTAACAGATGGCGTTAGTAATAAATAAATAAATAAATATTGGACATTCTTATACAAATTGACTAAGTAAGAAGGCTTGTGTTGTGGGTATACAGACAATACGATACCTATGTGGTGTTTTCAAGTTCAATAATGTCGATGGCGCTTACGCCATTAACAACGATGAATACCAAAGTGGGTACAATTTTGGATTCAACTCACCTCGCTTCACTTGGTTTGGCATTTTAGCAATTAAGTTTTTGTGAATACCTACTAGAACAATCAATCTTGCTGTATATTTACTGCGGAGGTCAATTTACTCGTATGCTTTGTGATGCTGACGATGTGATGATCAGTCATGTTGTGTTAGCAAACTTAAATCGGGTATTTTCAGTTCGAGATACAGTTTTGGCGCCATTAATTTATTACGTAAGACGATTTTGGGGCGGAGGGGGGTCGAACATATCTTATTTTTTCTTACAAGGGAGGGAGGGGGTTTTCATAGTTCTTAAGCCCCCTCCTCACTCGTGCGCGAATCGCGGCGCGAAGCCGCGAACGCGAGTGTGGCGTCGATTTTCGCAGACAGCGAAATCGACTCCACACTCGCATTCGCGGCTTCGCCCGCGATTCACGCGCATATTCTGGAGGGGGCTTTAAGTAAGATCACAAAGATGAGATATTTTTTTAATTTCTATGAAATTATGACGTTTAAAATAATACTTCCACACTCTATGCTATCAAACACGGTGCAGAGTTAGCTTAAACGAGCTCAAGTACCTTTGTACAGGTACAAATAAACATTCATAAAAATATTTTTTTGAATATAAATTATATTGGTGGGAGGGGGACGGGATCAGCCTATTCTTATTATTTCTTACATAGGGGAGGGAGGGGGTCAAAAGCTGGCAAAAATTGTCTTACGTAATTAATTAATGGCGCCTTTAGTGTTACTATTGCTTGGAACTGCTAAAATTATAAATAAAGATAAGCATAATTAATACAAACTTCAGTGACTTAGGGCCGATACAGACGGACTACAACCCGACTGCAACTTGTATGGGAACTGCACGCCAATCGAAACGTCGGCGTGCAGTTCAGCAAAATGACCCAGTACCCTGGCAGTACCTAGTGGAACTCAGGTTTGGTGTAACAAAGGCACATTATGGTCTGGTCATCCGACTCATCTTGATGAGCACTTAGGAGAGTAGTACCCAAGATAGAGCCGATGCCGAACCCTGGCAGTACCTAGTGGAGCTCGGGTTTGATGCAACATACATAGACACACGCTGTTTTGGATATCCGACTCGTCATGATGATCACTGGGTAGATCAGTACTTTCAGTACCCAAGATAGCTGATGCTGAACCCTGACAGTGCCTAATGGAGCTCGGGGTTTATACAACATAGGCACATGCTGTTTTGGTCATGCAACTCGTCTTGATGAGAACTTAGGAAAGTAGTACCCAAGATAGAGCTGATGCTGAACCCTGGCTGTACCTAGTGGAACTCGATCAGGTTTGATGCAACATAGACACACGCTATTTTGGGCATCCGACTCGTCATGATGAGCACTTGGGAGAACAGTACCCAAGATAGAACTCATGCTGAACCCTGGCAGTACCTAGTGGAACTCAGGTTTGTTGCAACATAGGCACACGCTGTTTTGGCCATCCGACTCGTCTTGATGAGCACTTAGGAGATTAGTACCCAAGATAGAGCTGATGCTAAACCCTGGCTGTACCTAGTGGAACTCAGGTTTGGTGCAACATAGGCACACGCTGTTTTGGTCATCTGACACGTCTTAATGAGAACTTGGAAGAGCAGTACCCAAGATAGACCTGATGCTGGACCCTGGCTGTACCTAGTGGAACTGTGTGTGTTAGTTTATGTGCGGAGCAGCGTGATTACCGCCAGTAGGTGTCCAGACGGGATAGTTTTTCGATCAATTGTGTGGAGTGGACGCAAAAATAAATTCAAGAACATTGCTGACCCAACATTATGTAGGCAAGCCAGTTGGGTTCCTTACAAAAAGTACTGGGCGGCCGTGTAGGATGTAATAAGCACTTATGAAATTGTATATTACGTGTGGATGATATTGGCAATTTGATTTTGTCGTCTGGACACGTTTTTAAAGGACAAAGTAAAAGCTGTAACAGACAGGCGTACCGGACAGCAACCGGTTCGGTACGTTAAGGTAGAAAACCTCCGCGAGCCCTTACAAAGCTCTGCTTTTTGCTAGTTTATAACTTGGGCAAAATTGACTGTGTTGTAATTCATAGCTATCTGTGTATTCATATTTTACTGATACCTATCGGCATACTTTTACTAGACCTAGGTATACTACAGGTTGTCCCTAGCCATTAGACAAAGCTGAAATGTACATATGCATTAGGGTATTTAGAACCAGCATACAAAGTATCATAACAATAGATGTAGGTAGCGGTTGACAAGAAATTAACAAATTACGATTTTTTTACTTTGGAGCAACCTGTATGTGTTTAGTAGTCGTGAGGTATTAAATAGTATGAAACCTTCTTCGACCGTTCTGATTATCTTTTTGGCTGCTATTTAACTGATCACCAGATTTAGTAAAATTTAATACCAAAAAAATATATTTTACCACCCTAAAATAATGAATGATCACCAAAACTATAACACCATTTTAATGTGAAATGATTACCAATTTTATTACATTTTACTATCCTTTTAACGGAAATGACACCAAACTAATCATTATTAACCCAAAAATAGTAAATGATTACCAAATTTCAAACCCCATTTTAATGTGAAATGATAACCAAATTTTTTAATCTTGCTATCCTATTAAAGAAAATGACACAAAAATAATCATTCTAAAGCCAAAAATAGTAAATGACCACCAAAATTAGAACTCCATTTTAATGTAAAATTATAACCAAATTTTTAAATCTTGCTATCCTATTAAAGCAAATTACTCCAAAATAATCATTGTAAACCCAAAAATAGTAAATGACCACCAAAATTGTAACCACATTTTTATAAAAAATGTGCAAATGTTTAATATAATACTATTATAGTATTTTATACAATCGTGATATAATAGAGAGCTTTTCAGTCGAGTACCATGTTTAGACAACGAAGCTTGCTGAGTTGTCTAAGTAAGGTACGAGATTGAAAAGCTTGATTATATCACTATTGTATACAATACTTTTTCTACGCGTCAACAAAAATAATACTTTAAACTAGTAGAATCATACAAACAAACCAAACCAAAAGCTAAGATACGCGATTTACGCGAACAGCCGCGATACCTTCATACTGGTACGCGCCCCGGCCGGCTCGGCCCAGCGGGCTGGTCAACGACACATTCTCGTAACTCATGAGGCACTGGTACTTGCTCCGCGCTAAATTAAATTTATGACAGTTGTTTTCTCGATTTCGGCCACCGTAGCCTATGGAGACTAACAAACAACGCTAAGTGGTTTTCGTAGTCTATGGATGTTGCTATATTAAGAGTGTCACATGCGCGTTTCTGACTTATGAAGCAATTAATTGTTTCTACTATACAACCTAAAATGAATAATTATTTTGAGCTATGGTTTTGTTTCGTCCTCTTGATCGCGGCGAGCTGTGATTGGTCAATTTCTTTATAGTTGACTAAACTGTATCGATATGAATATTATAGTTGAGTTGGGAGCCCATACATTAAAAATACCCAATTGCAGTTTGGTATAAGAAATCTTAATTCAAGCATTACAGTCGACGAGTAGAAAAAATTAATTAATCCACTTCGTCACCTTTTTCTAGCAGCATTTTATTTCTGTAACAGTCGCAGTTCTAACCTAACCTAACCCACTTTTCTAGTAGCATTTCTTTTCTGCAAGGGTCGCAGTTCAAACCTAACCTAACCCACTTTTCTAGTAGCATTTCGTTACTTTATGGGTCGCAGTTGAAACCTAACCTAACCCACTTTTCTAGTAGCATTTCGGTTCTGTGAGGATCGCAGTTCTAACCTAACCTAACCCAATTTTATAGTAGCATTTCGTTTCTGTAAAGGTCGCAGTTCAAACCTAACCTAACCTACTTTTATAGTACCACTTCGTTTCTGTAAGGGTCACAGTGCTAACCTAACCTAACCCACTTAACTGATAGCATAGCAGTTTAACTTACTTTTCTAGTAGCATAACGAAATGCTACTAGAAAAGTAGGTTAGGTTAGGTAGGTATGTGGTACGTGGTACGGGGGGTTGAGCGGGAGGGGCTAGTAATTTTGGCATCAGTTTACTTTATTTGGTAATATGTATACATTTTTTGGTAATCATAGTGGTTTATTTAGTTGAAAATATCGCATTAATTTGGTCTTCAAGATTTGGTGATCATTAATGATTTTTGGTGGTCATTCAATATATTTGGTATTTGAATACAATTTGAAGGGCAGTCGTAATTAAAACGGTGGTACTTTTGTATTTTTAGGCCTTATTTTTTTGGTGTTCAGTAATTTTTTTTGGTAAGCATGATTTTTTTATTTAGGGTACCAAAGTATTTTTTGGTGGTCATTATATTTGTAGCCTATCTTTTTTATTTATGACATTAATAAGATTCTGACTTTTGACAAATGTCATCATTGCCGCACATTTTCAAACAAATTGTCAAAAGCACTGCTAATGATTAATACATTATGTTTCTTTTTGTTGTCGATTATTGGAAACAACTTTTGTTTGATAATTTATTTTTTTAACTTTTGTTCCTATTAAAAAAATATTACCGTTAGAGCATTTCTGAGAAGTAACCCGGCGTGGGATTTCAGGGTTTGTCCAATGGCTAAGTTCACCCTGTATACCATTTATCGATGACAAGTTACATTAAAGATGCACATTAGCAAAAATCATGTTTAAATACAATATTTTATTATCATCTTACTGGGCTAAATAAATGTAAGACTCTTAACTCAGTACAATCAACTACAGTTTCATGTAAAAACAAACTGTACAAAATATAATGCTTTAGAGTCAACTTAGGGCGTACATATTTAGGTACGACGTTCATTGTAAGCAAAGAGAGAAAGACGCAAAAACTCATTTTTCTCTCTTTGTAACAAGGAATAAGAGGGAATGAAGTTAGCTAAACTCCCTATTGATTGTGCTCTTCCATAAGTTGCGCGCGCGCGGGCGAGTCTTTAAGTGAGACTTTACCAGCATTTACTTCTGCAGTCTTGCGGTGCAGGATTGCTACAGCAAATGTCAAAAAAATACGTCAATATTGATTTAAACATTTCCTGCAGCAATGCAGACGGCAGCATTACTCTACTATAAAGCATGGTATAATAATATACTCCGCCTGGTACTCCATTCCCGTCTTTTCTAGGTCACCTAACTGACACGGGCCTACGTCATCATGCGACAGCGCTATATGATAATATGCGATAGCGCTATATATAGCGGCCATGTTGTTGTGACGTAGGCCCGTGTCACTCTGGGAATGGAAGACCATGTTTTATTAGACTATGCTATAAAGGAGACATGCGAATGGCAACTGCAGATGTATTACTGTATACGGCATTACCGGCAACCCAAAAGTTTACAGTTTTGACACGTCTAGCACCATCATCATTTTTGCTCACTTAGTTAATTAACGAATGTGAATTTGACGTACCAAAATGATATCTAAAATATATCGGGCTCGCAGCAAATCTGCCAAAGAAAAATCAAATCAAAAAGCAAAAGACCTATATGGCATAAAAGATTTATGTACTTAACTACACGTACCTAAAGCGACGTATCCCTCCATTCCAATCGCACTGAACATCGTTAATGCAAACTAAGCTCAGAAGATTCGGCCCTGATTAAAAAGGTCCGTCGCAAGTGTTGTGATAATTGGATCCAGAGGAAACAGGCCGCGTTCTCCCGAAAAAAGCCGTAACTTTCTATGAATATCCTTTACACATACTGCTTTGTTGCGTACAATGGACAGGGTAGACCCGACAAATCGTTATATGATTCCGGACCGTCATTTCACGTTGTTCTTGTTAATCCAAATATGTTTGCAAGAACTTGGAGATCTGTCATCGATTTTATAGGGTTTTAGTTTGGGTTTTTATTTTGTTCGGGTGGAATCATTGTTTGTTATAAGTACCTACATAGACAAACAGGATAGGGTGACTTAAGTACTAAGTGGTGCTAGTTATTTTGTACTCTGATATTTATTCGGTAGTTATAGTATATACATTATTATATTTATAATTAAATCTAAAGTTAAATCTATGAATAAAATGAATTAATCAAAACCGGCCAAGTGCGAATCGGACTCGCGTACGAAAGGTTCTGTACCATTACGGAAAAAACGGCAAAAAAATCACGTTTGTTGTATGGGAGCCCCACTTAAATATTTTATTTTTTTTAGTATTTGTTATTATAGCGCAGCACAGAAATACATCATCTATCGGTTCATGAGTTATAGCCTGGTGACAGACAGACGGATAGATTGACTGACGGACAGACGGACAAACGGACAGCGGAGTCTTAGTAATAGGGTCCCGTTTTTATCCTTTTGGTACGGAACCCTAAAAATCAAGCAAAGCCATTTCGATGTCTACGAAACATTTTTTTTTAGTGACCTACATTATGGTTCGTAATATATTTATTTCCTTTTTACCCTGCTATGGCGAAGCAAACGTTATGGTATTGACCCGCATGTAAGTATTTTAAAAATTAATGTGATATTAATTGTATGATAAAATTGATTATTTGGAATAGTAGAGCTAAACGTCTAAAACAAATATCCGCTAGCTTGCATAAACTAGGTAAGTTAACATAATTTTATCCATTCTACTAAAAGTTTAAAGCGGGAACTTTCTTGACTATCCTGTTATTTGCGAGCGGTTTAGTTAAAGTTTAAAAAGTGATTGTGATATTCAGTTTGAAAATGTAAACGAGCAGCGTGTGGCATGTTCTTAACTACCACGATACGAGAACTGGTGGGGTACACAGGGTGTATAAAGCTAGAGACGACCTAAATAATTTTAGCTACAGATTACGGTGATTAAACTTAAGTATTATTAAGGTTAGATACCTAATGAATAACTACAGGAAAGACTTCTAAGATTTAGTTTAGTTAGTCACTAACTCGGGGTGAACCGGTTAAAGTTAAACCCAGAGTTACCAGTACAATTTAACCCTGTATTAACGATTAACTCTGAGTTAGTGGCTAACCCTGGATGGCACAAGTGGCGTTTTTGCCTGGCGGTTAAGATCACATTTTCAGCGAAGGAAACATCGTGAGGAAACCGGACTAATCCCAATAAGGCCTAGTTTCCCCTCTGGGTTGGAAGGTAAGATGGCAGTCGCTTTCATAAAAACTAGTGCCTCCGTCAAATCATGGGATTAGTTGTCAAGCGGACCCCAGGCTTCCATGAGCCGTGGCAAAAATGCCGGGATAATGCGAGGAAGAAGAGGTTAAGATCACATTTTAAGAACCTCGATTAGGTTCTAAATATCTGTCAGTTAATATTACGGTAGCTGACCAAGTTAATTTATGTAAGACCGTTCCGATATAATCATAGGTACCTATATTATTGCTCCCTGTACCTCCCGGCGTACCCGCTGATACGACAGGCGGTGTAAGAACGAAAGCTGTACGGTTCCGTTTTTATCTCCCTTATGCTAATCGAAAACTTCTCTCTTGCGGCGTGGCTCGTCCCAAACCGTGTACACTGTATCCTTAACGTTCCCTAAATAGAAAGAAGAAACTACGTACACTATACGAACGCTTCCAACACGTTGTATATTTTGAGTTTGCATTTGTTTGTATCCTGAAAACAATGTCGAATACCGCAATTGAATCTTAATTGACGTATATTTTTGATTAAGGTGACATTCGGATGGTAACTGAAGCAGAAATCTGGTGCAGCATTATACCGGTGAGAAATGTGGATGTCACTGTGACTTGATAAATTACATTGTTGTCAAATTTAATTATCCTTAATATCACCTGCAATGGCCTACCTGTGCCGCAAGTGGACATACTCGTAGTCAAATATTTAGGGCTGACTATCGACTCAGTGGGCGCAGCACGGTTCCATTTTTATCGTCTATCACTATGCGCGTCCCTTTCGCACTTATGTACTTGTTAGAAAGTGACAGGCATGGTGACAAGGGATAAAAACGCGATCGTGCTAAGCCGCCTGGTCTATCGTGGCGGCCGCACATCGATGCGCTATGTGATCACCTCGCTGCTGCCTGCTTCGCGCTCACTAGACTGCGCCCAAGTTTACACACCGAGAAGCATACTTTGGGTACTTCCACTCCATATTATCATATGGTGTAGATCTTTGGGGTGACGCCGCTGACCGTGAAAGAGTCTTCAGACTACAAAAGCGCGCAATCCGTGTAGTAGCCGGCGTCAAATGGGATCATCCAGCCAAAGAGCTGTTCATAGGTCAAAAAATCCTACACTACCTTCCCTTTACATCAGCGGTCGGCAACTAGCGGCCCGCGAACCTCTCACTTGCGGCCCGCGAGCCTCCCTGGCTATTTTGTATGTAATATTGACAAATGACAATGTCTGATAAAGTCATAAATATTAATAAAGTGCGGCCCGCGTCCACTTCGTTAACTGCTATGTGGCCCTTGGTTGCTAAAAGGTTGCCGACCGCTGCTTTACATCCTCGAGGTAGCAAAGCTGGTGAGACGTAACTTAGAACAGTTCCAGTCAAACACTGATGAACCCAAGTATCACCTCAGGCGCGGCCAGGAGCTCCGCGCTCCTCGAACGCGGTTGGCCAAGGCAAAAAAGTGTCTCAACTACATCGGTCCTAAAATATATAATCAAGTCTCCGATGACATAAAGACTGCTAGAAACAATAGTTCGTATCAAAACTGAAATCTTACGTAGTCTCTGCTGCGTATTATTCGTTGCGTGATTTCTTAAGTAAGTAAAAAGTATGTACCTACCTAGTTATTAAAAAAAAGTACAAAGTCGAACCACTTAACTATTATCTACATTCATACTCGACAACAATAAGCATGTGATATATGTAGGTACCACAAAATTATAGTTTTATATGTAATTATGTGTGTGATTTGTGATTTACTATTAATAATTGTGATATATTTTTATGATGTGACGTGTAATATAATTATTATATAAATAAATGAATTGAATTGAATTGCACTAACGGGTCTACTGAACTCTACTGCGATATAATTTAATTGTTTTTACCTTAAATTCCGACGTTTCAGTTGAGTTGTTGTTGTGGTGGTGGTGGTGGTGTGTTAGCTGCTTAACTTTACGGCTACCACCAGTTTTGACATTGACAGACACGCTCGCGTCTACGTAAATTACTTTCTACACATCTCGCTTGCACTAATATGCGAGTACGAGCGAGATGCATAGAAAGTAAGTTACTTAGACGCGAGCGTATCTGTCAATGTCAAAACTGGTGGTAGTGGTTCTTACCTCAGCTGAAACGTCGGAATTTAAACAATGAAATTATATCGCGGTAGACCCGTTTGTGTAATAAAATATGTGTACAAATTGCGAGAGTTTAAAGTGTTATATTACATTGTTGTCGTTGCTGCATTGCTGTCGCGATAAGAATGTTTAACTGTCACTCCCTTTATCAAGGAGATAGACAATGATATCGCTCATGTAACTTTTGTTAAATTATAAAGTTGTTTTATCTTTTTCTTCCTCGCCCCATTCCGGCATTTTGCCACGGCTCATGGGAGCCTGGGGTCCGCTTGACAACGAGTCCCAAGAATTGACGTAGGCACTAGTTTTACGAAAGCGACTGCCATCTTAAATCATAAAGTTGTTTTATATACCGATATAAATATGTAGAAATCCTTAATTACCAATGTATAACACCTCTTAAAGTTTAATTTCATTTAATCTTTTTCCTAAACCGTCCAATACGTAGTAAAAACAACACTAAAACTAAATGAAAGCATTCCTCGCTCGAGATTTCTGGGAATGCAATCAGAGTCCGTCTTGCACAACGAGCAACAGTGTATGCTTAAAAAAGAGGAAAAGGGGACAACGACGACGTAACATGACCGCTTCTAAATACAAACTTAGTCCCTATTTTCCTTCCCTAAAATATTTTTATACAATTTGATGTGTATTAATTAACTACAGCTTGGGGGAGGGGGGTATAAGGAAACCTCACGTGTATTTTTCTACAGTGACCGAAACTAAGAAAAAAAAACCTACCACATGAGTAGATACTTTTTCTCGGTTTCGTTAAACATAAATCTTCACTGTGCACTTCAAAATAGCGAGTCTATGTAACGAAATTAGAAAAATAAACAAGATTTTCTATATACAATACTGTTTATCTTAAAATTAGGTCGAATGAAATAAATTCAAAAAAATACACGTGACGTTGTGTGGGGGGAGGAGGGTAGCCCAAAACCTCACCAAATATCACCAAGGGGGAGAGGGGGGCTCAAAAAATAGCCGAAAACACCTCGCGATTTGTGCACAACCCCTTATGCCTATTGTTATTTTTTTTTCGATTATTTAATTATTAAAAGACTTCGCTTCTAACTCTTACAATAATCAAAATATAGAAAAAATATCATAGTTAAAAAATACAAAAAAAAATTAGTAAAACTATTTTCCATAACGGTTATCCAGGGAGGAAAATGGGGGCCACGTTTGTATGGAGAAGCGGTCGTCCACTATCCTCTTAACAAAACTGCTGGCGCGTTTTACTGCGTTGCTGAAATTAAGAGAACACAACTCTTGCTCGCGCGTGTTTACGTTGGAAATTAAAACAAGTTACTTGAAAGGAATTTGTGAACGAAAATTGTATTAATTCTTACACTGTTTCATGTTTAACAATAGAAATGATATATTGGTTGTATCCATTGAAAGTGTATTCTGTAGCGTGTGACAAAGTAAATTAAGGTATTAATAATACGGTACTCAAAAAACCCAATACTTTCTGTGGTAGGAAATGATTATAGATTATCTGAGATTTATCTCAGATATATCTCAAAAAATGCGATAGATCCACAAATAAAACTAATAATGAACCCATATATATATGTCACCGTAAAATTGTAAACACTCGTCATATTATAATCTCGCTAGTTACATTATAAACTGACGGTAGGGAGATTATAATCTAACCTAACCTAACCTACGTTAGATTATAAACTAACGGGTTCACAATCTTACGGTGTCATACGTATACTCTTTCAAAATTCTCACGGGTTCCTAACTAACAATAGTTCAATCAGCTCCAATATTACCCATTAACATGTATGTACAGTCGCCATCAGATATATCGGAGCGGCCAAGGTGCTCACAAATATCGGAACACGCCTCTATTGTCAGGGCGTTAGAGCGCGTGTTCAGATATTGTGAACACCTTGGCCGCTCCGATATATCTGATGGCGACTGTACATTACAAATACCTTTTAACCGAACAGTAATATCAGCAAATACCGGACGATGGAAAATGAGCCTCCCGGCTAAGAACCGCCGATGGCTTATCCGATATCTCCCACCTTTACCTTTACAATGCTCGTAAAACCAGAATAATGTTGCGCCTATGAATATGTTTATACCGTTTACAGAAGATTCGATATCGCTAAGATTCAAACGTCATAGGTTTGTTGGATGAATTGACGAAAGTTAAGTTACTTTACAATTATAGACTTAGTTAATTATTAACTACAAATCAATCAATAAATTCCAGCTAATGTCAACTACGATAGAAAGATAAAAATAAATTAGGAATAGGTACGTTCAGTCTGAAAAAACTTATGAATATAATTTCAATTTTGGTTAAGTAACAAAAAAGTTTTTGCATTTTAGCAACTGATTGCGACACTGTAAAGATGAAAGATAATAGTTGTGTAACAAGAATCGACAGTCGCTTTTGGCAACTGGTTGAATAACAAGAAGATTTACGATAAGCAAAATCATTATTTAATTAATATAGGTACGTCTTGATAATTATGTACCTAAATATATAATAAATATTTTATTTAATATAGTTTATATTGAATTATTGAGTTAGTACCTACAACATAGCTAATATAAACTAATAATAGATACAAAACTCTACATATTTATTCAAGAAAAATTATGACAAGCGAATTGTTTTAGATATTATGACTAAAAAAACGGAAATAAAAAATAAAACATCGTGTGTTCTACTTATTTAACGGATAAGTTCATTGATTACCTACACCTGCTCCGGCTCTAGACATTTCCCACTAAGCCATCCTTTTTTTCCACAAAAACTTATTTTTATCTCGAACGTCCGTACCAGCCTTTGTTCAAGCGAACCACAATTTTTCCTTAATCATATAGGATTTCACTTCGGCACTTCTTTCTTATCTGACAGAAAAGGTTCTTCAACGAAATCTCGTCAGGTAAAAGTATTACTCAACGTTAAAAGAGCTAACGCCATACGGGAGACCCAAAAAATATAGTCCATAATTTAATCTGGCTAAAGGGTGGGTATCTATTTTCCGGACGCACGCCTACAAAAAGGCACGACCCTTATTGAAAGGGAGGTCTGTATTATTCACACATTATATTTTCACGACAATGGAACTAGTTTTATCATTTCTAAACTAACCCTCATAAATGGACACGTATTGGGAAGCCAGAATTCTTTCTGTCCTGTTGTTGATGCATAGGTAATCGTACGTAACTTGTTTCGAATGTTTAAATGACTAACGGCTCGATTCGGAAAATTAATTAGATTTCTACTAGACTTCAACAAGTTATGATACGGATAATTTAAAGATATTTGTAAGATAGATATGTCAAATTTGACGTTTCCGCGATTCTGGAGGTCCTCTTGAACGATTTCGACAAGTTATGACTTAGATATCCAAGTCACATCTAGTCGATATCTAATGTAGATCTAGTTGATCTCTAAATCGTCTCAAGATCTTGTGATTATCTCGAAATCCGAATAGGCCTATTAAGCAAGCTTTGAAGGGAATGTAATGAGGAATTTTAAAAACGTATTCCAAGTAAAAATATTATTATTATTTCTTAAATGATTAATACCTCCTGCTTAGTCGGTGGGTGTATATACAATTTGGTGGTACGGTTAAAAATATTTAATTTACTAAGTACTATGTGTATTCATGGACATTCTGCTGGAGTCTCACTTAATTTCAGGTATGAATAAACATACCTAATCATATATCTTCTTCTTCCTCGCGTTATCCCGGCATTTTTCCACGGCTCATGAGAGCCTGGGGTCCGCTTGACAACTAATCCCATGATTTGACGTAGGCCCTAGTTTTTACGAAAGCGACTGCCATCTGACCTTCCAACCCAGAGGGGAAACTAGGCCTAATTGGGATTAGTCCGGTTTCCACACGATGTTTTCCTTCACCAAAAAGCGACCAGCAAATATCAAATGATATTTCGTACATAAGTTCCGAAAAACTCATTGGTACGATACCTAATCATAACTAAAATTTTAAAACGCATCCGGCCAGAATCCTAAAGAATCTATTAGGATAAAACGTTTCTTATTTCCAAGGCAGGAAGTTTTATGGTTTGTAAAATATTGAGGACATAAATAAAGCCGCCGTCGTGTATACCAGCACACCGGTGTACCTACTGTCGTATTTTATCTCGGATTCTCTTTCTGGAGGAGAATGGATATAAAATTAATAAATCAAACGCTAGTGGCTTAAGTGGTGACGGGTGTTAAACGTATTCGCCTTGCGCTTGGGAAAATATGTGGAAACAACCAAAAATATGTGTTTTCCCCGAATATACCAGAGGGTGTTGGTATTAGAAAAGGAAAATATTTTGGCAGCTCACTGGTAATTCAACAACACAAGGATGAAAATTCAACGTATTGAAACTATCTACTCGTACAGCGTAACTACAAAGATTCATAGAGTAAAATAGGTACTCAAAATCAAAACCAACAAGTTTAGATGCAGCAACCAGCAACGATTTATTCATTTCTGTAGATAAATAAACTCAGAACAGCATTACCAATAACCAAAAGCTGCACAGTTGGTAGAGCTTTCCAAGAATTTGTTATGTAACTAGCACACCTAAGCGGAGTCTGTTTAGACATCGGATCGAGGTAAATATTTGACCCGTTCCCGAGATTAATTCCGAAGCAAAACTATTCGCAATTTATATCTGTATTCATGGCTATAATATAGTACGTATTTCTTGTATAATGGGGCATTCGTATAAAGGCATGTTCGTCGCAAATGGCCCGTCCTAAGAAAACACAGAAGGGACGGCGATGAATCCCGATTTCGTTTTTGCGACTGTGATTTGTCCGCACTACGACTCAGTTACTTGCGTTACGAACACTTGATATTTCATTCGGATGGATAATACGAGCGTTTTATTTGGGTCAAGAGGTAGCAGTCGGAGGCTTTAGCACTAATAAGTTTTATTTTGTGGGAAATATTGGGCGGCAATCTGGGGATATAATTTGTTTTATACCTCACTTTTGTAAATGGAAACATAAGTAGGTTAGGTACCTAATTACTAAGCCTCCACTATATAATTATCTATCTAACTATCTGCCCGACCGTCTTTCTCGTAAACACCGTAATAAATAGACACCTGAAATGAATAAATAGCTACATAATGAGTATTTCTATAACCATGTTGGCCATCCCTCTGGTCACCAGAAGCCTATATATTTTTTTAAATACTCTTTAACGGTTAAATATTCAATTCTTAAGCTCGGTATGATAATAGAGAAAAATATTATGCAAATAATAAAAACTGGCCAAGTGTGAGTTATTAGACTTCAAGGGAAAAAATATTGTTTCTAAATACAAACGTACGTAACATAAGTATGTACATAGTATACGTAGGTGTTATTATAAAGATGTTATTCGCGAATAAATCAGCTTTAGCGAATAAATCACTTCGTGGTGACGTAAAAAACGTATGAAAAGTTTTATTGAAAGTTTGTGGCACATTGGTACACGCAGTAAGCAACATGTAACAATTCGCAATAGATTTACATTGAAAGCGGTAACTTAATCACGGCTGCGCTGTTAAACTCCGGTGTGAAACGGTTTTACGCCACCGCAGCCCGCTAGTTGTTGATTACACTTGAACAGTGTAGTACGGCGCAAAATGTTAGAAAATACACACAAAATAGAAGGAAAAGTGGAGTAATCTTCATAGTGAAGCGTAAATAGACTATTTTTGGTAATTTACCAGAAAGGATCATCAACAGCTTCACTTTCGTAAACATTGCTAGAAGAAATTAGCTGTATTTATTAGTTGACATTTCCGGTCATTTCGTAAAGCTCCTATAAGTACTTACCAGATAAATTTATTGGAACTCAAGACACGGCCCGATTCATAAGTGACATTTTTTCAACCAAAAACGTAACTTTAGACACTGACTGAGATCAGTATCGTATCGCTGTGACATCTTATAAGCATTGTTAGAATCGGGCCCACAGCCTCTTACCTTAAAAGCGAATAACCATCTTCATTCTGTTTCGATTTAAAACTAGTTATTAAAAATTAATACTCAATGAGAAATAATAAGGACACGAAGCCTTATAACCAGTAGATCTACATATTAAATATTTAGACCATAATTCTAGGTGCAAAAAAAATATATAATTAAAATATTAATTTACACGGATTGCTATATTTTAAATTTCTAAAGGTCCTTAGAAAATTGATTTAATTAACTGTTTCCGCAATGTCCCGCAATTTTAATAATACTCTAACGATACCGACAAAGTTTTCTCCTAATCGCTTTTTAAATTTCCCTCCGTTATTTTCTAAATTTCTTGCCAATTTAACCGTCACAGCTCTGTAACGATTATGAGAACGTCTTCATAGCCAGTTCTTATTTAAGTATTCTTACAATGCCACCGAATACTCGTACCTATGCTAATTAATAAGTATTCGGCTGTTGCATTAAAATATTAGAAGCATTTTTAAATTATTTCGATACTATTTGAAATGTTTATGAACACATAAATAGAAGTCATGCTCTCGCAGACAAAATATTTGAATTTTCAATTTTGTAATGTTGCCAACAATGCGAAATATATTACGTACTTTAAAATAGATTAATCACATTTGTCATTGCAGTATGATTAACTAGATTAAAACTGCATAATTAATACAAACATTGCATTAATTATGTAGTAGTGATAATAACCTAGACACCTGTAGTTACGTATGCCCATAAACCGGAATAATTAATGAGTGTTTACAAATTCTAATAACGTGTTATCCCAGTCTTTGAAAGAGTATATATGTGGGTATTCTTCGCCTCATATCTTTTGTTTCTTTTTTAATTTCCTGGCTTTACACCCCATCTTAAAGTGGCATCTCAAAGCCTCATCACTTCTCGAGAGATGAGCCACGATTCGGGCCACGTCTCGGAGACAACGCGTGCTCACCGTCACATTTTATTACATCAATTGGCGGATATGGGCTCGTAAACTTAATTAACTGCAAACGAAACACCTCCAAATAAAATGGATTCAGGATCTGTCAAACTGGAAGATGATTCCCCTTTCATTATGTGACTTCATAGTAGTTCCACCTTGTTTAGCTTATCACTTCGTTTAAGACGATCGTTAAGTTGTCAGTATAAATCAATAGGTAAGCGTTAAGTAAATTATATTGAATTTTTATTTGGATATCAAATAGGTACCTACTCATAAAATAAGAATATTATGACATACTCGTACTCCTATTTTACCCTCTAAGACAAACTGATACTGGGTTTATTTGGCAAAGAATTATTTTTAATATTGCTGAAATGTCGGTTAAATATTTCACGCTAGTTTACGTTAGTAGGGCATTTAAAAATCTCTCCTCGTTAAAGCACCAACAATGATCTAAGATCTAAGGGGTGCTTAAATCATTCTGAAATTACAAGTACTAATAACATACATATCCCTTGTGTAATATTAAATATATGTATATACATGAAAGGTATAAGAATATAAAAATAAATTACGAGTATATCTTAGAGGAAGCTCCCGGGACTCGCATGGGACCAAGGTACGAGCGGGCGAGCTCAAGTTTAGAAATATGAGTGTACTCGTTCGTAAAATAGGTCATTGTGGAAGAGTTTTAAAATGGTGTTGGTAGCAAATGGTGTAGCAAACTTTTAAAAAGGTGCCGATATTAATTTTTAATTTGATTCCGTTGCTCTCGTCGTAAGTATACCATTTAGTATTCATTTAAAATTTTCTATGGCGTAACTCCGGAAGGTGATTGGAATTATGTCCTTGGGCGATGATGGCTGCTTCCTATCTGGCAGCGTTTGCTGACAATCACATAAAAAATCATTGCTATGCGATGCGGCTTATGCTTATGCTGCTGATTTCGAACCGAACTTGTAGATTCAAATCCCAATAAGTTTCTTAAAACTTACGAAAGCATATCATTAGACATTTATCAGTAGCTCTTCTGTGCATCGTGAGGTGATAAGATTTTTACAGGACCTTTGCCTTTGGATTAGAAAGTCAGTAAAGTTGGAAGTCGGTTTTATAAAAATCACTACTTACGTCAACTCTAGGGATAAGATTACCAAAGCGTTATAATGATGAATAATCCATTTAAATTGTTTCACTTAATATGTTGTAATTGTTACAGTCATTCTTATGTTCCCGGATTCCGCGATACCTAACTAATCTTATTTCCGCAAGATAGCCAAAAGCAGAAGACGCTCAGGACGAACTAAGCGTGATTTATGCTAGGCTCGCCGGCCCATGTCGGCCCTGATTCCGAGACTTTCCACATTAATATTCATTACAAAACTCCAACTTGTTCGTTTATTTAATTTTATCATAAATAAAACACGTAGTTTGCGCGAAACTTACACGACCAAGTTACATGTGCGTTGATAAGAGTTTTTAAAAGTTTATGCGTGTTTTCAGACAGTTTAAACACAGTGACACGACTGAATTACATTGTGACAAAACTAGGATTAAATAGACTAAGATACATTTGTTAGGGACATACAATGAACCCTTCATTTTTGCACGAAGTTAATCTAGTTGCCTTAAAAATTGGATTAATTTAATTCAAAAGTTTCAAAACTAGGTAGCCCTTAATTTTGACAAAAGTCAGGCGGGTAAAATTAACATGTCGGTATCGAATTTTAACTGCTGCGATCTTCAGTCGATATACTTAGTGAAAGCGATATTACACGTAGTTCTTCGATATAATATAGGTACAGAAGAAGAAAGAATTCTTCAATAAAAACCAAATATCATTTTTAAAGTTTAACCTTTTTCACAGGATAGACAAGAGTTTAACAAGAAAACATTACATTGTTAGCTCGTGAAAGAAGTAATCTAAGCGATGGCACAAAAGCCACATCGCGGCCGAGCGAATCGTCTACGAAAATGTAAAACGTGAAAAAACACGACGGGGAAAGGAGCGCAGGAGTACCGTGACCACGCATTTGTGAATTTAAATGGGATAAGACTAAAGGTGACAGTCTATTTCCAACGACAGCAGCACTACCATTTATTTTACTATGGAAATTGACAATAACACCGACGCGTTCGTACTAGTAGTGCAGCTGCTGTCAGAAATGGAATGTTAACCTTATAGTCGAGAGATCAGACTGCTGCACGCTGACTGTTCTACCGGAGATGACGGAACGGAAAACTGCAATGATTAGCTATTTAGTAAAAACATATTAAAACGGTAAGTGAAGCTACATTTGTGGCTACGACTTAAAAATAATATTTCCTACTCATTTTGGACTTAGTCACAGTGACAATAGTAGTATTAGGTAATCTTGATTGTCACTGACATCAAACATTATTTCTTCTACCATGCCGATCTATGGACTCTATGGTGTCATAATTATTATAATTTTATTTTAACCCCCGAAAAAGATAAAATTTGTTTATAAATTCCTATTACAATATTTAACACTAACATAGAAAGTTTGATAATATTTAGGTGCATTTCAGGATTTACGATTTACAGAAACTTAATTACGACCATTTATCAAAACTAATTTATTGTGTGATAACAATCGCACGCCTACCATATTTCTGCCTCAGAGCATAATATCCAATAAGAACTATTTAAACCAATTCAATTGTGTGCCTTAATATCTTGCAACAAGGTATAATATTGAATGATTTTTACTCCACACAAGCTCATAGCCGGAGATTTCTTACCTGCTTACAGTAAAACCCTGCCGACCCGCATTACGCGATGTGAGAATTTAGTCGGGACTGTCCCGTCCTAAGCCGATCTTGTGGTCGCCGCGACTTGCGGCTAGAATGAATAGCGGGTGTCCTAGAACCTCGGTCCAGATGGTTAACGTTTTATGCAGCGTCCTTATTTCACTTCCCTGTTTGGAGGTTTTCGCACAACGTTGAACACCATTGAAAATTTAGAAAATAGTCTGCGTTTTGATAGTGCCTTTAGAAGTACAAAGAACGTGCATGACAATAGTTTTCTAGATCAGAAAACGCTAAGAATGATTTAATTTTCTTAACTGTATTTTTATCTGTCATCTGGTAAGTACCTACATTTGATATGAATCGCAGACAAAAGTTCGTGTTAGGAGAACTTTTACATTGGTGACTGCTTTAAGTTTTATTTCTGAGTAGGTGTTTTATTATGTACCTATCTACTTTAGTAAATAGTAGTTAGCAGGTCGACCAATTCTTACAGTACTTATGCTCAATGAAGTTACAGGCCGAAATATAATGTACTATGAAAATATTTGAATTAAGAGCCACACGAACATAACTGCCACCATACAATCGAAATTACTCTCATTTTAAAACAACATACTAAAATAAATGAAATTTGACGTGAAGTTTTACATAGAAAACTTTTACTCGCTATGTTATCTTTAGTTGTATAACAATTTTTAGCAACGAAAACTAGTACCAAACATAGATTTAATTAAATGTCGTTTTAAAATGACAACGTAACTGATTATATATAAGCGGCTTTTTGACGGCGGGTTTGTGTGACTTTAAATATCCCTGCTCAATGACAAATTGAATATCCTACAAGACCCACACCACGATCACCAGCTTCGGATTAAGCAGGTTCACCAACTACCAGTTGGTCAGTGTCTATCGATATATCGTACCCACAAAGTTTACACTTCGCAGCGAAAGTTGCAACGTTAGCCTAACAGCTTAAATAGTTGGCCACAAAGGCAAGCAACGAACAATACAATTAGAACTGCAAATGTAACAACTTTCGAACATCAATGTAGAGTAATATAACACGTACGCTGCGTTCACGCAAGTACATATGGGTCTTAGAATACCTATATGTCCAGATCAAATTTCATGACATTTTGCAGATGTCAAAAGGCAGTTAAAAGAAATAAAAAAAATCCTTCCAATAATTATGAAGGTTTATATCTGAACACGCCTCAAACTCATAATTAAAGTACAGTCAGAGCCAAAAGTATCGGCGCTGCACTTTGTATTTCGGTCATTAGTAGTTAATGAATATTTTAGCTAACGACTCCCGTTATTGGCTGAATTATGTGTACCTTTTCCACGTTCAAATACCATTTCTCGTTAATTGCTGTCTGACTCCAGCTCACTAATTGCTTAAGTTCTGGGATCTCCTGCTCTTCAGTAAAGTGGGCGGCTACTATTAAAGTAAAAATTTCTTAAGAGTGTTCTGAAGTTCCGGCTGTTCATAATTTTCAGACATTGCCCGGCTGAGTTTGCCAAGTCGAAAAGTTTCAAGTGGAAATAGACAGATCCGGGTGAAACATAGTTGTTTTAGACATTATTTCACGTTCAGGCGGTTGATGGGACATCAATTTGGGACTCAAACAAGTATTTCATACAAAAGAGGTTTATAGAATACATTAACTGATGGGTACATGACCTTTAATAAAAAAAGCGGCCAAGTGCGAGTCGGACTCGCCCATGAAGAGTTCCGTAGCAGCAAGTAACATAATAAAATTTCGGTTTACGATTTATGACGTATTAAAAAAAACCGGCCAAGTGCAAGTCGGACTCGCGTTTCTAGGGTTCCGTACATAAGTCCGACTCACGCTTGACTGCACATTTCTAATAGGTTTTCCTGCCATCTACAGGTAAAGAACTATTATATGTATTTTTTTCAAAATTTTAGATCCAGTAGTTTCGGAGATAAAGGGGGGGGAATGGTCATTTTTTGGATATTTTCTTAAATAACTTCAAACCTATGTATTTTAAAATTATAAAAAAAACATGGCCATCTTTGGGTCACTAATTTATATATGTGTACCAAATTTCAACTTAATTGGTCCAGTAGTTTCCGAGAAAATAGGCTGTGACAGACGAACAGACAGACAGACGCACGAGTGATCCTATAAGGGTTCCGTTTTTTCCTTTTGAGGTACGGAACCCTAAAAACTACTTACTAGATCTCGTTCAAACCAATTTTCGATGGAAGTTTGCATGGTAATGTACATCATATATTTTATTTTAGTTTTATCATTCTCTTATTTTAGAAGTTACAGGGGTGGGGGGGGGGACACATTTTACCACTTTGGAAGTGTCTCTCGCGCAAACTATTCAGTTTAGAAAAAAATGATACATATTAGAAACCTCAATATCATTTTTGAAGACCTATCCATAGATACACTGAGAGAAAAATCATCACCAGGAATTAAAAAACAGTTCTGTACAGGGGAAAACATGAAGTTTACTAATAGTTATGGAAGTTTCACTACATAAGTAAAGTAAAGTAAAGTAAAGTTTATTTATTTCTACAAACAGCTCAGTAATCCTAAATCTAATTTCAACAAACAGATAATAGAAATTGCAAGAACTAATAGAAATTGCAAAAGTCAATTTGTTCCTATTAGTTGACTCTCCTTGTCCCCGGATTAAGTTTTTTTTTGTAATTCTAAGTGTGTTTTTGTAATACTTTTCTCTCAGTGTACCCCACACGTATGGGTTTGATGAAAAATAAATTTTTGAGTTTCAGTTCTAAGTATGGGGAACCCCCAAAATTTATTATTATTTTTTTCTATTTTTGTGTGAAAATCTTAATGCGGTTCACAGAATACATCTACTTACCAAGTTTCAACAGTATATTTCTTATAGTTTCGAAAATAAGTGGCTGTGACATACACGGACAAACAGACAGACATGACGAATCCATAAGGGTTCCGTTTTTTGCCATTTGGCTATGGAACCCTAAAAATTGAAGAGGCATCAATACTTCATCACCGAAATCATTATTTCTTTTAACTTCTGTTGTTATTTCGTCTGATAGTTTAGTTTGGATATCTTTTTTTCATTAGTTTTGTCATCTTCCATATTTCATAATTATCTACTTTTTTTGGGACAATCTTACACAGATCGACCTAGGCAGATTTGAACTCTATTTATCACAAAATAAGGTATGTTTTACAGTTATTTTAACCTTTAAGATAGAGCTTTCGGCATGAAAGAGCAACATTAAAGGTTTAAGTTGTAGCGGTTTCATCCGACGTCAGGACATTTTCATTTAACTAACATTTTAATGACTCATTTTCCTAATGATTCCAATTGTGTGCTTGCCGTATTTTAAAGATAGGAAAGATTAAAAAACTTACCAGGTGCAAGTTATTTATATTCATCTCCTAAATATTTTTAATTTTGTTAGGTGTTGTAACTACCTTTAGATGTAGTTGTAGTTTTTAATTTTAGTATATAATTATTTTTTTTTGTTTATATTACATGTATTTCTTTTTATTCAAATAGGCATACTACCTACTTGTGTAAATTCGAATAAACTTTTAGATGTGGAAATATATATTTTTCGGTTTACCCGAACTACCTACAATTTTTACAGTTTTTTAAATAACAATTAAAAAAGAATTGAGGCTATTTTGTTCCCGTAATTTTAGAAACATACATTCCTAATGCCAAGTTTCGTGCCTATCTATCATTCGAGCAGCTCGATGATAGGTGCTTTAACATTTTAATGCATTGTCACCAAATTCATGTACCTACGATATAAAAAAAATTGAAATAAAATATTGGGAACTGAAACTTACTTGAAAGATTAGATCTGGCTAAACAAAGCTACAAAATTTAAGAAAAGGTATTATAAGTTTAGTGTTCATTAATGTGATACCTAATTTATCCTGTAAGTTGAAATCAGTCCTGTTAAATCTCAAAACACGCTGTAAGTATCTCCAAAACATAGAAAAAAAAATCTCTTCATTTTGTACCCACCTTCCATGGATTCGTTTGATCCCTTTAAAGTATCGCAAAGAGCACAAAACGAGTAATTTGGAGCGGTCATCTCGGGTTGTGCTTAGTCTTCAATTTAATTTCATCCGGCCCGAGCTGTGCCGGGTATAACGGAACAGTAGGTACACCCGAGTACTTACTGGTCGCAACATGCCATGAGCTTCTTATAAACTCTTTTCAATCCCTTCGCTTCCTTAACCTGATTTTGCAGAGGATGGAAGAGAAATTATTTATTTTCTATACTACGATTTTATTGCCTTAAGTTTTCCTTAAGTTTGTTAAACATATTATTATGGTATTGAGACTAGATTATAAAATGATAGGAGTTTAATAAAAATATTTTATAATTCAGGCATTTTTCGGTCAAAATAATATAATGAATTTATAACATTTGTAAGATTATAAAAGCAATTTTAAATATCGTATAACGGTATGAGTAACATAATCATATATTTTTTAATTTACATACAATATATAAATAAATAAATAAATATTAAGGACATTAAATTTTTACACAAATTGACTAAGCCCCACGGTAAGCTCAAGAAAGCTTGTGTTGTGGGTACTCAGACAACGATATATATAATATATAAATACTTAAATACATAGAAAACAACCATGACTCAGGAACAAATATCTGTATCATCATACAAATAAATGCCCTTACCAGGATTCGAACCCGGGACCATCGGCTTCATAGGCAGGGTCACTACCCACTAGGCCAGACCGGTCGTCAAATATATATACAGTGGTACTACTAAACGAAATTAATAACTAGCTTAAATCTAAAATAGGCCCTTGAGGCATTGTACCAAGGATGCTGGCGGCATTTCCTCGCTGTATCGCAATGCTGATACGTTGTGCGAGGTAGCCGCCAGCTCTTCGGTCACCAGGTACGTCAACCAGACGCTTCGCGATTTCTGCGAACAACTTATGCGCGCTGGGACCCCATGGACCTAGAGACATAATTATATCAAGCCTGAAAACATCAGTTCACTTTAATTAATTCTGGATTTGCCTGCGGAGCCTTCTAATTGTATTTATTAGGTCATTACCTATGAAATTGGCGTTTTGTCCGGAGAATTTCAACGAAACACGAATTTCCATACAATTAATTTTGCGGATATTTTTTTGATGGCTAATTCAAACCAAACAAAATTTTTCCAGTAATTTTTGACACCTTTAAGGTATGTTTTCAATATCTCCATTTCTTGAAAATTGGTACCATTAGAAAAATATAAGTAATTTTAATACTCGAACCGACAGCACATGAAAAGACCTATTTTCAAGGCTTAATTCTGAACACTTAACAATAAAAAATAACAATTAATTGTATGTAAAATCGTTGTTTATTGAGTGCACTGTAGTTTTATTGTAATTGTGTATGTACTTTTGTAAAAAAAAAAAAACTAGGATCAGACTTATATCTATGAACAAAAACGCCAATTTCATAGGTAAGGACCTAATAGTATAACGATCTGACTTTTCATTAAGGTGCCGTAGGTTCAGAGAGCGGAGTTTTTAAGAAATCGTACCTCTTTTTTAGATCACAATACGTTTGTCAAAAATTTAATTAGCAATCTTGCGGATTTTTCTAGTGACTTCTGCTCACGCTTACTACGGACCTACGGGGCCTTAAGTAGGTATTTCATTTAAACTCGAATCGGGTTTTTGCCGTGTTGGTTTTTAAAAAACCTCCTGTAAAGTTATAGTTAAAAGTATTTACTGAAAATTGTTTAAAAAGAGTCTGTTTTCACAGCATCTTACCATCAGCTCAAGGCGGTTTGCGATACTGGACATTAAATAAGATTTCTGTTATACGTTGAATCAGCGGTGCTTGGAAACTATTCCCTGGACTTGTTAAGAATCTTATATCGAAAAATGTTACAGCGTTTGCATTAACTTCAAGCTGCTTGAGTCTACTAAAAGACGGTAACCAGGAAAAAAGAAATATGGAATTAAATGTAAATGTAAAACTTAATAAATATGTAGTTAAATATAATGAGGCAAAAATAAATTAATGTAGTTTAACGGTAATTGGACGTAGTTATATTAAAATATTTATTTACCGGTACACTTTTCACCTTATTGTGATTGGATTTAATAATTTGTGTTAATTATGGTCAATCTAGTAGGTGGGTTGACGATTAACTCCTTCTTTTATGTATATTTTAGGAACTAACATATGTTGAAAGTTCTAATTTACTCGTAACATTTCGGTAGTTTGAGATTTGGACTAATTTAGTAAAGTTATTCACGAACATTTTGATGTACATACTTATAATATAGTTTAGCTGGTGTTTCTCAATAAAGTTGATTCTGGCATGCACCATAATTTAATTACTTAATAAGATAAGGTATTCCTAGCAGGGCTCGGAGCCGGTTTTTTTTTTCAAATACCCGATATAGCCCAATGTTTTTAATTATTTTATGCTCTTTACGTAGCACTGATTCATGTATTTAGGTAACAACTTCGTATTATTAGATTGCCCCATTAAAAAGGAAATAATAAACCAAAAAACGAAAGAGAACGTAATAATACCGGTATTTGTTGTATGAATAAAAAACCGGTTCCGAGCCTCGATTCCTAGAATCCTACATGTGGTCTATGAGCGGTTTGCAAAGAATTCCACACATTGAGGCACCCCAACTGACTGAAAGGCATCGCCGAATGTGTTTGGTTGAATGTGAGCACACGATATCTGCTTTTTTTTTGCTTGTTAGCTCGCTTTGAAATATAGGAGTAGGTTACAGATATGTCTACCAACAAACCTAAAAATAGCTCAAGCTACGAATCTATTCTGAGATATCTATTATATTTCAATAGTGTTAAGGATGACTCACACACTAGACCAGACTAGGTCCAGGCTAAAGCTTCCTACACTTCGTTTTCTATTATATGTGATCGGTGATCTATGATGATGCTTTCTATAGATATAAATATAAATAGAAAAATTCACAGATTTCGTGCCTCACACGACTATCGAGCACATTGGAAATGAATCTACGGAATTCGAAAAAATATTGTCGCTGGGCGACGAGAAAGTCTGGATAAGGAAAAAGTTACAAAATAAAACTACAACGTTGAATGATAATTATTTTATTCTTAGACTAACACAAGTATCCTGGACATAACGCATGTGAACAAACAAATTGCAAAATTTCCACACGCGTATCCAAGTTTGAATAATTGTCGCCGCGGCGCATAAGTATAGGTACATATTTCATTTTTCGATTAATAAGCAGGATATATTAATGTTCAAAGTACACGAAAATTATTACACGGCAAATCCGTAGTCAACTCGAGAAGTGGTGATCGGCAGCGGCCCATTTGCTGCAAGCTATGAAATTTTCTTGACAGCAGTTTGACGCGACGAGAGAATACCATAACAGCGTTTGTCTATGTTGCACCAAACCTGAGTTCCAATAGGTACTACCAGGGTCCAGCATCAGCTATCTTGGGTAATGCTCTACCATGTGCTCATCATGACGAATCGGGTGTCCAAAACAGCGTGTGCCTATGTTGCACCAAACCTGAGTTCCGCTAGGTACAACCAGGGTTCAGCATCAGCTCTATCTTGGGTACTACTGTCCTAAGTGCTCATCAAGACGAGTCGGATGACCAAAACAGCGTGTGCCTATGTTGCAACAAACCTGAGTTCCTTTAGGTACAGCCAGGGTTCAGCATCAGCTCTATCTTGGGTACTACTCTCCTAAGTGCTCATCGAGACGAGTCCGATGACCAAAACAGCGTGTGCTTATGTTGTATTAAACCCGAGCTCCACTAGGTACTGCCAGGGTTCAGCATCAGCTATCTGCTAGCAGCCGCCAGCAACATGCTGAGGTGAGACCATTTCGTGGCACTTTTTCTTTTTGATGTTTCTCTTTTATTTTGTGTTTCTCCCTCTCCCTCTCCCTCTCCCTCTCCCTCTCCCTCTGAAGAAAAATCTGCAGCGATTTTGAAAGCCTACGCAGTGCAAGTGTTATTCTGCCGTCATAATCCCGATAATTCACAACAAACACCGATAACGAACTCTGCGAAACATGAAGTCATAAATGTCCTGTGAAAAATGTCGTTCTGACTTTTTGACTATTTTAAGGTTAGGCTACAGGGCAAACCCTTAACCCGATCGTCTTTGTTTTAGGCTCAAATTGTAGCTGACTAAATTGTCCAGAGCCGTTTTTCTCAAATTTTTGATATCATTCTTCGTTTCCAAATTATCGAGCACCAAAATCAAAAATTCGGAAAAAATTGAATTTTATTTTCACTATTTCGACCATAACTTTTTTTGTTTTTGACTTTCTCGAATAATTATTTTTGCACCTTACAGCTCTCGTGATTATGCGTCTTTTGAGCCTATTTTTTAATATCATATCTTCACAACTTTCCGAGATATAAGGGGATCGCACTTTTTCGTGAAATCGGACCGTATACTGGAGCGAACGAAAAGACATTTCCAATGTCAAAAAATAATATTTAAGAATATTATAAAAATCCATAAAACATTGTTAGTACATAACCATATCATTATAGCTACATGTTAGTAAGTATGTACATTAAAATGAATCATAACATTCGTTTGTTTGTTTTTATCCAAAATCGGAATAATTTCTCTTAATTATAATGTTTGTTAATCAAACATTATAATGTTGATTTACACCACCAGCAGAAAACTTAAAATAAAACAAGAATTTTCTTTTGCACACACTGCCTGGCTGTGTATTCTGTCCGTCGGATCTACAGGTTTTCACGTTTGATGTAGACGGTAATGCATAATGTACGGAGAGCAACCGAGTGAATCACAATCTCGGCCTTATTAACATGGTGCTAAGGGCTTGCCCTGTTGCCTACACTGTACTTTGAGATACAAAGCATATCGCAACTTGTTACAAGGATTCTCGACATTCGGATGCGCTCATCCCAAATTCAGCGACTATTCTTGGATGCTATGATTCGAATACAACGTTTACGGTATTGCATTACACCGAGAACAACATTAAGAAAAATGTCGCGCTTTGAAACTGAAAGGAAATTACGTTAAGTAATAAATTAATACACCTCATAGAAAATTCCACATTTTGACAGGATGAGATGAGGTCGGACATATGAATGAATTTAGAAGATACTTTTTTTATCATAGGTATAGATTTCCAGGGTGCGTAGTCAACGTGCAATCGTTAACGCTTCGTAGCGAACGAAACGCAACTGTCGCTGTCGAACTAGTGGAGAAGAGTGATAAAGAGAGATGACTACGATACGCTACAGAGCGTTAACGATTGGCACGTTGGCTACGCGCCCAGGAATACCTTTTTAGTATTTTACCTACTTACACAAGACAATCTTTAGCTCAATTCATAGGAACTGCCTTTGCTTATCCAACTAACTTTAATTCTTCAAAAAAGCAATTCCCAGAATACTGCCTCGTTTTTTCAACTCCATCCCTAATGTCACGAGAAATAAGACTAAAACAGGGATATTAAGATGAGAGGTGCCTTTGAAGGATCGTGCCGAGCCGAAAAGAGTGGCACATGATGGCACTACAGCCTGCATTGTTCGTGCTGCATTTGATATGGATGTACAAATAAAAGGAGATGTTTACCTCCTTCCAAAGCTACATTATGTACGATATTTCGTGGTGAACCCGCGTTATTTTTCAGAGACTTGGAAGATGGAGTTATGTCGTAAGTTTGCAGTATTTATAATGCTGGTTTGTCGTAAATTGGAACTGACTGGATATTTAAGTGGTAAGTGGATATACAGTGGTATTATGAATGTGCTACCTCAAGAACACCTACATGAAAATCTGTTATTTAAGTATTTTAAAGACATGACGGTTTACATATCAAGTTTTCCTATATAAATAAGTAGAACTCATTACTAATGCCAAAGACGTAAAATCAACACCAAATAACATAATAATAAATAACATTTTATACAAGGCGATTTAATGACGGATCATTCGAATTCGCAATCGGAATCTATCATCCAACGAATATGAAATAATCTTAAAATAGTTAAACAATTTTCGCTACTCAACAAAACATCGCACTTTGCACTGTCAAAACACAAAAGCCAAAATAGATATCGCCAACAGCTGAATTTCCCAATGGTATACGTTTCTACCTTTTTCATTGTTTCTTTAAACTGTTTCAATAAAAATGCAAATTGACTGTCAATGTGTTGTCCGCGAATTGCCGGCGAGTTTATATCGGGAAGTAGTTTTAACCCGCTGTTTTATTCAGTGAATAAAATGTGCTTGTTTTCTGTTGGGTTTTTCTTTTTAACGGTTGTGTAAAGTTTGGATAAGGTAACTTTTTGTTTCTCATATAACTTTTGTAAATAAGAATATATTCGTGCAATGTAAAATAAATTAACACTTATAAATGTTTTTTTAAATTATTAATTTTATATTTTTTACTGACAGCTGCTTCAGCGATTAATAGGTATTAGTAGTAATTCAAGAAGAGGATATTTTAAGTGGTTACACATAATATGGTTCACAAATCTATCTCACCTAAAGTGCTTCGATTATCACGCAATGCTAGTATTTATGTAACTTAACAATTTACAAAAAGCGTAAGTGATATCTACAACGAAAGCACTAAGCTTATTTCCGACTAAACATGGCCAAAATGTTTTGATAACGTAGGGCACGTTTGCTTGTCATCAAATTATTTGCCCACAAACCTTACATAATTAGCCAAACATTTGTACAACAGCTTAACAATGTAATAGATTCAGTAAACACAGATGCAATATTAATCAAGTTAACATACACTCAAATCACTTCTGAACAAACATAACGAACACATACTATGATAATTTCTGGGAGATTTTGGCCGGCATCGGTTATTCAATTATGCAAATAAGGGCAAATAAACTAACAATAATTAGTTTGACAGTTACCGCGTTTGTGCGTAAAGTTAGTTAGTTCTAGTTAATAGTGTATAAACACTTCAAATATAATACAAACATAATACAAATCTGAACTTAATTATATAGGTCTGGCTTTTAACCATCAGTGGCGGCTAAAATGCCCATGCATTAGGTTAAAAAAAAATCTATACTCACGACCTTTAAGACACGACATTTAAGAAATTACTTACACTGTTTTTTAAAGTTAACTATAATAAGCTACCTAAATAATTTATTTTTATTTGTTACAAGTGCCTTTCAACACTGTTTAAAACTCGCTGTTACCTATAACTAAACGGTTTTAGACCCACGAAAGTGGGAATACAGTGTGACTACTTTAGTTTTATCCAGTGTTAAGATGTGATCCCAGGCTAGAGTCACATTTGGAATGTTCCTCGCGCCACTAATTTGGCTCCGCGCAAGACGCAGGCGTGCCAAACGCACGGTCGCGGCGCAGTCAGAGCTGGTAACTGCATCACATTATGCTAATGCGTATTTCTCTCAATATTAGAGCTGATCTGGGTTTAAAGGTTTTATCTTTTACTTAAAACATATCTGTATAAGTATCCATGGCATTAATAACGTAGTTGCACCTAAAGCAGATATAGGAAATATATCGTGAAAATAGGCTGCGCTGCACTTGAATAACACTTCAAGACACTCACTTTCAAGTACAAGATGACCGTTTTCAGCAAACATGCTCTTGGTTACATATAATATACTTATATCTATACTTAAGAGCGTATTAGCTAAATACAAAGACAGAAATATGTTTCCAACTTTGAGTCTTTGATACACTAGTTTCAAAAACGAGTTTATTTTAAAGTAGTTTTCAGCAGTGTCAGCAGATTTTTGTCAAAGAAACGACGAGTAATTTATATAACCACGTTTAGATAATTCTATCATCCTTTTTATTGCAGATATTTTCAAAGTCAACTGTAAAGACACAGCATCTACATATTGTTATGACACGTGGTTGGTTATATGTAACCATTCGTAGCTTTAACAACATAGCAATAAGGTAGGATTACTTATTAAGCAGATTACCGTCCGCAGCCATTGAAGGCGCGGCTCGCAGACGGCGATGAATTTTTGAGAGGCCTCGACGTCGCGCGACTGAAGGCTTTTAGCTTTCGTGGAAATCGGCACGAGTAATGAGACTGGAGGCAACTGGAAATCGAGCTTAAGGCGCAACGCATGATTAAGTTACACAAAAAAAATTATTAACTCAAAAAATGATCATTAAACTGTAAAAGGTACCACTTTCGTAATATATAATATTATAATAAAGCTATTAGAAATCGAACGTCGAGTGGTGCAGGATCATTGCTATGGACGGATTTGAACGGACCCTTGACCATTTTCGCCAAAAAAAACTGCAAAATTCCTAGGTTAATTATTTTAAAGAATAACCTTATCTTGACTTAATTTAGCTAGTCAATAGCAACGGGCACTACTCAGTTTACTCAGCGTAGCACAGCTATGAACCTAGTCATCAATATCATTACGTTATCCCTGGTGGATCTAAATGTTAAAATCCATTTTCATCTCATACAGTATTTTTCATCACACTCTAGCAATCAAATAAGACCTGAAACAAAACAACCCAAACCTAGACACACACGTCAAAATTCGTAATGTCTCATTCCCAAAAAATATCCAACGCTGCACTTGAAATTGAAATTCTGAAGCGAGTACTCCACTATGATGAACGAACGCCATAACGCGCCGCGAAAACATTAAAAGATTAAAAATTTGTTACGTAAATGAGTTTTCCTTTTTTGTACGACACGCCAGTTTTTCAAGCGAAATATGCACCCAGTCTCACACGGGGCCCTCAAAAATTCAACGAAGCGTCCGCGGCCCTATTCGGAATTCGAAGTTTTGGGAGATTGCATAATTAGTTTGTTTAATACATTTTATGACGTCCTTAGTTAACGAATATATGTATACTTAGAAAACTAACTAGTAATAATAGTTAAATGAATTATGAATTAGATATACATGGGTAATACATGGTATGGATAATACACTTTCAAATCTAAAAGGAGGAGGTTATCAATTTGGTTGTATGTTTTTTTTTTATCTACTTATTGTGATAATTTTCTGAGTCATGAAACCGCCTAAACTATTTAAACTACAGTGTGTTTTTTTTAATTTATCTATTGTACCTTTGTACGTAAGGTGTCACAAATAAAAAGTTAATTAAAAACACTATCGCCTTACCCTAGCATCAGTCTCGCAACGCGTCGGCTCCATATCCCAGAATACCGGCCAGGATTTCGGGAGGCCGCGCCAGCCAAGTCTCCAGACAGTGTCTGATGAATATTTTACTTCATTATAACGGCCGGCGCTGCCGTGCAAGATTTAAAGCGATGACGACCTGAAGGCACCAGAGCAAACAATGGAATGAAACCGTTGGTTTTTTGTAAGCTCTGTTGGTTTTGAATGGCGTTTTTATAAATTATTTATGACGTTTTAGAAAACGCTTTTGTAAATTTTTACACACTTTTACTTAGCTCTTCACTCCGTATCTATAGGTATGCGTGATTCTAATCTTGTGATTATTTACGGGTACCTTAACCATACCGCTTTCTGGTATCTGATTCAGGTTGAAGTTGGGAGTAACTCCGATGGCAATGAAGTAGGTAAATAAGCTAACATGGAGCTAATCTGAAGAGTAATCGGGAGGTAGCCAAACTAACTGTTCCACAGAAAAACAAAAACACATCAAGTGTAGGCTTATTAAGGTCTCCAAAAGCACTCAATAGGCATGCAAATGAGTACCTAAAAGTAAAAGTATGTGCCACCATTTTTTTAGGGTACTTTGTAATTGTAAAGTTAAATGTACCGATCGCATTCCTAATACCATCGTTTTTTGTTCATTATTCGTTTGTACAGACTATTCACACTAAGCGCACAATTACACGGTTCTGTAATGTATAATTATAATAGTTGAACCTGTTAGAAAGTGAAGACAGAGAAGAAAAACGAGATCATCTTAGGCCCTCTGATTCTGTTTAAAGAGGTATATTTACGACACATTGTTGTTAAGTGTGTGTATAGAACTTTCTACGTTTTTGTGATGAGCGCAGGCGGCGCGGGCGCTCTTTCCTCGATATTGCACTAAAAGCCTGCTACACTGTAGGTACATTACAAGTTAGTGGGGAAGAGCGGCCTAGGTAAATACTGTTATTGAGCTCTAACATGAAGTGGTCGACTTTAAAAACAGGCTTCTCTTCAATGTATCTGTTAGAAAGCTAACATTATACTTGATGACTCGACATTAGGTACATTAGGTACAGATTATTATTACGTTGAGTTTTTGACGCCATAAATTTAAAAATTTAAAACGAATTTATTAGTGCATACAAACTTAATATAATACATACCTAGAAACAATAAAATAATACCATAAGTCATGCCTTAAATTAAAAATTAAAAACTAAATTGATAAAGACATGCTATAAAATGAGATGCTGACTGAGATTTTCTTGTTGGCCTGACCGTAAGCAACTAAGACATGGAAGATGCCAGTCTTAATTAATAGTCGTAGGTATCTGTTTGTACGGATAGTACATCTATCTGAGTTGATGTTGAGATGTTGAATAAGTTTTTCAGCTTCACCTCTGACCTTATTTTTCAAAAACTGCATCTTTTGTGCGTTGGACATGGAGCGATTATGATGTATGGCTTCATTAAATAGATCCTTGAATGAAACCCACTGTTGGTAGTTCCCACTAAACGGCGGTATGTCCATGACAGGGGTTGATTTCTCACGGTGAGCCATAGACCATATTTTTGAATTGATAGATTTTTTGATGTTCATCAAATGATTTGATGAATATTAATTTCCAGTTATTTTAAGCGTTTAAGTCTAATTCTATTTTTAATTCAACTATGAGAGTATTTTAACTAAAAATGCTTTAGTGACCCCATTGTGCCCCCATTTTTAGCATTATAGCAATTTTTTTATTGAATTGAGCCCGTTATAAACTGCCCTGCTAAAGCATGTTAATCTTCCAACAGAGCACCTGACTTACCAGATGGAGTATCCGATTTAGTCAACGATATCTTACTCGCATCTTCAACCCCACGAAAATATTCTTAAGTTGCAAAATATTTTCTCGAAGCATACGGCCCCGCAAGACGAAGATGGAGGCAAGTAAATTTCATTTAGCCCGGAAAGTGCCGGTCGCTCGAACGCAAACTCCACTTAATTACGCACATAAATTCCGAGTGCTCTACACGATGGGTGTACCCGCATTTTAACTCATAAAATATCATTTATTAGATGTATTGGAAGGCTCGTAATGAGCGAAGCAAAAATAAATAACGAAATATTGGCAAGTTTAAAAGCCGCGGGGAAATTTTAGGACGTGAATCTGAGTTATTTACTTACACAAGTTAATGGTACTTAGCAAAAGTATTATGTTCAAGATTTAGACGTTACTCTGTTGAATCATTTTATGTACAACATTATTCTGGGTTTAGTGTGACAGAGGAAATGCTAGAACACTTTTAAGAATTCCATAAAAATCTCATTCATAAATAAATAAAAACCGATTAGAATACCTAATACTACTAAATTACTACTTACAATATGACAATATATTTATATTTGTTCTTACTTTCAATACATTCCCATGAATCTTAATTCATAATATCCGTAATCTATCTACGTGTCGCTTTATAAAATTGAGAATTAGGTTGTGTAATTAAATAATGAGCACTCAGTATAAATGAATAATGGGCACAGAAGACCCGCAACCTCGTCTGTAATTCAGCCAAATTTTAAAATAAACAATTAAGTGCTTAATATATTTTCGCTTTTTAATATCTTTTCTTAGCCTATTTGAGGGTCCCACTGCTGGGCAAAGGCCTCTGCTTGTTCTCCATAACTCCCGATTTTGTGCTTCCTCCGGCCAGTTGTAAAGAAAGGTGTCAAAACCGTCTCGCCATCTCCTAGGCCTCAAACAGGTTAAAAAAAAATCGTAATATTTTTGCTTCAGGTTTAGGTAAGTAGCAATTCCGCAATTTTGTGACGTAACCAAGGCTGGAGTAGGTGCTCAGTATGTGCGGGCACGGACCACCCGCAGTTTGTTCTCACGTAACTCAGCCAAGTCTTGAAGTAATTAATTTCGCATTGCTCCGTACAAACACAAACAAGGATTGTAATGAGCTGGAGCGTGTTTGTTTGATGGCGTTTAATTTGGTAAGATATTAAAATCGAGCCTCAAACTGTTGTTTATATTTATGTTTCCACATAAACATCGAGCGTTTAGATAAACAAAGGAAATTTTCGCAAATTATTAATGAATTTGTGGTTACTTTTATATAAGCATGAGCTTACGAATACGAGCAAGTACAATGTATATTGTATATCACTATATACTCGTATTATGATGTATCGACCATATATGTAATAATTTTTTTCAAGTTCAGCTTTCTAAAGTAAAGTATTTTCGTGTTTATACCCCCTAAAATAAACAAAGATGAAAATAATATTACATCGACCAGAAATATATTTAATAAATATTGTTGCTAAAATTATATGACTGTTGATATATAATTGTCGTGATAAAAATAATTGTCACTTATCCTTGACAAATCGACATGCTATCGTAGACACCTGCCACTTGCCTCAATAAGTTTGACAAGTGAGAGCCTCGCGACCGCTCTTTATAAAACTTGACGTCGATTCTCACTCGAGCTTGGACGTCACTGCCCGTGACATACAGAAAAGTACTTGATTTTATTGTCATGTTCTATATCATAAAGGGTGAAGTCCCAATTTGGTTTGTGCGTCAATGCTAAATTGTTTTTAATGTGATTGTACTCTAATATAATTTTACCTAATAGGTATGAACATTACATGATAATGTGTATATTATAGCTTGATAGCCTGTAGCACGACAAGCCACTACCGGATTAACTTGCTACGACGACGTAGCACCTTGTTGGCGTAGCTGTGCCTAAATATGTAACGGCCCGAATATAACTTTAAGATACGTCAATTAATAGATCTAGAAACGATATGGATTAGATATGTTAGTGTTAAATGTGACGTTTCTTTAAACAAATACGTCACTTTTGACACAGACACATCGAATCCATATCGTTTCTAGGTATGTATATTAATTGACGTATCTTAAAGTTCGAATCCGGCAGTAAATCATAAGTCCACTCGTCGACCGGCTATAGAGCGGCATTAAAACTATTAAGTATTTATCATATTTTGATATAATATTTATCAAGATATTCTAGAATAATATCATTATTGTACATCTTGCGCACACTTGCGAGCAACACGCAATGAGAAGTATGTTATCACTACACCTTATAAAACAAAGTCCCCCGCCGCGTCTGTCTGTTTGTGTGTTTGTATGTTCGCGATACACTCAAAAACTGAACGGATTTTCAGGCGGTTTTCACCTATCAATAGAGTGATTCTTGAGGAAGGTTTAGGTGTATAATTTGTTAACCTGTGCGAAGCCGGGGCGAGTCGCTAGTATCATGATATTATGTTAAGTTCATATTATGTTAGTTCTTACTACCGTTCAGCTTCAAACGTGACCGGAATTGCACAGTTTAATATTAAATTATGCTCATTAATTTACTAAGGATACATTAGCCCAGCGGTCGGCAACCTTTTAGCAGCCAAGGACCACATAGTAGTTAACGAAGATGACGCGGGCCGCACTTTGGTAATATTTGTGACTTTAGCAGACATTGTCGTTCGTCAGTATTACATACAAAATAGCCAGGGAGGCTCGCGGGCCTCAAGCCAGAGGTTGGCGGGCCGCATGCGGCCCGCGGGCCGCTGGTTGCCGACCGCTGCATTAGCCTGTCTGATAAATGCCATATTGAGCTTTATTAATTTACATTTTGTTGAAAAACATGTCAATAATTTAATTTATTTATTTATCGTACGGCATTTACATTACACTGTTCATTAATTAACAACATAGTTTATTTATAATATAAATCTACATTTTTCCAAGTACCTAGGTGATGGCTGCACTCGTTATGGTTTTAAAATCGAGTTTTAAAAAAATGATATATTCATAGTTTTTTTTTTAATTGTAGGTATTAATGTAGATACCAAGAGTTACATTTTTGCCTTAAATAAACTCACAGAGCTGCAAACCTGACCTCTCTAAAAACATGAGCCGCATAAAAATGTCTCTTTCGGCTCATCACAAGGACGTGGGCATCTTTTGCCTTAAGCAGACACAACAGGACGTCGAAAAAAAAGGCATTTCTATGCAAATGCAGGCAAGTCTCTGCAAGGAAAGTCGAGTGTTCTCAGGGCATTTTTTCTTTTTCATTTTATGCCCTCGACGTTTTTGACTCGCACTCTCGACTCTGCATATATCGCCCAGGATTGCTGTATAAAATTCCGCGTTCAAAAAGAGCTTGTTAGCTTACAAGCTATCCTCAGGATTTTTTCATAGCGATGCTTGGTTTCGTGTAGTTAAACAACTCTAGTTGAGGAAGTGTTTTTATTCGTTAAGTAAGTATGTTAATACGGCTATCGTTGCAAATAGAACAGAAAATTATTTTTATAACATTTCCGTTTTTCTTCTGGAAATAGTTGGTTGTTTATCATTTATTTAAAACTCGGGTCAAAGTCATTTCCAGGACTAACTTTTATTTAACAAAAATTTACTTTTTTAAAAGTTCCGATGCATTAAGAGGGAAGTATAGCTACTGACAAAAGTAACTTTTTTCATACAATTTCCATTTCGGGAGAAAACGTTTTCCACTAACTAAATCTTAACATATCGCTTTGATTTTGATGTCGATCGCTTCAGCATAATAATCAAGGATTAGGTTTTGCGTTTTTTGAAAAATACTAATCTTTTTTTGTATTACATGTTTTAAAATAAAAATAAAAAATATACGCGTCGACTTGAGAAAAGCGCGTCGGTTAAAAAAGGAAAACTAGGTTTATAAGTTTTTTATTGTGTCAATAACATACTAAAAAATCATAAAGGAAATATTTAGATGTGGAAGAACGTTTTCTCTTTTGTATGAACGATCAGGTGCTTTACTTCCCTCTTATTTAGCGCAAATCCAGTTATGCCGTAATTAGAAAACAGTGGAGAGCGCAATTAAAGCGATACTTAAGAAGTTACGATCGCCTGGAAGCCATGACAAAGCTTTTAAACAAAAGCTCAAATTTATACAAAAGTTTATGCCCCGTTAGAGAAAAACAAAGGGTGTAAAAAGTGTTAAAGTCGTGTTTTGTGTTTAAGTAAAATTTATTTACAGTAACAACCACGTTAACTCTGTGTCTTACTAACCTTGTAATTTATAGTTTACAAACATTTTAACACGTTTCGAATGTTGGTCGTTGAAAAACTAAATTAATTTAATCAGGCCAGGCTCCTAATTAACTGCGTAAAATAAATAAATGTAAAATAAGTTTAATGTATAACAAAACATTGGTGACCATGAAAGGTTGGTTAGTAAGAACTAAACAATAGACATCTGTTGCGGTTAAATATCGACGGCCATTAAACGTGTAAATCAGATCCAACAATCTACTTTTTTGCAATCCACTCCAAATCCAACGGTGAACTACAAATTAAGTAATTCAACAAAGGCAGATCATAAAGACCAGGAGGCAGATCATAAAGACCAGGTGTGGAGCATCCACATCCACCGATGACCACGATCCTCAGTCATGAGGGAGCGACCACAGAGAGAGAGAGAGAGAGAATTCAACAAAATTCACTCCCGAAATTGTTATAGAATGAATCTGAGGAACCATGATTGCCCAGCTCACACGTCAGTTAAGAACGAGTGGCTGCCGCTGACATGATCTTCCGACGCATTGTCCGTGCTATTGTCGTTTGAGAGCCTGGCTTGTTGCCAAATCCGGCCAGTGTTCAGTTGTAGATGAAGTCATTGAAAAAGTAACCAGATTTCTTAGTTACATGGTGTATTTTGTAGTTTATGTTTTAGTGTTCGCCAAATAATACTTATAATATGTATTATTGTTCAGGTTAGGTTTATTTTAGAACACCTATTTACTTATTTAGGTAATAGATTAGGAGCGGAATTACATAAGTAAATACTACCAATAATGGCATATCAGAGAAGCAGTATATGTAGTTAATTGAATACTTGGTTAAATTTTGTCTTGAAACACTCCTTTGAATATTCAATATAGATATATTATATTACACTAACACACATAACAGTGAAAAACTACAACTAAAAATTTAAAACCTAAATAATATTGGTCATTAAAAAATCGTTATTACCGTCGACCGAGATACCGTGTAACAAATACAGAGATATTGCTCTTTGTTTTAAATATCGCACAACATTGACTGGTAACGGATATAATTATCTGCATCATTGCTTGAATGCTGCAGTCGTTTCTTCGAAAAAAAAGTAATTCAATAAATGTAATACTTACATTACAAATCATTTGAGATTTTATTATAATACCTAATAGTAAAATAATATCGTGTCACAACATGGCTTTCATTAAGTTCAATAGTGTCAATATAATTATCATTACAAAATCGATTATCCTTAGATATATTCCACATCTCGAAGTCCTATCCTTTTGTGAACAATCCGCCTTTGTTTGAAACACCAACATTCCTATTATAACAGTTTCAATACAAGCGAAGGCTCCTAAGATATGGGACGTTCAATTATTAGCGAGTCTGTGCCGTGATTGATTTATTGAAGGCCAAATGCTGGTTGTTACTCGTATGTGAGAGACTTAATAGCTTTGTCAGGACTTTAGAGTGATTTCCAATTGACTTCTGCTCAAATACGGACACGGTCTACCTTTAAGTAAAAGATAATTAACGCAACACCCGTGCCGTGTCCGGCGTCTGGCCAGCACTTGCATACATAAGATAAACGTATCACAGGCCGAATTGGTCTGCTAGTACTATGAGACACAAAATAAATTATTTTAATGAACATATTTTAACTTGTGTTATTTTAAGTAGAAACACTAGGTACAATCGACGTCAAAGATATGTTTACATTTTTCGCCTAATTACAAAGGAGTAAGGTGCAAAAGTGTAAACATATCTTTGACGTCGACTGTACATAAATTATAGCCTAAAATAAGTGTCATATACGAAAGAAAAAGCGACCAACTTCGTTTTAGGTATCTGCCGCGACTGCATAGGACGCAGGTTCGATTCCAGCCTCTTTTAGAGTTCGTGGTAATCACCCTACTTTACCGCGGTCTTCAGTCGGATCATGTTTCAGGCATTTTTTTATGATTTTATATACTGCTGCCTTTTATATCTTATTATTTGTCAGTGCAATTTTCTTCACAGTTATTTCTATCCTAAAATTGATAGTTTAGTAGATAACTTGTCTATTCTCACCATTACACGAGGGTTTTACTTAACTACCAGTTTGTGTTTTTCGCGGTGGTGGCGGCGTATCATGTACAAGGACCATAATCAGGTCTTTGTTCGGTCTGACAAAGCCGAGACGTCCGCCCTCAGCTCGAGTTTGGCAAGAGGTCTCCGTCAGCAGACGGCGCGGAGCGTACATTGTGCGTGCATTAACATGCGAGTGAGATTAATTGATTAATAAAACTGCAAGTTCACAATACCACAGAATAAATAATAGTACTACGTACAGAAGGCTCACTATAGGTATAACAAAACTCGTTTAGGTATAGCAAATAGGCTTAAACGTTGCCGATTGAAAATATTATATATACGTATGTGTAGTCAGAATTTTTGTCATTGTTCCTGCAACCCAGCTGCGATGCAGTGTTTATTTGCTTTAGACATATTTGTATGAGACACCAGACCTGGTGAAGGCCGCGCGACGCGGAGTTACACACGCTTAACAATACTTCAAGTAGGTACTACAACTTTTATAGGTAACGATGTTGTGACAAGGCGACAGGACATACGATTACATCTTATAAAAGCAAATACAATGTTCACGCTATATACTCGTATATCAAGTGGCTTTTCGTCATGATCGTATCACATTGTCATATGTCATTTGCCTATAACACTCACGATTAAAGACATTATTTAGTTCGAGATTACTTATTTAAATACCTACTTAATTGCTAATAATATTAAATGATCTTAATTTAACACATTCAACACCAAGAACCCGACTGTCGGGTACACTGTTCGTAGCGACTACGCGCTACATACGACGAAACCGTGGCTACGCGCTACGAGCGTAACCCGTAGCACTTAGTGGTATTGAATGTGTTAATTAGAAGAGATTTTTTGCAATTCGTTTGATGCGTAGTATCTACAAAATCACGTATAAAGACTAATTGTTTCTTTTTTCAGTAAATATAATGTAGGTATGGCGGTATTTAATATGAATATACCTACTCAAGTACTAAGTAAGAAGTCAATAAACGAGTCATAAAAACAATTGACGACCTGCTAAAGGGTTAGCTCTGCTCTAGTTTAATGGCTCAATTCCCCGGCATCCAGAATCGTTAAAAAATTACGAGGCCATAAGGAATTAAAATAACTTCTCTAGCCCTGGTCAAGAAAGGTAAATTGTAATTTAAGAATAACCTTTATAACGAGAGATTTAAATAGGTAGTATTTTTTGGCACGTATTTAACCGGTCAACTAATTAATCGAATTTGGGTAGATTAAAATAATAGAAATGGGTACTAAAATTAATAGTTTGGCAACAAAAACGGAGCCTTAAAATATATCAATATGAGTTGCATTTTAATGCCGTTACAGCTTTTGTTTATTTTTAGGCAGGTACCGAATATTTATTTGGCAACTGAATTATTATATTGGCGACTATTTATGAAGCACATTTTAAAAGGAAAACGGCTATCTATTAATTTAAAGATGAAGTTCTTTTAAAATATTTTGTTTGGTCACTACACGGTCAACCTAACACGCTTCTCCTCGCTTCGCTCGTCGTCGCACCTATCTTTTGACTCTGGCAGAACACAGTGGTAACTATTGAAATTAGTAATTAAAAATTTAAAGACCTAATGGTATAATGGCCGTTGGGTGTTTCATGATTAGGAAGTTCGACTATAAGTATAGCAAGTATAGTAGGGTATTATTGGTAAATAAATTTGTGGTGTTTTGTGGATTAGGAAATTTGTTAATTTAAAGTAAGGTATGCATATGTTTAAATTTAAATTATTTAAAAATGGAGTATTTAAAGCTTATGTATATAAGTATCTTAGGTATTATGTATATGTACAAAATATATAAACAACCAAATTTTATGATCGCTTTACAATATTAGTTGCCAACTGCTTATTTTAGACGCCAACCTATCAATTCAAGTTCCCTATAATTTTTTTGGGTGGCTTGATTTTGCTGCCAGTTTTTTAATAATATGATGCTTAAATTTGAGGCTAATATAAATTTATTGGTGCTAAAATATTAATGCACAGCCAAATTATATTATTATATGCCCAGTGAAAGTTCCTGTTTAATATTTTAGTTGCCCGGTTAATAATAAGCCGTATTTTTTAGCGTTTGGTTAAACATTACTTATTCTCTTAAATATTTTGGTATTGGCGATTGGATTTAGGTTTACGGGCTGATTACTTATAATGTTTTTTTTTTTGTTTCATGTAAATTATTGAAATTATGTTACACTGTTACAGTGGGGCGTGTTCAATTTTTGTCAATATCAGTAAGCACCACCATGTACTGATATTAAGATCAAAATAAATAAGTTTAGCTCAGAGTCTTGAGTCTTTCGTTAACATAATTAGTTAACTCTGAGCTTCATCTCCTGTCACAAATATTACTGAGAAAAAGGTAATAAAAACTGAACATTGAACTATTCGCAGTATGAACGAACACCACGCTATCCCCGGCCGCTTAAGGGCCGTCTACACGATGTAGGGCCCTCGACCTTCCCCAATATAAAGGGAGGTCTGTTTTAACTTCATCTCGACTACACTCGCCTTTATTGATTGTTTCCTGTCTCGATAATTAGTCATTGAGCAGAAAATCCGGAGGTTTGAACAAATCAGAGTGTGAAAACTGCTTTAAAACAAATAGTAAGTAGGTACATACATTGCTTGTTTGCTGCCGTGCCAGCTTGGCTGTTTCTTATATTTGCTACGACACTTTCGTTTGCGATAAATATTAAGGAAAGGGATCTGTATATATGAGCAAATAGGCCATGTGTCATGCCTTTTCATATTTGTAATGTTTTCTTTTATTGAAGCGTGCAATAAAGAGTAGACTGTCTAGAAATATCTATCTACCTATTCTATTAGTCTTGCCCCTAGTGATGTCACACTGTATGCGAGTGTGTAATATAGCAGATTGGCACGATCAAACAAGCTAGTACTATTGAGATTGTATACTTAAATTTTCAGTAAGGATATCCACAACGCAGGCTTCGTCAGGTGGCCACAAATGCAAATCCGCAACATGCTTCGTCCAAAACAAACCAATGATGATGTCCGCACCAGGCTTCGTCATTTTTAAACAAAACAATTGTCACGAATCGTACCTGGTTCAAAAGTCCCCATCACACTGGCACCGTTACCACGTTGAATGGCCAATATGGCGATATGAATTAGATATGGCAGTGACAAAAGTGACGTTTCTTCAATCAAAAACGTCACTTTTGACACTGATATATCTAATCCATGTCGTATAGATCTAGTGGTAATATTTGACGTATCTTAAAGTTCGAATCGGGCCGTATATCAAAGGATTTCCCAGTATTTTTAATTCAAACAGGGTGCACACAAGCGACGACAAAACTAGAAACGTAAACACAAAACAGTAATTTATAGTTCAAAACTCCGTTTGAACGGTCGTCGCAACTAAAGCGTTTGAGCAAAACTAACTTAAAATAATAATAGTGCATTACGAAGTTGTGCGATCGCGGTTGACAGTGCATGATGTGCTCATAACGCGCTTTAAACGAATATAATATTATATGTACAATTCATTTTCTTCTGGTGATTATAAAGAATCCAAATAAATCAACTCAGCTAATTTTCACTTTTTTATAAGATACTGTAGGTATCCTACATGTGCCATCGGCCCGATTCTAACTTTAAGATACGTCAAATATTGCGACTAGATACGATATATAGATTAAATATGTCAGTGTCATAACTGACGTTTATGTTCGTAGAAACGTCACTTTTGACACTGACATAATATATCTAGTCCATATCGTATCTAGTCGTAATATTAAACGTATCTTAAAGTTCGAATCGGGCTGAATTATTCTTGTATGACGATTGATTACATCATATTCAATGTCGTATGGAAGATTCATGTTTTTGTTGCTCTTGTGTGTAGATAACAAACTTTAAAAAATCAACCTCTGTTCCTCTGTCACACTATATTTGAGGAGTGTATTTTCAAAAGGGCTTATTTCTCTATAAAACCATACAAAAATAAGCCCATTTGAAAAGACACTCTCATTAGCTATACTAAGTTATCAGTGTTTTGTGGTTGATGACACTTTTTAATTTTTATTAGATGTATGCAGCTTTACGCATGATGTTTGATCATCGAAAAGCAAGTGATAATGAAAAAATGAAAATATATTTTTAAATAAATCACGACAAACTCATTCACGTCCTAATGAAAACTTAAGAAACTCGACGTCGAAATAATATTGATTCGGTAACAGAAGGAAGTATAAGGAGTTCTAAGGTTGATTGCTGTCCATTAGGCAGAAAAGAGATTTCTCGGACCGGCTTTTTTCTGAAGTACGAATTTACGACCCGTTTCTGTAATAACTAAATTAGTCCATTAGGTATTTTTCCTTCAATGTCCATCCATTTAAGGAAAGCTCAATTTGAAGTAAATTTATCTTGCAATTGCAAATCTACTCGTACTTGCATACTCATGTGTGGTTCAGAAAATAGAAATAAATAGTGGGATCTACTTCATTTAAATATTTTACTAAGGAATTGAGCAAATACTAATTTATTTTTAAGAAATTACACATAAATTGTGTAGGTATTTAAATTATGGTTAGAAATATAATAAACAGTAGTCAAAGCAATGGTTATTAATAAACTATATAAACATTTCTCACACAATGTGTAGCTAATTCCAACTGCAACAGTTAACACAGTTTAACAATTAATTTCACACCTCAACAATTCTTCAAAAAGAGTGTAGTCACGTTTGCACCTATCAGCAAACTCCGTACCCGAGTCACGCCGCCGAAACATAACTCACAGGCCCTAGGGTGCCATTGCTTTAATTACTATCTATGATAGGTATACATTTTGTTCCCCTAAAAGTAATGCGAAAATTACAACAATGAAAAATTTATCTAACTCAGCAAAACGCACGCGCTCTACGACAGGAAAATTAAATTAAGTTCAAAATGATGATATTGTTTTTAATATGTATTAATGTTCCATTTTAGAAAAAAGGTAGTTTTGATCTCTTTGAAAATATACGGGTAGCGTAGCATTGCATTGTTTCCAACCGTTAAGAAGAATAACGGATATTAAATTTTCTAGCTTTATCTAAATGAAAGTTTCAGGTTAGACGTATGAATATCCAGGGCCGGATTAACCCTAAGTCAAAGTAGGCAACTGCCTAGGGGCCCCGCCTCGGCTAGGGGGCCCCGGTGCGTCAGAGCGTACCAAAAAAAAAAAATATGTTACATAGGGTCAAAATTCACGCGTAATTTTTTTATTCTTAATAATAATGAGTATGCTTTGTTATTGTTATTTTTTCGATCCATTCTTTAATTAAATTAAACTGTAATAAAATTGAAGCAATACGTTACAGTTTACGGGGCGTATATGCGTACCTGGAGCCCGTTTCTCAAAAGCTTGTAACTTGTATACTGCAAAACGTAATTCAAGACCAAAAAAAGTTTAAGAAAATGTTGCCAATTTTTACTAGCGCGTCTTGTATTTATGTAAAAATAAGTAACTAAAAGTACTTTTTTAAATCGTAGGAGTAAAATTACTAATAAATAAATTTACTATTTTACAAACAAATTATTGCAGTGGCAACATTGTCTTACTTTTTTGGTCTTGAATTACGTTTTGCAGTTTAATACAAGTGGAAGTCCCTTTCTAACAAAAGCTGTCAAAAAGTGACATCCGTTTGTATTACAAGTTACAAGCTTGTAAGAAACGGGCCCCTGTTGTAAAGGTTTTCTGTAAAAATGTTAACATTTACTTTTTTTCGAACAACCAACAACTTCTGAGTTATTTCGACTCAGAATCACGAGGACTATTGATTAAAACAAAGAAAAAAAGTGTCCCCAGTTTTTCATACGAATTTTGGGTGTCAGTTTAGTGACGGTCCATACAAAATGTATGTATGTAAAAATGCGTCTCAAAAGTGACCTTTTTTCGATGATTGGTTCATGGCAGAGCGCCGCTTCCTTAAAGCTCGGCCTTCGGCGTCGCTTTTTAAGAAATATCAAAATTGATTTCAGTAGCTTGGCCTTTGCCTCGCATGAAAGCTCACTTCGCTAAAAGACGCTTCGGGCTTGTCGAGCAATGCAGAGATTGCTGAGCTCGACCTTTGAGCTGACTTCAGCCTCACTTTTTACCTCAATTTACCATTGGTTTGTGTTCCTCATCTCCTCTACTTCAGCTTAGCCTTTGGCCTCGCTGCGCCTAGCTCGGCCTGCGGTCTCGCTTTTTAATACAATGGAATTTGGTTCGTGTCTGTGCTCAACTACTTATCCCGAAGCCTGAACGGCTTTGAGTTCGCATGAAAGCTCGCCTCACTGGGGCACTTCGGACTTTTAGGCCCAGGTGAAGATCGGTACCCGGCCTGGCCTTTTAACAGGCTTTCACAATTTACGATATTGTTAAAAAAATTTGCGCTCGCTGCGCTCGCGTTTTTGGTAGGTTTTATTGTTGACCCATTATCTAGATGTTAGCTTGACTGGTGAATTAATACAGTTAGACCAAGAAAAGTCTGCAATGATTTTGATAGGATACGCAGTGAAAGTGTTATTTCTACGTCATAATTTCATAGAAGTTTGACGTTTAAAATAACACTTGCGCTGCGTGTGCTATCAAAATCGTTGCAGACTTATCTTGGTCTAACTCTAATAATTCTAACATATGGAAATTCTTTATCACTAGGTTGATCCTAATCATGTGGCTCGGCGTTTTGTCTTATGGTTGGACAATCGCTGTTCAGCCTCGCAAAATATTAACTATTGAGAAAATCAACTTTGCGGCACTAATTGAGCGTAGCCTCGCTTAAAATTTTCCATTAGAGGTAGATAGGAAAGTGACGCTCGAGCTCACAGCTTTGGTATTCCACTGCTGTGAGCTTGAGCGTCACTTTCCTATCTACCTCTAATGGAAAATTTTAAGATAAGGTAATTATAAGAAGAGAAGATTTTAACATCGTTCTGACTAGACTCGGATTGTCTCGGCTGAAGATTGAAATTAAAAACGCAAACTAATTTCCCTGTACTGAACAACTGAACATGCTGTATGCAGAATTGACTGTAAGGGGGCCCCGAGCCTTGCACTGCCTAGGGGCCCCGACATGCTTAATCCGGCCCTGTGAATATCTGTCATCTGTAGTCCTATCCTTATATACGGGCCAGAAAAGAACGATTTATAAAATTCTATAACAACCTGCCTCGTACCTGACTTTACGGAACCGGCCACCTTGAAATAGAAAAGTCCTGAGTTGTAAATCGTGATACTGCTACCCTACAGAATTCCACAGTTTAGGAAATGTTTAACTAGAAGAATCGAAAAACTGTAGTTTACAAGAAAGTCGTAAGGTAATTTCATAGCATGTGGCTTAACTCCCTCGGGGCACCGTTGCGGTGACGTCTTCTAATATTACCATTTAAACAAGTTTTATGTAAATGACACCCAGCCCGCGGGAGCTTATATTCGTACAAAATTTTAAGACGTAAGCTGGTGGCTTCTCTTCTCTTTACCTAAGTTAGAAAGGGGAATTTTTTCGTCTTGTCTTCTGCTTTTTTCGTCAGTATTCCAGGTTAGATTAGGTTGATGTAGGTTGGTTACATAATTTTTTCGCTCTGACTTTTCAAGTATAAATCAACACAAGCCTAAATCACTAACATCTTATAAAACAAAGTCCCTCGCTGTTTGTTTGTGTGTTTGTATGTTTGTTCGCGATAAACTCAAAAAATTTCATGCATTTTTCACCTATCCATAGAGTGATTCTTGAGAAAGGTTTAAGTGTATAATTTGCTAACCCGTGCGAATCCGGGACGGGTCGCTAGTATATATTATTGCAATACATATAATTTATAAGTAACAATATGAAAATCATAATAGTAGGTATGATTTTCGTAAAAAAATATTTAACAAAACCTTGCTAAGAACATTTGTTTCTTAAACGACTTTTATCTAAACAAGACATCAAGCAAGCTTAGATAACGATCTGAATCCAACAGCTAAACAGCACTTAGCGGCGATAACGACATGCAAACAGTGGCGTTCTTGCCAATCGCGACGTCTCCTTAATCCGTATTTATCCTGGTCCGCAGCAGCTGGTTCCCATCCTTACCGAGCGCGAACGAGTTTTCGCTTCAGACTAACCACCTGATTTTGGCTATGGTGACTATATAGTTATTCCTTTGTTCTACAATTATGCACTACATCTGTACTATATTAGTAGAGCTAATATCAGGTGAAATTTTCGGTAGGCTGGTAAAGTGAAAAACTTCACCTGATACTAAGTCTATACCAGAAACTGCTGAAGGACTAGCCAAGGTGACAATAAACAATGGATTGGCATGGCAGATGCTACAAATAGTCATGTACACATTAGGTACTTAAGTTCATATCGATTGGCGTTTTTTTATCAACGATTATCATCTTGGCTAGGCACCCAGGTGAACTTATCGATTTGGGCTGGTAGAGTGAAAAAATTTCACCGGATACTAGCTCAACTATATCCGAAACTACTATTTATAGGTATTCTGTATCTTTAAGTACTTAAATAAAAGTAAACATAATTTACTCTCAAATGGCTCCTTAACCCAGTTGAGGGTAGATGAAAACATCACACGATCAAATAAAGTAGATTAAAGTCAGGTCGTTCAGTGACAAATCCAGGCGGTTTTGTATTTGGTTAACCAATAAATGTTATAACCACCCGAAAATATACAAATTGTTTGTTTACTTTTATTTAAATATGTACCCAAAGATACAGACTATAGTTCGAAATCCAAATCACCTTTACTGAACTTCACATATGCATGGTAAGACAGCTCAACTGTATAGCCTATATCTCATTTCCAATCAATTGTACTTATAAAATCAGCCACACAAGATGAGACAGTATGGTGAGACCCCTGATTTCGCATATTCATTACGTATATCAAGATCACGCCTATACTAGGTCGTTGGAGGCGAAAGCTCTATACTCTGAAGTAAGAAAATAGCTCAGCTGGTTTACCGTTATTTATGTCCCCGGATCACGTTTTCGTCTCACAAGCATTTTCTGGCTACAGCTTTTTCAGCAGTAGGTATTGTACCTAATTCAGAAAAGTATTTTTTTCACCACAGAAGCTTAAGCAGGCTTACTTAGCCCCATCAGCCTGTTGTTTCATTTGTTGAAGAATCATCAAATTAATAACAGCTACACTTTTTAATACGGCTAAATTTATACATTTTACGTTGGTTTGTGTTCTCGCTACTCAGGTAAAATATTGAAACTATCTCCTAGTACCTTTGAGTCTCTTGCTACGCTCAATATTCTACATCAAAATCACTCACTACGCTATGATTCTCGAGTAGTATCTTCCGCTTGCTTGGTACTTGAAATTAGCACTCGCAGCAAAACCAACTTTTAAGCACAAATAACTAGGTACTAAGGTCAGCCGGGGCAATTATAACTGTAGGACAAATGCAACTACTCTAGAATTGTAAAACTGAGTCTAGAGCTAGAGGCAATTGTATTCATGGCACACTTTTGTTAGTCATTAAAGGGATTTCGCATATACTTTAGCTCTACTCACTTTACATACTTATTTTTAGAGTAGTTGCATTTGCCTCATAGTTGCAATTATCTTGACTGACCTCATCAGTAAATAACCTAAGAATTTGTCTATAACCTGAAAAATAACGAACTACAGGCATGTGGTAATCATATACGCAGGGCCGGATTAAGCATGTCGGGGCCCCTAGGCAGTGCAAGGCTCGGGGCCCCCTTACAGTCAATTCTGCATACAGCATGTTCAGTTGTTCAGTACAGGGAAATTAGTTTGCGTTTTTAATTTCAATCTTCAGCCGAGACAATCCGAGTCTAGTCAGAACGATGTTAAAATCTTCTCTTCTTATAATTACCTTATCTTAAAATTTTCCATTAGAGGTAGATAGGAAAGTGACGCTCAAGCTCACAGCAGTGGAATACCAAAGCTGTGAGCTCGAGCGTCACTTTCCTATCTACCTCTAATGGAAAATTTTAAGCGAGGCTACGCTCAATTAGTGCCGCAAAGTTGATTTTCTCAATAGTTAATATTTTGCGAGGCTGAACAGCGATTGTCCAACCATAAGACAAAACGCCGAGCCACATGATTAGGATCAACCTAGTGATAAAGAATTTCCATATGTTAGAATTATTAGAGTTAGACCAAGATAAGTCTGCAACGATTTTGATAGCACACGCAGCGCAAGTGTTATTTTAAACGTCAAACTTCTATGAAATTATGACGTAGAAATAACACTTTCACTGCGTATCCTATCAAAATCATTGCAGACTTTTCTTGGTCTAACTGTATTAATTCACCAGTCAAGCTAACATCTAGATAATGGGTCAACAATAAAACCTACCAAAAACGCGAGCGCAGCGAGCGCAAATTTTTTTAACAATATCGTAAATTGTGAAAGCCTGTTAAAAGGCCAGGCCGGGTACCGATCTTCACCTGGGCCTAAAAGTCCGAAGTGCCCCAGTGAGGCGAGCTTTCATGCGAACTCAAAGCCGTTCAGGCTTCGGGATAAGTAGTTGAGCACAGACACGAACCAAATTCCATTGTATTAAAAAGCGAGACCGCAGGCCGAGCTAGGCGCAGCGAGACCAAAGGCTAAGCTGAAGTAGAGGAGATGAGGAACACAAACCAATGGTAAATTGAGGTAAAAAGTGAGGCTGAAGTCAGCTCAAAGGTCGAGCTCAGCAATCTCTGCATTGCTCGACAAGCCCGAAGCGTCTTTTAGCGAAGTGAGCTTTCATGCGAGGCAAAGGCCAAGCTACTGAAATCAATTTTGATATTTCTTAAAAAGCGACGCCGAAGGCCGAGCTTTAAGGAAGCGGCGCTCTGCCATGAACCAATCATCGAAAAAAGGTCACTTTTGAGACGCATTTTTACATACATACATTTTGTATGGACCGTCACTAAACTGACACCCAAAATTCGTATGAAAAACTGGGGACACTTTTTTTCTTTGTTTTAATCAATAGTCCTCGTGATTCTGAGTCGAAATAACTCAGAAGTTGTTGGTTGTTCGAAAAAAAGTAAATGTTAACATTTTTACAGAAAACCTTTACAACAGGGGCCCGTTTCTTACAAGCTTGTAACTTGTAATACAAACGGATGTCACTTTTTGACAGCTTTTGTTAGAAAGGGACTTCCACTTGTATTAAACTGCAAAACGTAATTCAAGACCAAAAAAGTAAGACAATGTTGCCACTGCAATAATTTGTTTGTAAAATAGTAAATTTATTTATTAGTAATTTTACTCCTACGATTTAAAAAAGTACTTTTAGTTACTTATTTTTACATAAATACAAGACGCGCTAGTAAAAATTGGCAACATTTTCTTAAACTTTTTTTGGTCTTGAATTACGTTTTGCAGTATACAAGTTACAAGCTTTTGAGAAACGGGCTCCAGGTACGCATATACGCCCCGTAAACTGTAACGTATTGCTTCAATTTTATTACAGTTTAATTTAATTAAAGAATGGATCGAAAAAATAACAATAACAAAGCATACTCATTATTATTAAGAATAAAAAAATTACGCGTGAATTTTGACCCTATGTAACATATTTTTTTTTTTTGGTACGCTCTGACGCACCGGGGCCCCCTAGCCGAGGCGGGGCCCCTAGGCAGTTGCCTACTTTGACTTAGGGTTAATCCGGCCCTGCATATACGATATGAACAATTACTTTATGACTTATAAAATATTGAAGTTTGCTTACATAGATTAACTTAAAAGCTGCTCATTAATATACGGTTATTGTAGTTCCCACTGAAATTCTAGGTATAAATAAGCTATAATGTTATATATTATCAAATCATGTCATTAAGCAAAACAGATTAGAACCCCAATTAAATAAACATTGCACTATCTCAGCTGCGCCAAATGAGAATTCACAGCAAAAAGGAAAGAAACACAATCCCATTTAACAAAAGACACATCCGGATAGACTCGCGACTCGGGGCAAGTAAACTTTTTAAACGTCTAAGACTGCCCGCGATCTCAAGTGATTTATTGACCCAGAAGTCTCCCTATCTGGGGTCCATGAGAACTATTTAAATGAGAAAGTTGCCTCGGATGGGACCGAGGAAATCTACCGATATCTTTCTTAACCTCGTATCATGCTTAATTATGTAATTTGGAATTAAACCTTAATCTTCAAGCTTAAGGCTTACTTTTGAAAGCAATGTTTAAGCGTGTTGTGATGTTTAGTGAGATAGGTCGAAATGCGGGACGATCCATTATCTATTGAATTTTATTAGTTAAGCTTCAGGGGATAGCGGTTGTGATCTTGTTTTTCGCCACAATTGATGCGCTTTTTATTAGTACTCATTTCAGTTCAAAATCACTTTCTTCAATTATAACACGAAAACTCAAATTATTAATGAAGTACCTATAGTACGATAAGTGTTAAAGGTTTAATATCAATAAAAGCAATATTCGTAGGTATTTAACTTAACATCATCAACTGCAGCCTCTAATCTATGGTCGAAAATTGGCGAATACAAAAAATAACATTCTTAAAAGAGTAGGTTAATTTAAGAGCAATAAAGGTAGTATTAATAGCATATAATAATATATAATGCATCAGAATCAGAAATCATTCTACTTATTTTTTTTTTTAATCTATGTTAATATTGCATTTCTAAATATAAATTGCTCGTGTTAACGGTTTTGGATCCAGAGTAACTGTTTAGTTTGCCTACCTAACTAGTGCCAATTAAAGCTATACGATTAGAATAAAGATAAAGAAAAAATAGCAATAGGTATATTATATTACATGTTTTCAAGGTATCTACACTTTGCTTTTCTGTCTAAACCAGTTAATACAACAAGCAGCTGGCTAAGCTTGTCTTCTTATTGGTTGCCCAGACACAATTAGAAATAGAGTCGGATCCGGTCGAACTTAACGATTCCACACATCCTGCTTAGTGTCTAGAACAAATAGGAAATTGAAAAGGAAATCTTACCAGCAGACGTAATATAGTCGTGCACGACATGATATAATTATTGTTGGTCTAATGCGTGGTGTCAGATCGTTCGCTTTATTATATCTTGTCGTTCTAAATAAATATGGACCCCGAACTACACCTGCAGCACAAACCACTTTTCTAAATTGTTTAAATGTGACCAACCGGGGAACATGTACTTAAAATAATTAATTTAAGCATATTGTCTATTCACCTTATGGTTTAAACACTAATTATATTGTTTTGAACATACATCATCATTTTTGGCGCTAATAAAGAAGTTTACTTTATTCTTATTTTATTACAAGTGGTCTGAGAAATTGAAAAAAAATTCAGGTGATGACGATCACCAAACGATGCAAATATTATGCATACAAAGACGTACTCGCGGAAGAAATCTAAAGTTTCTAAAATCAGATTTTTTATAAGTTAGCCTTCTGTATTTCGACTGCTTTTTCCTTTTCGTTGTTAAAACTCCATTTTCATCTTCGTTTATTTAAACTAAAATAAACACGTTCAAAGTAAATATGGCTTTATTAAGTTTTTGTTTTGTTTTTCCTTGCTACGGCATTTTTGACAATCAATCACTCAGACAGACATACGTGATCTCTAAATCCATAACAACTATGCGTAGTACAAGTTCTATATCAGTTGGTCTGAGGCGCTCGCCTACGCCGAGACCTACTTTATTGGAATAGCGCTAGCTGTGAGCGCTAGACATCGAGTGTTATTGAGGTGTTTCTTTATTCCGTAATGGCGACTGCTAATCGGAAATCACTTGGACCTTACTTTGGAGAAAGCTTTGGACTATTGTACGGACTTTTTTTATTTGGAGAACCGGTTTTGCCTTTAAATGGTTATTTGTTTTACAAGGGAGCTCATTTTTTGTTTAAATCCTCGTGCTGATATTGATACTTGAGCAAACGAAAGATTTGTTGAAAAGTGGAATCTTGAGCCTTGTGAGGGTTTAAATAAACATTTCTACCAAGTGAAACACATTTTTTTTTTCACCACGCCAACGCGAAGAAAATAATAACTGTAAGGTGGTGGGTACTGGTGCTCGATGCGGTCCCAGTACCTACATGTCATCTCGAAACTTAAGTCATTGTCAATAGAGGTGACAGCAGGGTGTCATCTATTGGCCATTAGCATGTCGAGCACTATAGTACCACCACCTTAAATCATTACAAACTAAATCCAAACGAATGCTATTAAATAGTTATCACTCAAAATCATCACCACGAGCGGTCTGACACTTTTGTATTGTCCTTAAATGATCAAGTACCTTCATCAATATACAAAACTCATAACGGAGAAAATTGAGATACAAAATGAATAATATATGTAGCAAGCACTATTACTAAGTAATCTTCTCTTAAATAGCCAATATCAAATTTCAAGTATAGCATAATAGATATTACATATGTATTTGCATAAGTATATCATAGAAACGTTATAACCCGGCAGGATAACTTATTCTCAACATTGACCAAACCCGCAGTGACTTTGAAGGCATGACCTATATTTTATCACCTATATTATGCTGTAACATAACGTTTGGCTCTATAACTATGTTAAAGCGAATTAGCACTAAAATCCCGACTGCAGAGTTGGCTAATGCCTGGTAGATAATCAAACTAAGCTTTAGACTCTGAACCAGTGCTAGGATGACGCCTATGAACGCAGACATTATGGCACAGTAGACCACGCAAACGCACCTACTTCGCGGCTCAATTATTTATAATCATGCTTAGTACATTTTCAGTTGGTAACCTAATTACAACCTATGGGGACAACGATTTTATATTATTTAAATTTGTCCCTAGAAATATAAACTGTACCTACTTTATCTTTTCGTAATAGGACCGGGAATCGAACTATAAACATAGGTAAGTTTGTACGGAACGCGCAATTTCTGGTGCAAGTTCGATTCATACTTGACCAGTGTTTTTAACACGAAAAGGGTATTTCAAAATATTCATTATTATAAATCTTGTTGTTTAATTTAATCGGGATTGAAAGAGCCATCTCAATAGGTACCTACATAACAAACTGTGTGCAGTGAGTAGCAATATGACTTGAAGAATTTTAAATTGAGATAACTTTGGCGATTATTAAATAAAAATAATATTTGGGTCCGCTATCATCTCAAAACATTCGCAACCATATTCGAACTTTAAGATACGTCAAATAATAGATATGGAAACGATATAGATTGGATATGTCAGTGTCAAACAAGTGTCAAAAGTGAGGTTTCTACAAACAAAAACGTCACTCTTACGTATCTTAAACGGGTCCATATTGGGTTGCATACTAGTTTAGGTCATATCTTTGATGCGCATAACAACTTGTGTCATAATCATCATTGCGCATACAAATGAAAAGTCATATTTTATTGTGTCATACATTTTCAGCCATAATATTTGATGACATACTCAGCAGTTGTCATAAATTTTTTGTGCATATAGGTTTTGATTATAATGAATCAAATGTCATACCAGCTAAAAGCATAATTATCGATATTTATAAGGGTTTTTACGTATTACGTTTTGTAGCATAATAATTTTCAACCATAATGGTTTACATAAATAATTTAAGAAACTAATTTTAGCTTCTCAACAACTCCTCGAATAAAACCTTTTCCCTAATTTCCGTCCAAACACTTAATTCGACGGAGCCCCGCTCACGCGGGGCTCCTATTTCTGCGTAGTTTGCCCTTCGGGCATCTTTAAGCAACCTAACGAACCTAACCTACCTATTATGACTAGTTTCTTTTATGACCACTAAATATATGACTTAATTTTTTATGTCTACATTAATACTATGCACTGCAATACTTTGACCGAAAAACAATGATGGATATCAAGCAGATGACTTATAATTTTATGCGAATTAAATTAATGAGTACAAAAATTATGACAACTAATTTATGACAAAAACTCAGTTATGCTCTGGAATAATTCTGACTAAAGATTTTTATGACTTACAATTTTATACATAAAGTGTTATGACAATTAAAAATATGACAAAAGTTGTTATGCGACCAGAGGGAGTCCCATCTTAAACGTATCTTAAAGTTCGAATATGGCTGTCATACTTGTTGAAAGTTTCCTGGGGCCACTCTAGACTTATAATTGGATTATAAATGTAATTATTTAGTTTTTGTGTGAAAATACAGAAAAATACACAGTGCAGATAAAAACGAATTCATGCGGAATCTTTTAAATATAAATATCTGTGTCGACCAAGCCAGAGTGCTACGAAGCTACGACAACTGAATTCATTGCTACGCTAGCTCGTAGCTGGAAGCTCTATTGTGTACTCTCATTGATAAAATTAACCTACTTTCTTGAGTTGCGGAACAAGACAAAGTGAAATAAAAACTCGTTTCCACGAGCTGACCTGGCTTTAACGGAAATACATGGCGACTTTGTCCTATTGTTTGTTTTTAAAATTAAGTGAGATTTAGTTTGATTTTCTTTAGCGCTTAGAGACGCTTGGGTGCCTACAACCTGGGTTCATATTACGCGACGGTAAGTTTATACTTAGAACATTACATGGAACAGGCCAATTCGAACGTGTACCTGACATCAAACCGATTATATTGGATTCGGGTGTCCTTCTGAATCCCTAACAACGTTTGTCCTAAAGTCACTTGCCCTAACTGGTTTGTCCTAATAGGCACATGCCCTAACGATCAATTGTCATAACGATTATTTTCCATAATGTAATGGTTAGCCTAAGACTCATTTGTCCTAAGCATTTGTACTATAACTATCAAGATCCCTAATGTTTTTTACCATATTCTTCGAAATCCCTAACAATGTTTGGCATAAAATAACATGCTCTAACTGTTTTGACCTAATGGCTATTGCACTAATGATCAATTGTCATAACAGTTACTTTTTCTACTGATCAATTATCATAACAATTACTTTCCATAATGAATGGTAACGAACTGTTGCCACTAAAGTGGGTTAGGTTAGGTTAGAACTGTGATCCTCGCAAAAACGAACGGCTTCCACAAAAGTGGGTTAGGTTAGGTTAGAACTGCGACCATTGTAAAAACGAACTGCTGTTAAAACTAGGTTAGGTTAGAACTATGATCCTTGTAAAAACGAACTGCTGCCACAAAAGTGGATTAGGTTAGAACTGCGATCCTTGCAAAAACGACCTGCTGCCACATAAGTGGGTTAGGTTCGGTTAGAACTGCGATCCTTGCAAAAAAGAACTGTTGCCATAAAAGTGGGTTAGGTTAGAACAAAAAAATCGGCCATTCCATAATAGGGCAATCAAAATTAGGGCATACGAGTGTTCGGTCAAGCAACGATAGGCTAAGTAAAATTAGGTAACATGATGGTTAGGATATATAATTTTTAGGCCTAACAATAATTAGGCAAAAAAAGAATTATGCTACATAACATTAGGATAAATACTCAATACGGAAAGTGCCGTTAGGGAAAAACATATTAGGACAAAAAAAATCGGCCATTCGATAATAGGGAAACCAAAATTAGGGTATACGAGTGTTAGGACAACTGATCATTATGACAAACAATATTAGGGAATCCAAAGATAGGAGAAAAAACTTTAGGGATTCAGATATAGATCCATTGGATTCATATCAGTTAGCTGTCATTCGCACGTGCGTCTCGCTCGCATTAAACTTGTTGTGTTGTGTTGTTGTGTAGTTAAGAGGACTAACTTTACAGATTAATAACGAGCATTATGACTAATACTAGAATTGGCTATTAAGATCAGGGGCATTTTCTGTTCCCTAACATGGTTATATTATTTCTTTAATACCTAGAGTTAGAGCAATAAAAGTCTGCACCGATTTTGATAGCATACTTTACGCAGTGCAAGTGTTATTTTAAACGTTCTCTATGAAGTTATGACATATAATTGACACTAGCACTAGTTGTGCACTGCGTGTGCTATCAAAATCGTTGCATACTTTCCTTGGTCTAACTCTAGTTACTTAAATTCTGTTAGTTTATTAATTAGTCAATGAATTCAGCTAATTATTTTATTTGCATGTGTCTAGTCTCGCTGAGAAACAAAGACTCCAAAAATATTTTTTGTAGTAAGTATAATATGGCTGCATGAATTTTGACATAGTAAAGTTATAAAACGCTGCTTTAATTTTTTACTATCCAGGCCGCGTAGCCAACATGCCAATCGCTTACGCTCCGTAGCGATGGAAACGCAACTGTCACTCTGCCGTATTCGAACTTCAAGATATTCACAAGAGACGACACGTACTAGATCCATTATAGATACGTTATAGTTTAGATATCCAATGTCACTTTTACGTTAGATAAAGTAAGATATCTATTAGATGTGAATTGGATCTCTAAGTCATATCCTGTGGAAATCGTTCAAGAGTATCTCTAGAATCGCGCAAATGTCAAATTTGTCAGGTTAGATCTTAAACATATCGTTATCGTATCTTGGTGATGTCTAAAATATATCTAATAGATGTCTATTTCAAAATCCGAATCGGGCCCACTGTCACATTAATATGGAAGAGAGAGACACAAAGCGTTTCGTTGTCGAAGCGATAGCGATTGTCACCTTGGCTAGGCCGGCTGGTAGGAGAGGCGTTCATACTTTAAAAATTAGATCTCAGAGATGAATGAATGATGATAAGATGACAGATGATAAGATGCATCTCGCTCGCAATTACACATAACATTTTGAATGCCAATCTAGATTCATCAATTTCATAATGTAGATTACAATTTAGGTTCGGCGCTAAGCGGGTTTTTATTCGTCCCCCTCGCTGTCAAGACCTCAGGCTGCTGGTGCGCTGAGGGTAAGTCCTTTCTCCGGGAGCTGGGTCGTCGCCTGCTTGAAAGGGGCCTTGACCCCCGCTCCGGGTTTTTCCTGATGCAAAGGTTGTCCATCGCAATCCAACGCGGCAACGCAGCGAGCGTGATGGGCACCTTTGCGTCGGGGACAGCCCGGGACGGGCTTCAGTAGTTAATTTTTATACTTATTTAGTTTATATTTATATTTAAGTTTACTTTATGTGTTATTTTAATTATTAAATAAATCTATTGTAAGATTTAGGTTCTGTGTCCGTCTCAAGGATTATCTCTTACTGTAATTACAATTAATCGCATGACCACTCCCAAAGGACTTCGGTTGTTAACCGGGACTGATTTACATATGGTCAACGTTAATATACATAATTAATACATGTATGCGGCTACGTGCAGGTTTAATTATGATTAGAATTCCATAGTAACGTTATCAAACGAAAATGGTGGATTAGACGAAGCAACATAATCAAATTTAACGATACTCCATTAAACTTAAAATACGACGAAAATATATTCAAAACTGTTAAGCTAATTTCAACACGTGAGTTAAAATTTTCGTAGAATAAACAAATTGAATTTTCATTTCGATATTCGTAAAACTCGTGATAGTTTAAATTTTATTACTACTTAGCGCCACTTGTACCATCCCACTAACCCGGGGTTAACCGGTTAAACCTGGAGTTACCATAGTAACCTGTACAATTTGACACTGGGTTAACGGTTTAACCGCTTAACCCCGGGTTAGTGGGATGGTGTAAGTGGCCTTGTGACTCCTTGGCAAATATTATTTATGGGAAAGAATACCATTATTAATCATAATTTCTAATTATAAAGGTCTTATTTTATTTCTGTATTTTCTGACGCTGTCATGTCTTGATGACGATGTAACTAAATACTTAAGTACCTAATGTGTTTACTGTTTACGGTAAGTGCTCATGCTCAATCCAAGAAAAATTAAATATAAGTACATTTATGTACGTAAATAATACCCATTTTATACCTTTACCGTATATTTTAGCCATGTACAATAACAATAAATCACGCTTTGTTGAAAACCTGTAAAATATATTAAGCTCAAGGAAACATAATTTCTGCGATAGTAAGAACTTAAGTGAATAGTAAAATTCAATTTAAATCGTTCATCCTCGGAACGTCTTGGTTGCATATAAAATAACCAGCCCGGTCAGCAGCGAACCATAAAATTGCTAGAAGTGTTTCACATTCCTGGAATAGAAAGCTTAACAAAGTTATTTCAATTTTCCCGATTAATATTTCAATATTAGCTTTTGCAACTTTTCATTTTATCCTGAAGCTATATAAATTCTTAACAGCTTTACTAAGTATTTATACATACCTACGATAGGTTAGGTATCAAACATAGGTTGTGAAATTAGGAAATTGGAGCTATTTTATTTTTACATTTACGAATAATTGAAAAGGCCCAATTATAGGATGAGTCACGACCGGGCCGTGTCCGGGCCGGAGCTTCTGGCGCATCGTTTTCTATGGAAAGCATCATGTGATCGCCTTTCATGTCAGAGAAAAGTAAGCACCGGCAGCTCCGGCCCGGACACGGTCCGGTCTAACGTGAGTCATCCTTTAACCTATTTTATTTGTAATAAATAATACCTGTGTTTTTGTTATATTACCTATAAGTACTGAAAATAAAAATGACATTATCGCTTTACATGTTTTATGTTATGTGTTATTATATTATTATCTAATTCAATTCTCTGGAACAGCTTTATTTAACACTGATTTATTTACGTCGAAATTAATGATTGCTTAATAAATGACGGATTTTTACAGAGTAGCATACAAAAGGTTAAATATTATTTTAAAATATTCGAAATTTAGTAATAAACTCAGATTCATTTACGCACAATTTCGGCAATGAAAAAAAAGGCCCACTGACTAAAAATAGGCGTGAAATAATAAGGCCCCAAATTTTACAGCACCATCGGAAAGATCCATCCCTGCAATCAGGAGCTACAATTTACGATTCCTCGAACCCTTCCATCATATGCAAGCAATCTGCACTTAAACCGGTAGCCATCTTATTATAGACCAGACGACTATCACGAAAAACCCTGATAATAAACGAGTTTCGTACCTAGAAGCATAATTATTCTGATAACAACTTATGAGTTGTTTTTCATTTTTATTTAATAACATTTTTATAACATAATAAAACACTAAAAACTTATAAATAGAATTTTTGACCTAGGTCGCAGTCGCTCGGTAGGGTGCCCAGGAGGCTGGCCGCATTGCCCCGCAGGATTGCAATGCTGATCCATTGGGCAAGATATTGGCCAGCCCTCTGGTCACCAGAAGCCTCTATGAGGCGCTTTGACAGCTCCTCATAGAGGCGACGCGCGCTAGGTCCCCACGGCCCTAAGGTTTCCATACCAAACTTATGAATTTGATCTCGATTGGTTATGAATATGATCTGTTCAGTAATCAGAATACACCTGCTGGTATATTGTTGTTTGGCGATGCATGCCAAAGTACTTAGGTCACACAATACATGGGTGATGCGCGCCCTTTTTACATTATTGAATCAATCTCGTTGAGGATTAATTTGTTCATACCAACAAAATGTGTAAATCTACAACAACATAGAATAGTAACCAGTACCGTCAGCATGAGCTTTACGTGGCCTTAAACGCTATTAGTGACTGCGTCAACTCAAACGCAGTACTTCTCGCTTGCACTAATGTCTACTACGACGGAGATGCATTGTGAGAAAGTTTACGGAGAAAGTTTACGTGGCCTAAGAAAATGGTAGTTTCAATAGTCCGATTGGTTAATCGGACCAGTCGGAAAAAAAGTTCATGTGGTCCGATTGGTAGGACAAAGGCAGTAGGACCACGTGGCTAGAGGGTTACGGAGTCGCTAGCGAATATGTCAGTGTCAAACTTATGGTAAGGATAAATACCAAAAGAATGAATAGCAATCTTGACTGTTATGTATGGACATTAGAAAATATTTTATGACAAAAAAACTTTACATATCGTTTGTTTTTATGTACACTGGTAGCACGCTCTTGTTTATAGGTAGCTTATATGTATGTAGGTCTTTCTCGGATACTTTTACGTAAAGCAAGGATTTTATATCACAAATGTTATGCGCTAACTAGTTGGATCGGAACGGCTAATCCGCAGCCGTCTCTTGGTCTACAAACAGACCCACAATATCCAATCCCGTCAAAACTTTGCTTACATATACTTACACTGTTTTGTTAGCCTCTTCAAATACCGTTTACATCGGTGTGGCATATCGCCTTGCATAGCCAATGAGATACCAAGCTGGCTTAGTAAAATCTGTAGTTTATCTTAGAAGCTAGTTCAGAGGTTGGTATTTGAATTGCGTTATAAATGGTAATGCAATATTATATCGTCTCATTGTTTAGTTCACTTAAGAATATATGTAATAAAATGCACGGTACCGTAACGTATTTGGCCAAAAGTAACTTATACGAAACGCATGTTAAACGTTTTAAACTTTAACATTTAAAGATGCCATCTGCTGTTTCTTCAGGGCTATATTGTATAGCGATCTGGTAGCGGTGCATCTAGGTACCAACTTTATGAATGAATTCTAATTAATAGCCTAGGTCAACAACCTGCCCGTCTGCCCGTACTTGGGGTCCGTTTCTCAAAAGCAATAATAATAATAATAATAAATAAATAAATAATAATAATAAATATTGGGGACATCTTACACAGATACAAGCAGATGTGACTTTTTGACAGCTTTTGTTAGAAAGGGAGTTCCACTTGTATTACAAGTTACAAGCTTTTGAGAAAGCCCCTGCTCTTCAACAATGACAAAATGACATACTTGCCCACATCTAACTAATGACCCAGCTGTGGTCAAACTGCAACTAACTTCCACTAACTTTTGCTACTCCGTTTGCGAAGGGGGCTTGATACAAGCTTGAGGTAGTTTTCACTATAGGTACCTACACGTAAACTGTAACTTTTTAATGCAAAATAGATGTTTCCGTTATCTAAAGTTCACATAGTCAAATTCGATGACTGACTGACAACAATAAACACGGATACCTACCTATTCATTCTTACCTATTTAATATTTTTTTATATACGCGCCGATAAATTTCTATATACAGCTCTCTCCAAATATAAGTGTACGTACCTACATGTGTTTGGTGGTTAGTATGTTAGCTCAATTTTAATTTATTGTACGATCCAGAAACCCTACTAGATCAGGTAAACGTACGAGTGCTCGACATGCTATAATGCCCAATAGATGACACCTTGCTGTCACCTCTATTGACAATGAATTATAAAATAATACAATTTTATAAAATATCGTTAGCAATTAATTATCTCACGAACCATTCATTTCATAATTAAATATTTTAATTGTCCTCATTATACTCTCCTTGATGAACACAATATGAGCAAATAAAAGGACAAAGTTTTCCATAAACGTGTAATTAATTAAACAGACCCGCATGTCTGCATGTAACGTGTTTGCATGTTTGCGTCTCTTTGAATGCGAACTTGCAGTGAATGTTTGCACTCTTTGTGAATGTTCCTCGCTATACATTGTTAACGACTTACGCTCTAATTACAAATAAGCAACCGGATTACAAGCACGCATTGGGGAATTAGTTCGAGGAATTAGTTAGTAGTTGTGTTGCTAGAATCGGCATTTTAAAGATTCACTATAGCGGTTGTGATCTATAGCAGGCATGTAACTAGAAATGTAAAAATTAAGTTTCTTTGGAATAAATAGGTACTTAAATGTTTATAATTACTCTAAACTTGAATCACACTTACGTATTTAATCCTAGAATTCCTAGACAATTATGAAAATCTTTAATTCTGCGAATTAGGTAGTTATTCAAAGTTATGTCCCATAAGCATTATAATCAATTATTCTGCCGTATTCGAACTTCAAGATATTCACAAGAGACGACACGTACTAGATCCATTCTAGATACGTTATAGTTTAGATATCAACTAGTTCTCTTTTGCAACGCAATTCGGGCAACCAATGTCACTTTTACGTTAGATAGAGTAAGATATCTATTAGATGGGAATTGGATCTCTACGTCATAATCCTGTGGAAATCGTTCAACAGTATCTCCAGAATCGCGCAAATGACAAATTTGACAGGTTAGATCTTAAACATATCGTTCTCGTATCTTGGTGATGTCTAAAAGATGCCTAATAGATGTCTATTTCAAAATCCGAATCGGGCCCACTGTCTTGACTATATCTAAGCTTATCTGTGACAAATTATTCGGGTAGATCAGCAATTCACCGTGTCCTCGACTATTTTACCATCAATTTATGTGACGTTTTTCCTATTACATGTAATTGCGAAATTGATCTTACGTTTGTCTGTCTATAAGTAACTTACTTAAATTATCCTGGCTGACTACAAAACAACAAGGCCTTATCAAAGAATTTCGGATACAATTAAATTATGTTACTTGCTGAAAGTGCGCCACTAGTATGCCACATCTAGATGCTATATACCGTTCCGAACAAGACAAAGGGGTCGGTCTTAGATGAAAGATTACTGAACCCCTGGTTGATGCCCTTTGAATATGATTAGCGTAGAAATTACGTGCATGACCCTTTGAGTTGCAATCAAAGAGTTGGGAAACTTAATAATGTATAGTGGGAGCTTAGACACTTGTTTGACCGCGAACGAGCAAAGAGACTAACTACTAGCAAATCCAGCAAGTTGGTGAAACCTCACCCGTCAGGCTATGACCTCTCTGAATGCATATAGTTTGCCTGACGATAGGTTAACTTAGGCAAATTTAAGTTTTTTCAACGATTGATTATGATACGACGACCGTATGGTGTAAACGAACTTTACACTACTCTTTTGATAAAGATAAAGATAGATGAACGTCAAATAGAGTTACAACGTCTCCAATCCTACACCTCTGCCTCTGAGAAGATTTAAATCACCCCTCAAATGGAGGAGCGTATCCCAATATGGGACCGGCAACAAACACGGCGGGACACATCTTTTCAAAACATTACATCTTATAATTATTACGAGTAAATAAGAAAAAATACAATTTAAATTACTATAATATTTGAAAATGTAATACACCTCCATTGACCACGATAGAGTGAAACGATAAAGAAGATACACACATACATTAATCAAGTCGTTATTATTATATTTTATTTTGATTTAATTTCATTTCTTTTTAATTTCAATTAATTTATTTTTCTCTGACATTGTATAGAATATAGATCATAAAACTAACAATATTTTATAAGTCATAGTGGTAAGTACTAACAAAAATGATCTCTTTTGGTCTTTGAATAAATGATAATTAAATTAAAAAAATTTATAACTAAAATGTCGCCGGCTACTGCCTAGGATATTAAAATTATGCCATATAGAGTTCATGTGTACAAAGATAGTTTTGAAAACGACCGAGATACAAAATAAGTTGTCACTAAGGTCAAAATATTAATCAAAAGTACTTTAACCCCGGCGCTATAAAAACAATATAAGTACTGTTGGCTGAAAATAAAATTTCATGTTGCAGCAAAACTCTTACTTATTTCTTTAAGAGATGTACCTTGAGCTTTACTGAACGTGACAGTACTTCTTAGTACCTATAACTTTGACGAGCAAAATTTATAGTCGCAACTAATAGCAAGAAGCTAGAAGGTACCCGTTTACCGTGAGTGTACTTACTAAGTGCATGTTCGTAAAGTTACATCAAAGTCAACTTGGGTCAAGCATGTCGCGTAAGATTTTTAAAATTATTCTAGTTCTTATTATTAATTGAAAAAGCATTTAAGTAATTTTACGAACTACTTCTTGCTACTATTAGCATCTAATAACAACTGCCAACATTCAAATATCATCAACACCAAATGAAGAATATCATAGAACGGTCATTAACTTTCTCTTCTGTGCGTAACGTATACTGCCCACCATCCAAGAAGACATAATAGTAAACACGCTCTAACGCATAAAATTGCACGATAGGTCAAAAATATTAAAAATACGAGTAAGTATTACATGAAATAAAAATAACGTATAAAATATTTCATTTCAATAAATTAACTTGCTGCAATACTTAGCTATAAAGTGTTGCGTCTAAAGCACATCTAAGGTTAACTGCACTTACCTTTTAGTCAGCACACAATGAAGTACCCATTATATGGGGCCGGAGCTAAGCTGCTTGACACAAAGTTGCCGTCACTCACCAACCAGGTAAGTTTCCGAGCAATTTGTGGCTTCCAACTAGGAGACTGGAATACCCTAACTTTGGTTGTACCTACGTTGCACTGTGTGATGAGCATCGACCTTATGATTGATCAATATCAAAGGTCTTATACCTAAGGTGTTAACCGTAATATTTTATGTAATAAAAATATGTATCCCCTAAGCACTTGGGATGCATATTTTTATTACATAAAATATTCAGTCACCCGTTGACCAGGAACGCTGTAAAGGGTCCGAAACGTCGCGATGTACATATAATCCGTTTCAATTGTTTTATTTCAAGAGTAAAGGGGCCCACTGATTAACAGTCCGCCGGACGGTATCGGCCCGGCAGTTGTTCGGAACTGTCAAAATTGTATTCTAACTGACAGGCCGATACCGTCCGGCGGACTGTTAATCAGTGGGCCCCTTAACTATCGCGGTAACCGAAGACAATGATATTAATATTACTTAAAAATACTCTCCTAAACAACTGTACAGGTCCAGACCGCGCGAGGCTTTTGGCGGTCGGAGCCCGGGAAGCCGGTTACTGGCTACATGCCCATCCTTCGCCCAATACTGGTACTTTCTTGGATCCGGCCTCCCTTAGACTGGCGACTGGTTTGCGACTCGGGGTTTCGGTGTGTACGCCACACATATGCTCTTGTGGCACGGACGTGGACCGACTGGGACACCACGGATTATCTTGTCAAAAAAGTGCAGGCCGTTTTTCGAGACATGCGTCGCTTAATGACATAGTCCGTCGGTCTCTTGCCACCATCAATGTGCCTGCTCTTCTTGAGCCGACTGGCATTATCAGAGATGATGGCAAGAGGCCCGATGGAGTGTCCTTAGTTCCTTGGAGCTTGGGACGGATGTTGGTGTGGGATGCTACCTGCGTAGACACACTGGCACCGTCCCACCTCCAACGGACTACTGTAAAAGCGGGCGGAGCGGCGGAAAGCGCCGAAATTCTAAAACGTAACAAATATAAGAGCCTCGGTAGAGAGTACCATTTTGTACCATTTGGTGTTGAAACTCTAGGTCCATGGGGTCCCAGCGCGCATAAGTTGTTCGCAGAAATCGCGAAGCGTCTGGTTGACGTAACTGGTGACCGAAGAGCTGGCGGCTACCTCGCACAACGTATCAGCATTGCGATACAGCGAGGAAATGCCGCCAGCATCCTTGGTACAATGCCTCAAGGGCCTATTTTAGATTTAAGCTAGTTATTAATTTCGTTTAGTAGTACCACTGTATATATATTGTATGTAAATAAATGTTTTAAAACTTAAAAATGTTATTGATAAAACTGAAACACGGATTTGGAATTGATTCCGAAAACTAAAACAATACCTATATTCAATCACTGTGCACTGTGTTACCGTGAAACTAGAATTGCCGCTCTAAAATTTATTTTAGTTACTAGTTGTGTTTTCGACCGTATGTATGTATATTGACTGTACGTACGTATGTTATATCTTATAATATGTCAAATGATATAACATCATATTACTTAAATATTTTTCCATAACAATCTCCGGCACCTACAGCTTGATCAAAACTCGTCGCCATAAGCGACGCCAGGTCTCACGTGGTGGAACATCGCAGTAATAAGTCGGGGGCACGTTTTATATTGCCTGCATGCAGCCAGAGATGGCACTCTATTTGTGTCACTTAGGACACTGACGCGCAACGGCGGAAGGTTGGATGTGTCATTTCGAGGATTATGGTCTCTAGTTAAAGTAACTCTTCAAGCAGTGGTCTAATACATCAATTTTGTCGTACAGCGGGTGGAAAATTAGTAAGTATACTGTCTAGTTAACGCGGAGGCGGTGCATGTAGTTGTTACTACTTATCATTTATAGTCTTGTCGTCGTGACAACGGGCATCGTCGAACGCTCGGGCATATACCTACTTATATAGTAGTGTAGGTGTCTTTGTCATTCTCCTTGATTAAAAAAGTGACATATGAATGTTCTGATCGCGACAGTAATGCGGTAACGACATCAATAAATTCACAGTGATATCGCCCGTTTCAACGGCTGCAACTGCAATGACCATCCAAATGTCTCCTTTATATAAAATTCTGTTTTATAAGTATAACCTACCCATCACCACATCCATTCGGCCTCATCCGTCCGTGTTCTAGAATATAGCTTCACTGCGACGTCACAATGTAATTTGTAGTGGTTGGCTGTAAACCAAACCACGGACGCGACGGTTGATCAATTGTTTCGATGTACGTGTATTTTTGCAACGTAACAGAACTCTCGACTTAGAGTTTTATTTGCAAACGAAGAAATAAATAATTGGGTACAGTCACGAGCTTTAATTTGGGACCCACCTAAGGTTGAATATCGTGTAGCAAACTGACGCTATTTACAGCTAATATTTTAACGCAGTGTCATAAATGTCATAATTCATTGACATAATGTTTACCATCGACTTTACATTTATGTTTCTAGGGGCAACCACTCAATTACGTCAAGTTGTGAAATAATATTTTTGAAAATGTCACTCTAAACAGATTATAAAACCGGAGTGATAACTTTTTGCAAAGAGGTTATCATTTCAAGGGTCCATTCGCTATGACTTTTAAATGTCTTAATTTGACATTTCAACACTTAGAGGATATAACCAACGGAGACGCCATGTCTAAAATTTTCGGTACAAAATAGTCTGCCGTTTTTTGCGGGGGAGGGGCACATCAAATGTATAGGTACGTCATGTCAGATAAACGTCAGTCCATACATATGGTTGACAAGTTGTTGACCATTGGCCGCCTATTTTCGACAGAGGGGAACGCCTGTTAATGGCGGCTCCATTGTTAATTACTCCGAGTTTCAACACCATCGAACTGAAGTTCCAACCTTATTGCATTATGAATGTTCTAACAATATTTAATGGAAATGGGTCCCAAATTAAAGGTCGTGACTGTACTTTAACGAAGAATTATTTCTCATTTTTACCATCATAATCACTCATCGATCATATTTATGTGGTAAATAAAATTCCAATTTATTTTTGTCATTAAATGCAGCAGTTTATGCAGCACCGCATAACGCAAGCGAATGCATCGACACTAAGTCCAAACACAACTATAAGACGACATAATAATGATTTGCGGGCCCGGCCAGTCCCCTAGAGAAATAAAAGTTTACTCGTACTTTCTTAACGAAATGATTGCCTACGTGAACGTGGTTAGCCCATTTATTTGTGGATTTTATTTACCTACTTGGCTCCCGCGTGGATAATTCACTTTCTAAGTATCCCGTATCGACCCACCGGGACGTATAAAGTATATTTGTTTTTAGAAGAAAAGCTAATGACAATGTATGTTATTGTGGGTCGGAGTAGGTGCTTAGATGTGCTTTTATTTCTGTTCCGAATGTTTTGTTGGGCGCAAAGGTATATGAACTCCTTTCGATTTAACGTCAGCCCAAAATCGTTACTGCTTATTGAGTTTTCTGCAAATATTGATGTTATTTTATTACATATTTACTTACATGCAATTATTGAATGCTTCAATTTTATTAGAATAGAAGAAGAATAGTTTTAATTCGTAAACACACAGACAATATACATACATAAAAAGCACATAGTGAAAATAAAGTGTCACGAAATGGCCCCATTTCAACGCATGTTGCTGACGACTTCTAGCGCGCTGATCTTCCGATGAGACCATGAAGTGAAACATAATAACGGAAAGTAACAGGCAAAAAGAAAGAAAGATAAAATAAGCCGAAAAATAAATTAATTTATTATAGATACAAATATATACAGAAGGGTAACAATGCCGCATATTTATAAAAACCTGTACGATAACGTACTCAAACTCTTTCAAAACTACTCTCTAATTTCCAGCCCTTCAGTAATTCCGGTACGTTAATACAACTTCAAACTTCCCATACTTGGAAGTTCAAACTTGTAAGAAATTTCCACAAGCAACTCGAAAGTTTTCAAGCTGGAATAATATTTTTACAACAAATTTAAATAGTTTGGTTCAAGTATTTTGTTAAGAATAGCTGCGAGTTAAGAACTAAAGGCACGTTATTCTGGTTTTCAGATCGTTCGCCAGTTTTTTAGTGCATAGAAGAATAAAATGTCAGAAAGTTTATAATTCAAAACGATTACGTATTAATATAACATTTAATAATTTTGAGTTTTATGTTAATCATAATAATTCATGTAGCCGCCGTGCAGGTCAGGATCTCGACAACTCAAAATAAAAAGCTTCGATTTGAAGTAAACTATTATAATTTTCCAAAGTTACTGGTTTACAAAGGGTTCCTTGACTAAACGGTTAGATGTTTAAGTGGTGTAGTGATTGTATGGAGGCTGATGAAAGAGTGATTTGCATAATTTGAATGTACGAAATGGTGGTTAAGATTTAGGTGCCTCTAATTGGCCGCGATACATGGTATGTGGAGCGCTCCTATTGGTGCTTTAGAAAAAGCTTCCAAATACTAGCCGAGCCCGACGGCTGCGTTTAGCTACTGCATTAGAATTTTATACAAATAAAGAGTTGGTAATTGATGATGACATTTGCTTTTAGAGCAAACGTCTGATAAATGGTAAAATTCTCCCTTAATAGGTTAAATTAATAAGTCGGAAATACTTAAAAACTAGAGCATACTCGTATACTAAAGTGATAAGGTAGCCGAGGGGACCCCATATAAATATATAATTATAGGTATTAAGAATGATACTTTTATACATTTTATAGTATTCAAAACTGAATATTTTAACACAGGTACTTCATATAAAAAATCTCGAGAGGGAGTATTTTTTTTTAAAGTCAATAAGATATACAATTGCTTAATTTACCTATTCTAGCCGCGATAATTATACGCGCATGTATCTAACGTCTCATATTTATTTATTTATTTTATTTTATTAGTTTTAGTTTTAATTTATTTAGTTTATACTTAATTTTAATAATAGTTTGTATAAGTTTTGTTATTGAATAAATTACTCCCCACGTCTCATTACTATGTATATTCAAATTTTGAAATTGTCTAATAAGAGAGAAAGAAGCAACTGCCATTATCAGGAAGTCGTCTTAACTGCCCCAGTTGTGTAATAAGCACGCACGGCAGCACGTGTGTCGAATAACCCGTAACAAAGTCTATGCAGAACAGTTAGATCTTTTTACACATTTATAGTATAGTCTGTCGATTCGTAGCTGGCCCCGAACTGCTAATCCTTTGTCTATTGTTTAGTAACACCGCACGTGCTACTTACCTGCAAAAAAGGGTCTTAATTATTCTAATTGGCACCTGAGCGCGGGCTAGTCCAACGCTCAAAAAAAGAGCGCATTTGTTACATACGCATCTGGATGACACATTTTAGACTAGTTCGACTCGCCAGCACTCAGTGACCTTAGAGAATTACACGACTCTTTTTTTTACAGGTTTTACAATAGACAAAGGATTAGCGGCTCGGGGCCTATTACAAATCAACCGACTATAACGACCTATTGATTACCTACTATTTACCTACTTATTACGTACGTGGGGCCGCATTTCGCCGTACGGCGTTAAAACGCCAATCAGTCCGTAGGATCAGGACATAGAACTTTACGTGTAAAGGTCGCTAATAGCCGAGCTGATTAAATTGATTGTATCAGCAAGTTGATTGTACCATCGCCCACACTGTTAACTGTCCATCGACCTTATGCCTTATACCTTACGACCTTATTGCCTTTTGTAATAAGGTCCACCGCACCGATGGACAGTTGCTGTTTATCCGCATTTCAGTTTGCTGCTCAAACCAAGTCAGAGCATGCACGTACGTTAACCTACTGTCTCAACCTACACTACGGCAAAGCGGCGCAAGTAATGTTATTACCTGGCCTATTACTGTGATTATGCCGTCAGATGGCAGCTATCTTAGGCTCGCTTCACGGGTCTGATCATGTGCTATTAGGTCCTCGTGTCATTAAGCTCATACCTACAGTTAATTAGATTCCCTTTGTAGTGAATAAACTATTTTAAGGTGAAAGTTAAGTAAAGTTGTCCCTTTTGTCCCCAATATTTTCGATAGTTTCAAAACTAGTTTCAAGATATGAAAAAAAGGGATATAAAATGCCCTGAATTAGAAGGACTTACCTAAATAACTTTCGCTCGCCTACTAACTCGCTCGTAATTATCCGTAGATGTACCTATTATTGGCGCGAGTGGGACACTCAATAACTAAATAACATTATTCAGGTAGCATTTTGATATCAGTAAACGTTCGAATTGACTTGCTGGACGAGATAGTGTTTTACTGAGGGAAGTAGTGTCATAAGGTGCAAATTTTGGTATCGGATGAATTCACTTAGCACAGATGTAATATACGTAAAGCTACGCTATTTGAGCCCGGTAGACATCCGCCACCCCCTGGCAGGTAGGCAGGGGGGGCAGTAAAGTAATTTGTAATGGATTCAAGCTTTCAACTCCTTTTTAACCACGTTAGAGGATGAATTTTTAAAAACGCTGAAATTACTTTTCTTGTATTCTAATAATATACACATATAAAAAGTTTCGAGCCCCACACTCGAAAAAAATTTTGATTTCCATACAAATTTTCAACCCCTATTTCGCCACCTTAGGGGATGAATTTTCAAAAACGCTAAAAGTAGTTTTCTTGTATTTTAATAGTATATCTTTTAACGAAGTTTGAAATTCCTAGCTTAAAATAAAACATGAACCCCATACAAACTTTCATCCCCTTTTTAACCCCCTTAGGGGTTGAAGTTTTCGTAATTGCTTCTTATCTCTTGTATACATTATAAATGTAACCTAGTGTGCAAATTTCAACTTTCTAGCACTTCTAGTTTCGGCTGATAATAGTTATAGTTGAATAAAAAAATAGCACACCTATTTTGATTTATTCGTCAATATTTTTATTTTTGTCTATTAACACATTCAACACCAAGAACCCGACTGTCGGGTACACTGTTCGTAGCGACTACGCGCTACATACGACGAAACCGTGGCTACGCGCTACGAGCGTAACCCGTAGCACTTAGTGGTATTGAATGTGTTAAACTGTACATCAAAGGTCTCAAAAATGAATTCCTCATGGCCGATTTATTTGGAAATGATACCAAACTCGAGGTGGTAGGTAAATAGAAGCCGATATGCGGCGTGTAACTTTGGATGCCCCCCTGCCTACCCACCAGGGGGTGGCGGATGGCTACCTACCGGGCTGGATTGGTTTAGCTTTACGTATACTACATCTGTGCCAAGTGAATTAATCCGATACCAAAATTTGCACGTCCCATACATTGGGTGACACTACTTACCTCACTATTTTGTACGATTTGTTACATAACTTATAGAAATAAGTTTTACGTGATAAAATTGTCCCCGCGTAAATTAAAATTACATAAATTGATTCGAATTAGATAGCTACACATTCACAATTAATTTTGTAAAATGCTTTTCTTATGATAAGGTAGGTACCTGTATTTTTGTACACTGTTCAATATAACGCTTCTAAATACCTAAAGTTAACAACAAAAGAGGAATTGATGACACCCATCAAAACAAATTGTTTTCTACGAAACAATAATGAAATCTGTCTAAATGCAAATTCTGTTTTCATTGGATGCATGATCCTATTTATAAGAGTCGAGTTTGAGCTTGATATAATTTGTTTTTAATAAACGGGGTCGGGGACATGAATACTGTACACCCTGCAATCCAATTTGTTGGATACAGTATCTACTATTATTAGATAGCACCCTGTACCAAAAATCATTCAGATATACATAAAACTAAATGTTAGGTATAGTTATTAGAAATGCATTTTGTTTTGTTAACTTATAACTTTAACGGGCCGAAATTTTGGTAGGTAAAAAAGGTAGGTACATGACTTTTATATCATCTAATTACGAATAGACCATATGACCAACAGCAAGAAGCACAGGGTGACGGTGGATGGTAACATTTTGCAATATGTCGACGAGTATACCTATCTGGGTCAGATAGTCTCCTTCACAGATCGCCAGGACAAGGAGATCGATAGAAGGATCGAAAACGCCTGGAGGAGCTTCTGGTCCATGAAGGAACTCATGAAGGGTAAACTCCCAATTGCACTGAAGCGCAAGCTCGTCGACATGTGCATCTTGCCCATCCTCACCTATGGTGCCCAAACCTGGTCACTAACTGAGGCGCAGAAATCCCGGCTCAAGGTTTGCCAAAGGGCAATGGAGCGAAGTATCCTGGGTGTCCGAAGATCTGACAGGGTGAGGAACACAGAGCTTCGCTCTAATATCCGAGTCGTTGATGTTGGGGTGAAGACCGCCAGGCTAAAGTGGGACTGGACTGGACATGTCTGCCGGATGCATGATGACAGATGGGCCAAAATAGCCACTAGCTGGCATCCCCAGGGTAGTCGAGGCAGAGGCAGACCGAGAAAGAGATGGCGGGACGACCTGGATGCATTCCAGCGGGATTGGCGGGATCTTGCTCAGCACAGGGAGGACTGGAAAGGGAGAGGGGAGGCCTTTGCATAGCAGTGGGACACACACATAGGCTAATAAAAAAAAATACGAATAGGTAACCTAGTGATTAAACACGAGTATAACCTAGAGATAAGTATGTAGGTCCAAAGAAATCTTCAACTAAATTTACAGACTGAATAGTAAGGGTATACAACTGCTTGCCTATGGAAATAGGCCACCCGCGCTACCCACGGTGCAAAGGTACCCATCACACAAGTATAAAGCAAGTTGCATTGCCGTATTGAAATGCAATGGACAGCCTCTGCACCAGGAATGACCCGGAGCTCGGATCAAGGCTCCTTTCCTTCAGGCGGCGCCTGACCTCCCTAAGAAACGTTATATTTGAACAAACAATAGTAGTATAAGTACATGAGCAAGTAGAATTGACACGTATTCTGCCTAAGTTCTTAATGACATTCATCATCATC